>NC_041393.1:98209105-98304850 GCF_002162155.2 Triticum dicoccoides
TACCACTCTGGTGCGGATCTCACTCTGTTTTACCTACGAGGTTCGGTAGTAACTTGATCTGAAGTTACATGATCATCATCATTAGCTTCCTCACTAATTGGTATAGTAGTCACAAGAACAGATTTCTGTGATAAACTACTTTCCAATAAGGGAACAGGTACAGTTACCTCATCAAGTTCTACTTTCCTCCTACTCACTTCTTTCGAGAGAAACTCCTTCTCTAGAAAGGATCCATCTTAAGCAATGAATATCTTGCCTTCGGATCTGTGATAGAAGGTGTACCCAACAATTTCCTTTGGGTATTCTATGAAGACGCACTTTTCCGATTTGGGTTCGAGCTTATCAGGATGAAACTTTTTCACAGAAGCATCGCAACTCCAAACTTTAAGAAACGACAACTTGGGTTTCTTGCTAAACCACAGTTCATATAGTGTCGTCTCAACGGATTTAGATGGTGCCCAATTTAACGTGAATGCAGCTGTCTCTAATGCATGATCCCAAAACGATATTGGTAAATTAGTAAGAAACATCATAGATTGCACTATATCCAATAAAGTGCGGTTGCGATGTTTGGACACACCATAACATTATGGTGTTCCAGGTGGCGTGAGCTGTGAAACTATTCCACATTGTTTTAATTGAAGACCAAACTCGTAACTCAAATATTCGTCTCCGCGATCAGATCGCAGAAACTTTATTTTCTTGTTACGATGATTTTTCCACTTCACTCTGATATTCTTTGAACCTTTCAACTATTTCAGACTTATGTGTCATCAAGTAGATATACCCATATCTGCTCAAATCATCTTGTGAAGGTCAGAAAATAACGATACTTGCCACAAGCATCAACACTCATAGGATCGCATACATCGGTATGTATTATTTCCAATAAGTCAGTAGCTTGTTCCATTGTTCCAGAGAACGGAGTTTTAGTCATCTTGCCCAAAAGGCACGGTTCGCAAGCATCAAGTGATTCATAATCAAGTGATTCCAAAATCCCATCAGCATGGAGTTTCTTCACGCGCTTTACACCAATATGACCTAAACGGCAGTGCCACAAATAAGTTGCACTATCATTATTAACTTTGCATCTTTTGGTTTCAATATTATGAATATGTGTATCACTACGATCGAGATCCAATGAACCATTTTCATTGGATGTGTAACCATATAAGGTTTTATTCATGTAAACAGAACAACAGTTTATTCTCTTACTTAAATGAATAACCGTATTGCAATAAACACGATCAAATCATATTCATGCTCAACGCAAACACCAAATAACATTTATTTAGGTTCAACACTAATCCCGAAAGTATAGGGAGTGTGCGATGATGATCATATCAATCTTGAAACTACTTTCAACACACATCGTCACTTCACCCTTAACTAGTTTCTGTTTATTCTGCAACTCCTGTTTCGAGTTACTACTCTTAACAACTGAACCAGTACCAAATACCGAGGGGTTGCTATAAACACTAGTAAAGTACACATCAATAACATGTACATCAAATATACCTTTGTTCATTTTGCCATCCTTCTTACCCACCAAATATTCAGGGCATTTCCGTTTCCAGTGACCATTCCCTTTGCAGTGTAAGCACTCAGTTTCAGGCTTTGGTTCAGCTTTGGGCTTCTTCATGGGAGTGACAACTTGCTTGTCTTTCCACTTGAAGTTCCCTTTTCTTTCCCTTTGCCCTTTTCTTGAAACTAGTGATCTTGTCAACCATCAACACTTGATGCTCTTTCTTGATTTCTACCTTCGTTGATTTCAACATCACGAAGAGCTCGGGAATCATTTTCATCATCCCTTGCATACTATAGTTCATCACGAAGTTCTACTAACTTGGTGATGGTGACTAGAGAATTCTGTCAATCACTATCTTATCTGGAAGATTAACTCCCACTTGATTCAAGCGATTGTAGTACCCAGACAATCTGAGCACATGCTCACTAGTTGAGCGATTCTCCTCCATCTTTTAGCTATAGAACTTGTTGGAGACTTCATATCTCTCAACTCGGGCATTTGCTTGAAATATCAACTTCAATTCCTGGAACATCTCATATGGTCCATGATGTTCAAAACATCTTTGAAGTCCCGATTCTAAGCCATAAAGCATGGTGCACAAAACTATCAAGTAGTCATCATATTGAGCTAGCCAAACGTTCATAACGTCTGCATCTGCTCCTGCAATAGGTCTGTCACCTAGCGGTGCATTAAGGACATAATTCTTCTGTGCAGCAATGAGGATAAACCTCAGATCACGGATCCAATCCTCATCATTGCTACTAACATTTTTCAACACAATTTTCTCTAGGAACACATCAAAATAAACATATGAAAGCAACAATGCAAGCTATTGATCTTACAACATAATTTGCAAAATACTACCAGGACTAAGTTCATGATAAATTTAAGTTCAATTAATCATATTACTTAAGAACTCCCACTTAGACAGACATCTCTCTAGTCATCTAAGTGATCACGTGATCCAAATCAACTAAACCATAACCGATCATCACGTGAGATGGAGTAGTTTTCAATGGTGAACATCTCATGTTGATCATATCTACTATATGATTCACGCTCGACCTTTCGATCTCCGTGCTCCGAGGCCATATCTGCATATGCTAGGCTCGTCAAGTATAACCTGAGTATTCCGCGTGTGCAAAACTGGCTTGCACCCGTTGTAGATGGACGTAGAGCTTATCACACCCGATCATCATGTGGTGTCTGGGCACGACGAACTTTGGCAACGGTGCATACTCAGGGAGAACACTTCTTGATAATTTTAGTGAGAGATCATCTTAAAATGCTACCGTCAATCAAAGCAAGAATAAGATGTATAACAGATAAACATCATATGCAATCAAAATATGTGACATGATATGGCCATGATCATCTTGCGCCTTTGATCTCCATCTCCAAAGTACTGTCATGATCTCTATTGTCACCGGCACTACACCATGATCTTCATCATCTTGATCTACATCAATGTGTCATCACATGGTTGTCTCACCAACTATTACTCTTACAACTATTGCTATCGTATAGCGATAAAGTAAAGCAATTATTTGGCACTTGCATCTTATGCAACAAAGAGACATCCATTGGGCTTCTGCCAGTTGCCGATAACTTCAACAAAACATGATCATCTCATACAACAACTTATATCTTATCACGTCTTGACCATATCACATAACAACATGCCCTGCAAAAACAAGTTAGACGTGCTCTACTTTGTTGTTGCAAGTTTTACGTGGCTGCTATGGGCTTAAGCAAGAACCAATCTCACCTACGCATCAAAACCACAACGATAGTTTGTCAAGTTGGTGCTGTTTTAACCTTCACAAGGACCGGGCGTAGCCACACTCGGTTCAACTAAAGTTGGAGAAACTGACACCCGCTAGTCACCTGTGTGCAAAGCACGGCGGTAAAACCAGTCTCGCGTAAGCGTACGCGTAATGTCGGTCCGGGCCGCTTCATCCAACAATACCGCCGAACCAAGGTATGACATGCTGGTAAACAGTATGACTTATATCGCCCACAACTCACTTGTGTTCTACTCGTGCATATAACATCAAACCATAAAAACCTAGGCTCGGATGCCACTGTTGGGGAACGTAGTAATTTCAAAAATTTCCTACGCACACGCAAGATCATGGTGATGCATAGCAACGAGAGGGGAGAGTGTTGTCTACGTACCCTCGTAGACCGAAGCGGAAGCGTTGACGCAACATAGAGGAAGTAGTCGTAC
The DNA here is from genome assembly GCF_002162155.2 of Triticum dicoccoides. Taxonomy (NCBI): domain Eukaryota; kingdom Viridiplantae; phylum Streptophyta; class Magnoliopsida; order Poales; family Poaceae; genus Triticum; species Triticum dicoccoides. The sequence continues at coordinate 98,212,864 of NC_041393.1, forward strand.
GTCCTCCCGGTCCAACCGATCCAAGCACCGTTACTCCGGCACCTCCGAGTTCTTGACACACGTACAGCTCAATGACGCTCCTCGGGCTCCGATCCAGCAAAGCTCCGGGGAGGGAGAGTTCCGTCAGCACGACGGCGTGGTGACGATCTTGATGTTCTACCGACGCAGGGCTTCGCCTAAGCACCGCTACGATATGACCGAGGTGGAATATGGTGGAGGGGGGCACCGCACACGGCTAAGGAACGATCTCAATGATCAACTTGTGTGTCTATGGGGTGCCCCTACCCCCGTATATAAAGGAGTGGAGGAGGGGGAGGGCCGGCCCTCTCTATGGCGCGCCCTAGGGGAGTCCTACTCCCACCGGGAGTAGGATTCCCCCTTTCCTAGTTCAACTAGGAACCCTTCCATGTAGTAGGAGTAGGAGAGAAGGAAAGGGAAGAGAGAAGGAGAAAGAAGGAAGGGGGCGCCCCCCCTCCCTAGTCCAATTCGGACTAGCCAAAGGGGAGGGGTGCGGCCACCCTTTAGGCCCTCTCTCTCTTTTCCCGTATGGCCCAATGAGGCCCAATACGAATTCCCGTAACTCTCCGGTACTCCGAAAAATACCCGAATCACTCGGAACCTTTCCGAAGTCCGAATATAGTCGTCCAATATATCGATCTTTACGTCTCGACCATTTCGAGACTCCTCGTCATGTCCCCGATCTCATCCGGGACTCCGAACTCCTTCGGTACATCAAAACTCATAAACTCATAATATAATTGTCATCGAAACCTTAAGCGTGCGGACCCTACGGTTCGAGAACAATGTAGACATGACCGAGACATGTCTCCGGTCAATAACCAATAGCGGGACCTGGATGCCCATATTGGTTCCTACATATTCTACGAAGATCTTTATCGGTCAGACCGCATAACAACATACGTTGTTCCCTTTGTCATCGGTATGTTACTTGCCCGAGATTCGATCGTCGGTATCCAATACCTAGTTCAATCTCGTTACCGGCAAGTCTCTTTACTCGTTCCGTAATACATCATCTCGCAACTAACTTATTAGTTACAATGCTTGCAAGGCTTAAGTGATGTGCATTACCGAGAGGGCCCAGAGATACCTCTCCGACATTTGGAGTGACAAATCCTAATCTCGAAATACGCCAACCCAACAAGTACCTTAGGAGACACCTGTAGAGCACCTTTATAATCACCCAGTTACGTTGTGACGTTTGGTAGCACACAAAGTGTTCCTCCGATAAACGGGAGTTGCATAATCTCATAGTCATAGGAACATGTATAAGTCATGAAGGAAGCAGTAGCAACATACTAAACGATCGAGTGCTAAGCTAACGGAATGGGTCATGTCAATCAGATCATTCAACTAATGATGTGACCTTGTTAATCAAATAACAACTCCTTGTTCATGGTTAGGAAACATAACCATCTTTGATTAACAAGCTAGTCAAGTAGAGGCATACTAGTGACACTCTGTTTGTCTATATATTCACACATGTATTATGTTTCCGGTTAATACAATTCTAGCATGAATAATAAACATTTATCATGATATAAGGAAATAAATAATAACTTTATTATTGCCTCTAGGGCATATTTCCTTCAGTCTCCCACTTGCACTAGAGTCAATAATCTAGATCACATCACCATGTGATTAACATCGATAGTTCACATCATCATGTGATTAACACCCATAGTTCACATCGCCATGTGACCAACACCCAAAGGGTTTCCTAGATTCAGTAATCTAGTTCACATCGCTATGTGATTAACACCCAAAGAGTACTAAGGTGTGATCATGTTTTGCTTGTGAGAGTATCTTAGTCAACGGGTCTTTCACATTCAGATCCGTTATGTATTTTGCAATTTTCTATGTCTACAATGCTCTGCACGGAGCTACTCTAGCTAATTGCTCCCACTTTCAATATGTATCTAGATCGAGACTTAGAGTCATCCAGATCGGTGTCAAAACTTGCATCGACGTAACCCTTTACGACGAACCTTTTTTCACTTCCATAATCGAGAAACATATCCTTATTCCACTAAGGATAATTTTGACCGTTGTCTAGTGATCTACTCCTAGATCACTATTGTACTCCCTTGCCTAACTCAGTGTAGGGTATACAACAGATCTGGTACACAGCATGGCATACTTTACAGAACCTATGGCCAAGGCATAGGGAATGACTTTCATTCGCTTTCTATCTTCTGCCGTGGTCGGGTTTTGAGTCTTACTCAATTTCACACCTTGTAACACAGGCAAGAACTCTTTCTTTGACTGTTCCATTTTGAACTACTTCAAAATCTTGTCAAGGTATGTACTTATTGAAAAAAAAACTTATCAAGCGTTTTGATCTATCTCTATAGATCTTGATGCTCAATATGTAAGCAGCTTCACCGAGGTCTTTCTTTGAAAAACTCCTTTCAAACACTCATTTATGCTTTGCAGAATAATTCTACATTATTTCCGATCTACAATATGTCATTCACATATACTTATCAGAAATGTTGTAGTGCTCCCACTCACTTTCTAGCAAATACAGGCTTCACTGCAAGTCTGTATAAACTATATGCATTGATCAACTTATCAAAGCGTATATTCCAACTCCGAGATGCTTGCACCAGTCCATAGATGGATCGCTGGAGCTTGCACACTTTGTTAGCTCCCTTTGGATCGATAAAACCTTCTGGTTGCATCATATACAAATCTTCCTCTAGAAACCCATTCAGGAATGCAGTTTTTACATCCATTTGCCAAATTTCATAAATTGTGGCAATTGCTAACATGATTCAGATAGACTTAAGCATCACTACAGTTGAGAAAATCTCATTGTAGTCAACACCTTGAACTTGTCAAAACCTTTTTGCGACAAGTCGAGCTTTGTAGATAGTAACACTACTATCAACATCCGTCTTCCTCTTGAAGATCCATTTATACAATATGGCTTGCCGATCATCGGGCAACTCCACCAAAGTCCACACTTTGTTCTCATACATGGATCTCATCTCAGATTTCATGGCCTCAAGCCATTTCGCGGAATCTGGGCTCATCATCGCTTCCTCATAGTTCGTAGGTTCATCATGGTCTAGTAACATGACTTTCAGAACAGGATTACCATACCACTCTGGTGCGGATCTCACTCTGTTTTACCTACGAGGTTCGGTAGTAACTTGATCTGAAGTTACATGATCATCATCATTAGCTTCCTCACTAATTGGTATAGTAGTCACAAGAACAGATTTCTGTGATAAACTACTTTCCAATAAGGGAACAGGTACAGTTACCTCATCAAGTTCTACTTTCCTCCTACTCACTTCTTTCGAGAGAAACTCCTTCTCTAGAAAGGATCCATCTTAAGCAATGAATATCTTGCCTTCGGATCTGTGATAGAAGGTGTACCCAACAATTTCCTTTGGGTATTCTATGAAGACGCACTTTTCCGATTTGGGTTCGAGCTTATCAGGATGAAACTTTTTCACAGAAGCATCGCAACTCCAAACTTTAAGAAACGACAACTTGGGTTTCTTGCTAAACCACAGTTCATATAGTGTCGTCTCAACGGATTTAGATGGTGCCCAATTTAACGTGAATGCAGCTGTCTCTAATGCATGATCCCAAAACGATATTGGTAAATTAGTAAGAAACATCATAGATTGCACTATATCCAATAAAGTGCGGTTGCGATGTTTGGACACACCATAACATTATGGTGTTCCAGGTGGCGTGAGCTGTGAAACTATTCCACATTGTTTTAATTGAAGACCAAACTCGTAACTCAAATATTCGTCTCCGCGATCAGATCGCAGAAACTTTATTTTCTTGTTACGATGATTTTTCCACTTCACTCTGATATTCTTTGAACCTTTCAACTATTTCAGACTTATGTGTCATCAAGTAGATATACCCATATCTGCTCAAATCATCTTGTGAAGGTCAGAAAATAACGATACTTGCCACAAGCATCAACACTCATAGGATCGCATACATCGGTATGTATTATTTCCAATAAGTCAGTAGCTTGTTCCATTGTTCCAGAGAACGGAGTTTTAGTCATCTTGCCCAAAAGGCACGGTTCGCAAGCATCAAGTGATTCATAATCAAGTGATTCCAAAATCCCATCAGCATGGAGTTTCTTCACGCGCTTTACACCAATATGACCTAAACGGCAGTGCCACAAATAAGTTGCACTATCATTATTAACTTTGCATCTTTTGGTTTCAATATTATGAATATGTGTATCACTACGATCGAGATCCAATGAACCATTTTCATTGGATGTGTAACCATATAAGGTTTTATTCATGTAAACAGAACAACAGTTTATTCTCTTACTTAAATGAATAACCGTATTGCAATAAACACGATCAAATCATATTCATGCTCAACGCAAACACCAAATAACATTTATTTAGGTTCAACACTAATCCCGAAAGTATAGGGAGTGTGCGATGATGATCATATCAATCTTGAAACTACTTTCAACACACATCGTCACTTCACCCTTAACTAGTTTCTGTTTATTCTGCAACTCCTGTTTCGAGTTACTACTCTTAACAACTGAACCAGTACCAAATACCGAGGGGTTGCTATAAACACTAGTAAAGTACACATCAATAACATGTACATCAAATATACCTTTGTTCATTTTGCCATCCTTCTTACCCACCAAATATTCAGGGCATTTCCGTTTCCAGTGACCATTCCCTTTGCAGTGTAAGCACTCAGTTTCAGGCTTTGGTTCAGCTTTGGGCTTCTTCATGGGAGTGACAACTTGCTTGTCTTTCCACTTGAAGTTCCCTTTTCTTTCCCTTTGCCCTTTTCTTGAAACTAGTGATCTTGTCAACCATCAACACTTGATGCTCTTTCTTGATTTCTACCTTCGTTGATTTCAACATCACGAAGAGCTCGGGAATCATTTTCATCATCCCTTGCATACTATAGTTCATCACGAAGTTCTACTAACTTGGTGATGGTGACTAGAGAATTCTGTCAATCACTATCTTATCTGGAAGATTAACTCCCACTTGATTCAAGCGATTGTAGTACCCAGACAATCTGAGCACATGCTCACTAGTTGAGCGATTCTCCTCCATCTTTTAGCTATAGAACTTGTTGGAGACTTCATATCTCTCAACTCGGGCATTTGCTTGAAATATCAACTTCAATTCCTGGAACATCTCATATGGTCCATGATGTTCAAAACATCTTTGAAGTCCCGATTCTAAGCCATAAAGCATGGTGCACAAAACTATCAAGTAGTCATCATATTGAGCTAGCCAAACGTTCATAACGTCTGCATCTGCTCCTGCAATAGGTCTGTCACCTAGCGGTGCATTAAGGACATAATTCTTCTGTGCAGCAATGAGGATAAACCTCAGATCACGGATCCAATCCTCATCATTGCTACTAACATTTTTCAACACAATTTTCTCTAGGAACATATCAAAATAAACATATGAAAGCAACAATGCAAGCTATTGATCTTACAACATAATTTGCAAAATACTACCAGGACTAAGTTCATGATAAATTTAAGTTCAATTAATCATATTACTTAAGAACTCCCACTTAGACAGACATCTCTCTAGTCATCTAAGTGATCACGTGATCCAAATCAACTAAACCATAACCGATCATCACGTGAGATGGAGTAGTTTTCAATGGTGAACATCTCATGTTGATCATATCTACTATATGATTCACGCTCGACCTTTCGATCTCCGTGCTCCGAGGCCATATCTGCATATGCTAGGCTCGTCAAGTATAACCTGAGTATTCCGCGTGTGCAAAACTGGCTTGCACCCGTTGTAGATGGACGTAGAGCTTATCACACCCGATCATCATGTGGTGTCTGGGCACGACGAACTTTGGCAACGGTGCATACTCAGGGAGAACACTTCTTGATAATTTTAGTGAGAGATCATCTTAAAATGCTACCGTCAATCAAAGCAAGAATAAGATGTATAATAGATAAACATCATATGCAATCAAAATATGTGACATGATATGGCCATGATCATCTTGCGCCTTTGATCTCCATCTCCAAAGTACTGTCATGATCTCTATTGTCACCGGCACTACACCATGATCTTCATCATCTTGATCTACATCAATGTGTCATCACATGGTTGTCTCACCAACTATTACTCTTACAACTATTGCTATCGTATAGCGATAAAGTAAAGCAATTATTTGGCACTTGCATCTTATGCAACAAAGAGACATCCATAGGGCTTCTGCCAGTTGCCGATAACTTCAACAAAACATGATCATCTCATACAACAACTTATATCTTATCACGTCTTGACCATATCACATCACAACATGCCCTGCAAAAACAAGTTAGACGTCCTCTACTTTGTTGTTGCAAGTTTTACGTGGCTGCTACGGGCTTAAGCAAGAACCAATCTCACCTACGCATCAAAACCACAACGATAGTTTGTCAAGTTGGTGCTGTTTTAACCTTCGCAAGGACCGGGCGTAGCCACACTCGGTTCAACTAAAGTTGGAGAAACTGACACCCGCTAGTCACCTGTGTGCAAAGCACGGCGGTAAAACCAGTCTCGCGTAAGCGTACGCGTAATGTCGGTCCGGGCCACTTCATCCAACAATACCGCCGAACCAAGGTATGACATGCTAGTAAGCAGTATGACTTATATCGCCCACAACTCACTTGTGTTCTACTCGTGCATATAACATCAAACCATAAAAACCTAGGTTCGGATGCCACTGTTGGGGAACGTAGTAATTTCAAAAATTTCCTACGCACACGCAAGATCATGGTGATGTATAGCAACGAGAGGGGAGAGTGTTGTCTACGTACCCTCGTAGACCGAAGCGGAAGCGTTGACGCAACGTAGAGGAAGTAGTCGTACGTCCTCCCGGTCCAACCGATCCAAGCACCGTTACTCCGGCACCTCCGAGTTCTTGACACACGTACAGCTCAATGACGCTCCTCGGGCTCCGATCCAGCAAAGCTCCGGGGAGGGAGAGTTCCGTCAGCACGACGGCATGGTGACGATCTTGATGTTCTACCGACGCAGGGCTTCGCCTAAGCACCACTACGATATGACCGAGGTGGAATATGGTGGAGGGGGGCACCGCACACGGCTAAGGAACGATCTCAATGATCAACTTGTGTGTCTATGGGGTGCCCCTACCCCCGTATATAAAGGAGTGGAGGAGGGGGAGGGCCGGCCCTCTCTATGGCGCGCCCTAGGGGAGTCCTACTCCCACCGGGAGTAGGATTCCCCCTTTCCTAGTTCAACTAGGAACCCTTCCATGTAGTAGGAGTAGGAGAGAAGGAAAGGGAAGAGAGAAGGAGAAAGAAGGAAGGGGGCGCCCCCCCTCCCTAGTCCAATTCGGACTAGCCAAAGGGGAGGGGTGCGGCCACCCTTTAGGCCCTCTCTCTCTCTTTTCCCGTATGGCCCAATGAGGCCCAATACGAATTCCCATAACTCTCCGGTACTCCGAAAAATACCCGAATCACTCGAAACCTTTCCGAAGTCTGAATATAGTCGTCCAATATATCGATCTTTACGTCTCGACCATTTCGAGACTCCTCGTCATGTCCCCGATCTCATCCGGGACTCCGAACTCCTTCGGTACATCAAAACTCATAAACTCATAATATAATTGTCATTGAAACCTTAAGCATGCGGACCCTACGGTTCGAGAACAATGTAGACATGACCGAGACACGTCTCCGGTCAATAACCAGTAGCGGGACCTGGATGCCCATATTGGTTCCTACATATTCTACGAAGATCTTTATCGGTCAGACCGCATAACAACATACGTTGTTCCCTTTGTCATCGGTATGTTACTTGCCCGAGATTCGATCGTCGGTATCCAATACCTAGTTCAATCTCGTTACCGGCAAGTCTCTTTACTCGTTCCGTAATACATCATCTCGCAACTAACTCATTAGTTACAATGCTTGCAAGGCTTAAGTGATGTGCATTACCGAGAGGGCCCAGAGATACCTCTCCGACATTTGGAGTGACAAATCCTAATCTCGAAATACGCCAACCCAACAAGTACCTTAGGAGACACCTGTAGAGCACCTTTATAATCACCCAGTTACGTTGTGACGTTTGGTAGCACACAAAGTGTTCCTCCGGTAAACGGGAGTTGCATAATCTCATAGTCATAGGAACATGTATAAGTCATGAAGGAAGCAGTAGCAACATACTAAACGATCGAGTGCTAAGCTAACGGAATGGGTCATGTCAATCAGATCATTCAACTAATGATGTGACCTTGTTAATCAAATAACAACTCCTTGTTCATGGTTAGGAAACATAACCATCTTTGATTAACAAGCTAGTCAAGTAGAGGCATACTAGTGACACTCTGTTTGTCTATATATTCACACATGTATTATGTTTCCGGTTAATACAATTCTAGCATGAATAATAAACATTTATCATGATATAAGGAAATAAATAATAACTTTATTATTGCCTCTAGGGCATATTTCCTTCACACAGCCCCAACAACTTTCTCTTAAGAGTCTTTCATAGCTCAAATTCTGCATCTGATAGCGCTCTGTTGTCCATTGCCGCATCAAGCCGGGCGATTACCTCCAAAGCGATAGATATTTGCAGCCGCATGTTTCCAATCCACCTATCACTCCATCGTTGCAAGGCCTTGGCCGTGGCCCGCAACTTACTGTCCAGCACCACGTAGGCGTTCCCATCTGCCGCGACCGAGTTCCAAGCCACCTCCACTGTCTCAAAGAACCCATCAGCCTTGGGCCAAAACTGCTCAAAACGGAAACGCCTCCCGTACGTGAAATCCGCCTTGAGATCGAGGAGTAGGGGGCAGTGATCTGAGATTGCCGAACCCAAAGCCGTGAGCAGAGCCGCCGGGTGTAGGTCATCCCAACAATTTGTGGTGAAGATGTGGTCAATTTTCTCCAAAGTTGGTCTTCTTCTCTCATTCGACCACGTGTAGCTACGCCCATTGAGATACATTTCCTTGAGCTCGAGCATGCTCGTCTTCCTCCAGAACTTGGCCAACATGCGCCTATTCACCGCGTCATTGTTTTTGTCCTGTGGGTTGACAAGCAAGTTGAAATCACCCGCAATGATCCATGGGCCAGCGTGTAACTCTCTGATGTCCACAAGTTCCTGCATGAATTCTACCTTCTCCATGTCCGACTGCGGGCCATACACGCCCGTGATCCACCAAGGGCTCCCATTCAATTGGGAGATGAGAGCTGTTACCGTGTTGGTGGTGTAGTGTGGGCTCGATAGCTTGACCACCGTTTCATCCCATGCAATCAAGATTCCACCCCGAGTCCCCACAACTGGCAAATAAAAGAAGTTCTCAAATTTATTCCCGAGACACTGCCTTACAACTTCGAACGTCATCACCTCAATTTTTGTCTCCTGGAGGCATACAATGGCAGGGTCGGCCGCCCCAACCACCTGGTAGATCGTACTCCTCCTTGCGGGCGAGTTTAAGCCGCGCACGTTCCACACTAAGACTTTGTATGGTTGTGTATCCATGGCACGTTCCTACCTCCACATACACCTTCTCCTACTACTGGGCCTCTCCCTCCACCCCCTCTTCCTGCAGAGGGGCGATCGGTGCCTCCCAACCGAACAGGGCAAGGATTGCAGCCACATGCGCATCCGTGAGCGGCTTTGAGAACAGATCCACATAAGCTTGTAACGCCTCGTCGGTGATCACTTCCGCCTCATTTGCCAGGCACAGCCTCCGAGTTAGAACCTGCTGCTGCTTGGACCCCACCGACCGTCTACCCGGCCCCTTGGCAAGTCGCACACTGCGTCGTGGGCTGGAAATAGGTGGACGCTTCTGCTGTGGCCTTCTTGTGGATGTTGGCGACACACGGTCACTAGGCCTCGCGAGGATTGGGTCCAGAGGCTTTTGAACCAGAGTGCAAAACTGCTCCAGACGCGCATCCGCAGCCGCGGGCCTCGGTGTAGGCGCGCTTGTGACCTCTTCCTCCTGCTCACGCAACAAAACAGCCTCCCCAGAATCCGCCGATAAAGTGACCCGGAACGTGGTCACGTCCTTCCTGCATGGCGGGTCATGCACAGCCAATTGCAAGTCCCCACGCGTCCCACCGGTAGCCACCTCAGAAAGCATCTGACCGGGATCCCCTCGGGATCCGCTCCAACTCCTATTTAAATCGTCCAACGTGATGAGATGCCTGGGCATGCGAGTGGGGTGCTCGTCTGGGTCCGGCAGAATCAGATCCCAGGAACCAATGGGTATGCTGGGGATGCTGCGCCCCGCCAGCAACTGCCAGTCGTCACCACCCATCCCAATACCCGGGTCCGGTCCACCAATATCTACCAACGTCGTTTCCGCGCTGTCCGTCCTGCCGTTGGGGCGATTAACCGAGACAGGCGACAGCTCAGGGGACATGCCGTCCATATCTGGTTGGTGGGAGAGGCTTCTAGATCCACAAGACGACACCGGGGTCGCCATCACAACCTGCGCTTCCACCGTACTCCACAGCATATCGGACTCCCCGCTAGGGCCGCGCCTTTCCACGTGTCCAGCCGCCGTTTGGCCATCCATGCTTTCCACCGGGACGGGGGCGTCCTCCTCTGACCGCTCCACCAACGGGTTTGACCCAAAGGGACCCACCTCCGGGTGCGGGGTACATGCCACATGCGAGCTCTGACACGCCAAAGATCCACCACCGGCCGCCGGCGTGCCCTGCTCATGCTGCCGCACCGGCGCCGCCGATGCCGACGACCCCATCGTCGAGCCCTCCAGGCCATCCAGGGGCTGCGCCCGAGCAGCGCACGCCCTTCCAATGCAGGGGCGCGGTCCATCCCCACCGTCACAGCCATCCTCATCCTCATCCGAGTCTGGCGGCGGCGGTGGTGACCGAGGGGGAGGTGGAGGGGCAGATCTCCACGAAGGGCGGGCCGGAGGGGCCTCTCTGATGATCTCCACCGGGTACCAGAACGCATCCATACCATCCGCCTGGCGAGCCACCTGCCGCCGGTGCGGCTCTTCTACCACCAGAATGCGCCGAGAAGGGATCCGGTCAGGGTCGTCCGTCCTCAACCAAACCCTGAAGCGAGACATGTCACTCCGTCGGGCCGTGCAGTCCGCAACCTTGACCACCAAACCAATACCCCGCAAGACCTCCTGCGCAGCCCGCCTAGACCAAGCATTCGCCCAGATGCCAACCAGCGCGAGCTGCACCAGGAACGGCATGACAATGCCAACAGCCCGGGACTGGCGGAGCCACGACCCGAGCACCAGCGGGGTCTCCCCGGCCATGGCCATGCCACGATCCACCATACGGTCTCTGAGCTCCACCGTCCTGCAGAGCACCAGGAAATCCTTCGGGAAGAAGGCACGGATGGACAAATCCATCGGTCCACAACCGAAGGCCACGTGCAGCGCCGCCGCAGCCTCAGCAAGATCCAGGCTTGGCTGCGCGCCGCCCACAGACACGACGACCGCCCGCGTCAGCTCCGATTCCATGGCACAGATGTCCGCGCCCGCCTCCAGGAAGCAGCAGTCCACCGGCTCGTCCTGGCGAGGCGCCGCCTCCACCCCACCCTCAAAAGGAACGGAGAACTGCGGCCCGGCCACGCTGTCCACGCTTCCGGCTGAACCGGCCCTGACCACGTCCGACCAAGCCCGGTCGAGGCCCGCCGCGGCGCTCGGAGGGAGGCCGGGTGGCGAAGGCGGGATGGCAGGCGGCGGAGCCAGACGAAGGGTGCCTGGCGATGGCGGACCCGGAGGAGGAGGCGGCAGAGGTGCCGAAGGCGATGGCCGCGTGGCGGGGCGAAGGGGCGGCGTAGGCCGAGCAGGCGGGGAGTCCGAAGGGCTCCGTGGCCGGGTGCAACGCGACGTGTGGTTGCGGCCGCCGCAGCGAACGCACTTCGTCGGGTTGGGGCAGTGGCGGGAGATGTGCTCATCGTCCTCACCACAGTTGTAGCAGCACCCGTGGAGCGAGGCCGGGATGGCAGAGCGAGGAGGGCGGGAGGTCAACAAGCCCGGCAGCCTGGGATGGGAAACAGGGGACCGGCGCTCCTTCCGGCCCCGAACCTGCTGCCAAGGGGCTTCCACCTGGGGTGCCGCAGCGCCGACAGCGCGACGATGAGAGAGCGAAGACGGGGAGGAGGGGGTGCCAGATCTGGCGGAGGGGGGCGAGCAGAGCCAGGGGCGGAGGAGGGGCTCGAGCCGCCGGACGAGGAGGCGGAGAGCTGGACGCGGCTCCCCATGCCTGCAGAGTGCGGTGGCGGCCGAGGCCGAAGCGGCAGCCGGCCGAGAAGGGTGGCTGCCGGAGCCGGAGTGGCTGCCGGCGCGGGAGAGCGGGAGCGCAGCGCAGGGGAGCGGGGAGCGGAGTTATGAGAGTGTTTTCCCTATTAATTATAAGTAAAAAAGGACAAAGGAGTAGAGGGTTTTCCCTATTGTAATTGGTCAAAAAAATCAGGGAACAATGGTTATCAGAAACACTTTGTACATCTCAATTTATTATCGACCACAAACAATTAATCGAAGAATTATGAAGCCTAACAAACAAATCCTATACAAATAAGAGAGTGATCCCACTACTAGTTATCTCAACATGTCTGCTTTGGCATCCTCAAAATTGTTCTAGCCGTTAGATTTACGAGCACATATGCCCGTGCGTCACAACGAGAGAGAGTTGTTTTTGTGAGAAGCAACGGGAGAGTAAATTTATATGTCCACGAAAAAGGTCTCCGCAGTGAGGAGCTGCATTCTTCTCCCGGGTCATGTTTGTCCTCTGAGATCATGATAATAGTGGGGTTGGTCGGTGTGGCGGGGACCACCCAATTCGTGTCTTTTTTTCCCTCCAGGTCCATCTCCGTCTCGGGGTTGTGGCTGTGAGACGCCCTTCGTGGCACGGTTGCTTCGACCACTCTCTCATACGACGGCATAACCGGATGAATTACTAACTGTAGCACATAAATCTCGTTTCATTAGCATAATCAGTGCATAACAGGCATGAACGTCCCTTCTTTATCAGGGTTTATCTCGACCAGCCCACTGGCCGGCACCGAAACAACCTGTGTTTGTAAGCCACTAGTAAAAGTTAAAAAAAGGCGCATTCAAGAATCGTACTAACAACCTCAAAGACCCAACCACGTGCTGCTAGCCATTTGAACAAACGCGTCCTGCTAATCCAATGCCAGTGCGAATATTTAAGAACATACTCCAGTGTAAGATTGGAAAATCTTTTTATTGATTCATTTTGAGCTTTTCAAAATCATAATAATAACTATGAATTGCCAGATATTTTTTCAAACGTGAACAATTTTTCAAATCCCGTGCATTTTTTCAAAATGCAAACAATCTTTTGAAAATTCCGTATATTTTTGGGGAAAAAACACAAACAAAATTCTAAATGAGAACATTTATTGAAATCAACAAAAAAACTTTGAAAACAAAAATAGAAACATTTTTTGAATTTGTGAACAATTATTAAAACGGGAACATGTTTTGAAGATTCAGAACAATTTTAGAAAATGTTTTGTAATGCAAACATTATTTTGAGTTTTTCATTTCACTAAAATAAGATTTTTTTTTCCGTATTTGGAAAAATGAAATTCATTTCTTAATTCTCAATATTTTTATATTATTGTAGCATTTTTTGAATTTTGAAAATTTATAAAATTCCAAACAGGACCAAACATTTAAATATTGTTTCATAAACTTGAATAAAATTTGAAATTGTTAAATATTTTTAAAAATATTTAATTTACAAAAAAGAGAAAAATAAACTTGGAAGGAAAAAATATAATTAGGAAACAAAAAGAGAAAGGAAAAGAAAAATAAAAAAAAACAAATACGAAAACGGGTCGGCCAGTCTTGGGCGCCCGTGCGAAGCACTGACTATTTGTGGCACTACGCGGCAAATAGGGTTTTCCTAGGTGCGTGGGAAGAAAAATAAGTGGGTTGGCATCACTGGGCCACAGCGCGTGCGGCCCGCATATGAAATTCTGGACAAAACGTTTTTCCTTTTGTTAACAGAGGACACACAAAAATTTAGTATCACTTCGGATTTTTTTTTCATTTCGACGGTGAACAACCATAAAATTGGAGAAATACACCTCTCTTTAATATTAGGTATATAGGTATAGACTAAGTTCATGCACTAGCATCTGTTCTTTCAACGCATAAGAATCCCTACCATACTATATGCCTTGGTGCATTCTAAGAGCATCTAAAGCCAAAATTAGCAAATATGACCTCTTAAACGTCCGGTGATACGCCCGGTCAGTGAACAAGGCATATCCATTTTGAGCCATTATTTGTCTGTCTAGATAGTCATACTCCTTTTTTTTCCTTTATACATCCAGTCACTTGCACGTGACTGGTGGAGATGAAGAGAGGGAAAGAAAGAATAAATAAAGAAAGAGAAAAGGTGGTCCCGGATGGACCGCGTCCTATGTGGCGGACAGATTGGACGAGTCCGAAAGCCCTCATATCCTCCTTACTTTTATCCTTAATACGAGGGTTCGCGGAGCCAGACATACCGGGCGCCTCCACGAATGTTTGTGGAGGGTTTGAGTATGCCGGCTGTAGATGTTGTAACTGAGTTTTGAATCACGTTCTATTTATTGTGACATGCACACTATTACATGTTAAGATGTTTTTTGCTTATGTAGAAATTCCTCACACGGTTTCAATTGCAAATTAGATTAATATTTTATATAATGTTTGAAAAATATATATCCAATTCCACGACAACGCATGGTTATCATCTAGTTGATATAACACACAACACTTCATATCCAATTACCACCACAAGAATTAAAAGAATGTAATGAAAGAATGCCCTTCTCGATTTGAGTCGGGTTTATTAACCCTACGCCTTTTATTCCATAATACTTGTCATGGTTCTAGTTCAACTAAATTAAAACCACACCCCTAAAAAAAATTTTAAAACCACGGACGGAACCAAAAATCCCCCTCCCCCTCCCACCCCACCAAAAGTTAATCAAAGAATGCCATGATCGATCACTCCGTGCTCTGGTAGTGTTCGTCGATCCAAGACGTGTCGGCGAAAACGTATCCTCCACCCATGCCCATCTCCCACGCCGGGATGCCGCCGTCGTTCATCGTAACGAGAACACGCATCTCAGGGGAGTCGTCGCCGCCGGTGCTGCCCTGCGCCTCCTCGAGGAGATTCTCGTTCATTGTCATGCCGTGATCATCATCATCCGACGACGCGGCCTCACCTCGGTACTCACTGAAAACGCCCGAAGGTGGCGGCGGCGCTTCAACGCCGCCCTGCGGCTCCTCCTGGCCGGCACCACGAACGCTCGACGGCGACAGCAACGCCGCGATGGCGTGTAAGTAAGCGTTCGGAACCTTCACGCGGGCAGCCTTCACAGGCCCACCGTCGACGTCGTCGTAGTCGTCCCCAACATCTCTGCCACTCTGCTTCCTCTTCTTCTTGCCGGGATCGCGTGGGGTGAGGTATATCCTGTAGAGCGCGGGCAGGACGTTCTTGCCGTCGTTGCGGACGGTGCCTTCGTCCGGCGAGTCGACGTTGGTGTACTCCTCCATGAGCCACCGCGTCTTCTCCTTCTCGCCCTCGTGCTCGACGTAGAACCCGAAGCTGCGCTTGAACCCCAGGTGCTCGCCGTCCGCCTCGCATCTCACCTCCTTCGTGGTCTGCTCCAGCTTCCAGAAGCCTCCCGTGGCGACTCTGCGGTCGCCCCGGTGGGCGGCGCCGCCGCGCGTGGCCTGCACCTTGCAGTGGCAGCGGAACCACCAGCTGGGGTCGGAGTCGCGGGTGCTGGCCGGCAGGTGCCTGCGCGCCAGCACGTCGGGTGTGTCGCCGTAGACGTCGTCCTCGATGACGACGGCCGCCTCTGCGCCCGACGTGTCGTGCCCGGCGATCCACCCGTTGAGGTAGGTGCGCACGATCTCCTCGTTCGTCGGGTTGAAGTAGACGCCCGGAGGCAGCGCCAGCGCTGGGGTTAGGTACTCGTAGTCGTCGCGGGCCGGCAGAGCCATCTCCACCGCGGTGATGTTCGTCGGCGGCGACCCCGCCGTCAGTTTTGTTGCTTCCTTTTTTGGCTTCTTCGCTGTCATCATCAAGTCAGACTTGAGCAAAGCGGGTTCGACGATTGCTCGGTGAGCGTGCATTTATGTGCCGCCTTGCTCTCCGGTCTCCACGCCACCCCTTGTCGAAGTCGGAATCCGATCGGAGATGGCGTCCGTGCAGCCATTGCAGAACTTGCCAATCCGAACGTGTGAGTTGTTGTGCCAAAATTTGGAGAGTCGGTTTCTCCTAACGTATGAATACTCTACGAATAGTTTTTTGAACTGCATGTTGTAAACGACCAAGAGCCAATCGGAATTGATCTTGGTAGGATTTGTCTTATCAAATTATACGGACAATTTTTTACATTGTATTAACATATTTTTTAAATGTCACAAATGTATTCTTGAAACGTGGGAACATTTTATAACTGTCATGAACTTCTTTTTAATGCTATCAATATTTTTTAGAATGTCGTTAACATTTTGTTGACACACGAACACGTCACGTGTACCCTCGACGCCGGGGGTGATGCACCGCAGCTCACGTCGAAGGAGACCCGACCGATAGCGCGATACGCAAGACAGTCGGCGGGCGCTTTTGTAGACCCGAAGCCCCACTTGCCCGGGAGGGACCCCGTCAGGGCTCGCGGCGGCTATGGGCTGCTCCAGGTCGATTAGCTCGCCCCTAGAGCCTCGTGGATCCGCAGCCCTCCAGCATGAAGAACTAGCGAAGAACGAGAAGAAAGATACAAGGGAGAGATAAAAAGTAGATGAACACGAAAAAGTAGTAGATGTGTTTGTTCGATTGGGTGTTGTTCAATCGGCCATCACCCCCAACATATATAAGAGGCGGCTGGACTTCCCGTACAAGCAAAGGATTCATCTAGGCTTTCCTTACAAAAAATTACATCAATTCACGTCCTAGAGTCCTAGTTCTATTTCAACTCGGATTCAATCTGAATTTGGCCCAACTTCTGTCTTCCTCCTTGCGCGGGCCGCCGAGCTTGCATATGACCTCCGATCAAGACGGCCCAAAATGAAACTTGTGCGCCTCGACGAGACGAACAATTCTTATGTTGAACACTTTTCCAAATAAGACCATCTTAAATATTCTACGAAGCCATCTTTAATATCCAGTCGGACTCGGTCATGTAACGGACTGGATTGTCCGAGTCTCGTAGTAAACTTACAGGCCGTATACTATCTCAGATGATAATGACTCCAAAACCAAAGTTCACCGTTTTGACGATGCGCACAACTACCGTGTTGATCACTTTTCCATCCGAGGTCATCTGGATTATCTTTCGGGCACATCTTCAGTTTCACTCGGATCCGAACTCATCCACTCGGATATTAGAGTTTTTTGTCTGACTGGACATTTTCACTCGGATGTTAGAGTCTTTCACTCGGAAGACAATCTTTCACTCGGATGACTATTATTTCACTCGGATGACTATATTTCACTCGGAAGGCAATATCTTACTCAACGTCAAGTTTTCATTCCGACGGTAATCTTTTCACTCGGAATAACTTCACTCGGATGATAATTTCACTCGGATTATATTTTCACTCGGAAGCCAATCTTTTACTCGATCGATAAGTTTTCACTCGACCTTTTACTCGATCGGTAGGTTTTCACTCGGAATATCTTCACCTGAAGGACAATTTCACTCGGATGACCATATTTCCACTCGGATGACTATATTTCCACTTGGATAATGATAAGTTCATCCGGTCAGCAAGCTCGACCGGTAAATTTTCACTCGACCGTAAACTTTCACTCGACTGAAAACATAGCCTGATCTTGATTTGTCTCTCCAGTCCTCATACGGCCTCGGATTGAGACAAATTATATATGAAAATCGATCGGCTCGACGAGAAGAAACTTTTCCGTGTTGAAGGTTTTTCAATTCAAGGCCGTCTTGAGGGCCGAATTGCTCACGTGTTGCATCAGACACTCATCAACATGTGTCTGGTGTCAAGCGTAATATTTTGGTCTCTGGCATGTCCAGACCGTATTAACTGTAACTTTTGCATATGAACTCGGATTGAGATGATTTATATATCAAAATTGATTGCCCCGACGAGACGAAGACAATTCCTTAAAAGTGCTCCTTCATCCGAGGTCATCTTGAAGACGTGATTGGCCAAAAACCACTCGAAACATTGAATTATGCCACTCGGAGTATACTTTCGCTCCGTAAGATAAGGTCAAATGAATATAACCGAAACATCAAAGTTGTTCCACTCGGCGACGTGAAACTTTCTCATGTTGAAAACCTTTTCACTCGAAGCCATCTCATTTCCTTTTATGTCGTGCCAAAATCTGGTGTCAACACATTTTTATATGTGCGATGAATTTATAAATTTAGTAAATTAATTACTGAAATATATTATAAACAAAGAAAAATCAACCAATGAATTTAGCGAGAGGTCCTATTGAGTCGGCTCACTAGAGATTGCGTTGAGGTGAGTGCATGTTCTGTCTCGTAACAGGCGAGACAAAGTGGAAATCAGGGAGCAGTCAGCCATGGGCCGTGGAATTTAGTCCATATGTTTAGTCTACAGGCTTTTTCTACCGTAAGATTAACTTCATTTGCTAGCGCATAATTGTTATTCAAAACAAAAAGCACATAATTGTGCGGCCTCAATGTTAGGCATATCAACTACGTGCATAAAATGTCAATATGCAGACTTGACCGCTCTAAACATCGCTAGGTGTACATGAAGTTAAAATAAAATAATTGTTCATGAATTTGGATTCATCAATTTAAAAGCGTACATGATGTTAAAATAAAATAATTATTCATGAATTCAAATAATGTCCATCAATTTCAAAGTATACATGAAGTTAAAATAAAAATTAGAAAAAGAAAAGACGAGCAGGAAAAAAGAAACAACAAAAAGAAAACCCAGACTGGAAGCATCTATAAGCTTCCCAAAATCGGAAGGCCCAAGCGATTGCGCTTCCTGGCCGGCAGGTGCTTCAGGTGCCCGTTAAAGATGTTTTCACCATTCGGCGCACACCCCCCATCCGAGTTGGCCGACCCATTGACATTTTTTCTTCTTTTCCTGCTAAGCAATAAAAAAGGTGCAGGAGACGGGGTTCGAACTTGAGACCTCTCGATTCCTGCAGAACAGCAGCAGCCACTATGGCATCTTCTTCTTCAACCACGTCGAATAAAGATGGTGGCGCCAGAATTTGGTGAACATAGGGAAGATCCCCGGTCAACGCTCCAAAAAGTCTTTGTTCTGCCACTTGCAGCAGATGGTTTCATCAACTCATTAAGCAACATCGACCGCGAAGGTGTTTCTCCATATTTCGGTATGTTGGTTGATCCCCTCCTTTTACTGCGGAGCTACGGTGCCGATGGTAATTGATGGTGGACAAAGGTTGGACATGGCGGAAGTGACTCCAAGAATAAATTTTATTTTTTAGGGTCCTTTTTGCAAAGCTTCAAGGCACCTATAGTTCTGGTTGTTTCGTTTGATTTTTCCACATTGCAAGAATTGCAATCCTTTGTTTTTAATGCTACGTGTGGTTATCGCTACAAAAACCACTACGCCATCTTCACGTTTGTGTTTTTTAACTTATTTTCTCTCATTTTATTCTTTCTTCAGTTCTCTGTAAAATTGAGAGGTCACCTTTTCTCTTTTTTCCTAGTTCTTTTTTTTCTAGTTCCTTTTCAATTCTCTTTTATTTACATTTAATATTTTTATTTTTATTTTACAAACCACGACATTTTTTCCAAAAAATGATGAAATTGTATAAATTTGGTGGACTTTTAAAAAATTGTGAACATTCTTTCCAAATTTTATGATTTTTTTCAAAATTGATGAACTTATTTCACTTTCTGTAAACTTTTTTTCAAAATTGATCAAGTTTATGAAAATGTGTTGAAAATCGATCCATTTTCTCAAAATCTTTGAACTTATTTCAAATTTGGTGACTTTTAAAATTTTGATGAATTTTTTTCAAAATCAATTTTTCTAATGCTATGAACTTTTTAAAATTGATGATTTTTTTAATTTGATGAACTTTTTTCAAATTTGATGACGTTTTTTTCAAATTTGTGAAATTTTTCAAACTTTGAAGAATATTATTTCCTAAGAAAAAACGAATTTTCCAAAAGAAAAAATCAAAAAATTCAAAAATCTAAGTGGCACTGCGAGTTCGACCCTTCATACCAGCATTTTTTTTGCAGGTTTTCTCGCAAGACAGTTTATTATGTTGTCCGTTCATGGGCCGGCCCACTAGGCATTGCAGTACGCCGATTAGTTCCATGGCTCCGAAGCGCAGGATAGGAGGACCCGGGAGCACCTGCTCGGCACATTCAGCGCTGCTTAGTGCTCCTGGCGCTCGCGTGCACCGTCTAGCAGGCCGGCCCAGCAGCTACCTCAAAAAGCAAAGGTGAAAAAGATATATACGCGAGATATGGTATTCGAACCAGCAAGTTAACCGTCGTAGACCCTGTTTGTTTGGACTTTTGCTTCTGCTTTTACAGGTTTTCCACTTTGACCAAAAAGCCATAAATGATCATCAATAAGTGCTTTTAGAGCTTTTATGGCTTTTGATGAATGAATATAACAATATTTGGCTCCAAAAGCTAGAAAGCTCCAAAAGCACCTATTTAGAAGCTTTTATGGCTTTTTGATCAACATGAAGAAGCTGCAAAAGCAGAAGCAAAAGCCCAAACAAACAGGGTTATAGTCTGAGTAGAACAACCACTGCGCTGAGACCGCTCAATTGTACAGAATCCAAAAACAACGCTACTTAATGCTTCTATTAGTACAACACTAACATATACTCCCTCCGTCCGAAAATACTTGTCATCAAAATGGATAAAAAAAGATGTATCTAGAACTAAAATACGTCTAGATACATCCCCTTTTATTCATTTTGATGACAAGTATTTCCGGATGGAGGGAGTACATATTTTGTCCGCGTAAAAAAACATATACATATTTTGTGCCCATATGAACCATTTGAAAAGTGAATTCGTATTTTTTCCAATCATAGTTTTGCAATAAAAATGTTCACCAGCATGGTAAAAAGTTTGAAAAAGTTCAGCAAAAGTTGGAAAAAAGGTTCACAAATTTTAAAAAAGTTCATCAATTTCGAAATTTTTTATCAATTTTATAAAAAATTCACAAATTTGAAAGAAAACTTTATTGATTTTGAAAACAATCATCAATTCTGAAAAAGTTCACAAATTTAATAAAAAGTTCATCAATTTTGGGAAAAATTCATCAAAATTTTAAAAAGTGTAGGAATTTGAAAGTGCTTCATCGATTTGAAAAAATTTATGGAATTTAAAAAAAAGTTAATCGATTTGAAGAAAAAGTTCACATATTTAAAAAACAAACTCATCGAACCAGGAAAAAGAAAAAAGTCAGGAAAAAAAGGGGCCGTAGAAAAGAATATAAGAAGCTAACAGTGCAACATTACCGGATCTTAATGTCTGGCTGGGTTGGTTACCCGATCCTGCACTGGTGTCGTAGGTTGCGTGTTCGATTCCTAGTTAGTGCAATTTCCATTTTTCCAAAAAGTGCTCAAATTTTTATGACAATGTTCAGAATTCAGAATCTTTGACCCAATTTTTACTAAATGTTTAAGAATTTCAAATTTTATTCATGATTTCAAAAAAGTTCGTAATTTTGAAAAATGTTTATTCAATTTCAAACACAGTCATTTATACAGCTCCATAGGGACCAAAGAAAAGCACAAATTCCCACACAAATCCGTGAGTCTTTCTATTAAATTTGGTATGCATAAACAACAAGGAAATTTCAGCATCAAAACAGACTAAGAAAATCATAAACAGTTACATTAGTTTCTTGAAAAGTTTCTGCATATATGCCTACACACATGACCTATTATTAGAACGTAATCCTAACCGGACGTGAGTATCTTATGTTGCCATCTCTTATTGGTTGCATCCAGATACCATAAGCTCTCATACTTTTGCATGGTGTAGGAAGGACCATATCCGGATCTATCTTGTAGCTCGGACGATAACCTTTTAAAAGTTATGAATGTTTATTCAATTTCAAACGCAGTCATTTATACAGCTCCATAGAGACCAAAGAAAATCACGAACTCCCACACAGATCCGTGAGTCTTTCTATTAACTTTGGTATGCATCAACAACAAGGAAATTTCAGCATCAAAACAGACTAAGAAAATCATAAACAGTTACATTAGTTTCTTGAAAAGTTTCTGCATATATGCCTACACACATGACCTATTATTAGACCGTAATCCTAACCAGACGTGAGTATCTTATGTTGCCATCTCCTATTGGTTGCATCTAGATACCATAAGCTCTCATACTTTTACATGGTGTAGGAAGGACCATATACAGATCTATCTTGTAGCTCGGGCGAGAACCTTTTAAAAGTTATGAATGTTTATTCAATTTCAAACGCAGTCATTTATACAGCTCCATAGAGACCAAAGAAAATCACAAACTCCCACACAGATCTATGAGTCTTTCTATTAACTTTGGTATGCATCAACAACAAGGAAATTTCAGCATCAAAACAGACTAAGAAAATCATAAACAGTTACATTAATTTCTTGAAAAGTTTATGCATATATGCCTACACACATGACCTATTATTAGACCGTAATCCTAACCGGACGTGAGTATCTTATGTTGCCATCTCCTATTGGTTGCATCCAGATACCATAAGCTCTCATACTTTTGCATGGTGTAGGAAGGACCATATACGGATCTATCTTGTAGCTCGGACGATAACCTTTTAAAAGTTATGAATGTTTATTCAATTACAAACGCAGTCATTTATACAACTCCATAGAGACCAAAGAAAATCACGAACTCCCACACAGATCCGTGAGTCTTTCTATTAACTTTGGTATGCATCAACAACAAGGAGATTTCAGCATAAAAAAAGACTAAGAAAATCATAAACAGTTACATTAGTTTCTTGAAAAGTTTCTGCATATATGCCTACACACATGACCTATTATTAGACCGTAATCCTAACCGGACGTGAGTATCTTATGTTGTCGTCTCCTATTGGTTGCATCCAGATACCATAAGCTCTTATACTTTTGCATGGTGTAGGAAGGACCATATACGGATCTATCTTGTAGCTCGGACGGTAACCTTTTAAAAGTTATGAATGTTTATTCAATTTCGAACGCAGTCATTTATACAGCTCCATAGAGACCAAAGAAAATCATGAACTCCCACACAGATCCGTGAGTCTTTCTATTAACTTTGGTATGCATCGACAACAAGGAAATTTCAGCATCAAAACAGACTAAGAAAATCATAAACAGTTACATTAGTTTCTTGAAAAGTTTCTGCATATATGCCTACACACATGACCTATTATTAGACCGTAATCTTAACCGGACGTGATTATCTTATGTTGTCATCTCCTATTGGTTGCATCCAGATACCATAAGCTCTCATACTTTTGCATGGTGTAAGAAGGACCATATACGGATCTATCTTGTAGCTCGGACCATAACCTTTTAGAAGTTATGAATGTTTATTCAATTTCAAACGCAGTCATTTATACAGCTCCATAGAGACCAAAGAAAATCACAAACTCCCACACAGATCAGTGAGTCTTTCTATTAACTTTGGTATGCATCAACAACAAGGAAATTTCAGCATCAAAACAGACTAAGAAAATCATAAACAGTTACATTGGTTTCTTGAAAAGTTTCTGCATATATGCCTAGACACATGACCTATTATTAGGCCGTAATCCTAACCGGACGTGAGTATCTTATGTTGCCATCTCCTATTGTTTGCATCCAGATACCATAAGCTCTCATACTTTTGCATGGTGTAGGAAGGACCATATACGGATCTATCTTGTAGCTCGGATGATAACCTTTTAAAAGTTATGAATGTTTATTCTATTTCAAACGCAGTCATTTATACAGCTCCATAGAGACCAAAGAAAAGCACGAACTCCCACACAGATCAGTGAGTCTTTCTATTTACTTTGGTATGCATCAACAACTAGGAAACTTCAGCATCAAAACAGACTTAGAAAATCATAAAAAGTTACATTAGTTTCTTGAGAAGTTTCTGCATATATGCCTAGACACATGACCTATTATTAGACCGTAATCCTAACCGGACGTGAGTATCTTATGTTGCCATCTCCTATTGGTTGCATCCAGATACCATAAGCTCTCATACTTTTGCATGGTGTAGGAAGGATCATATACGGATCTATCTTGTAGCTCGGACGATAACCTTTTAAAAGTTATGAATGTTTATTCAATTTCAAATGCAGTCATTTATACAGCTCCATAGAGACCAAAGAAAATCACGAACTCCCCCACAGATCAGTGAGTCTTTCTATTAACTTTGGTATGCATCAACAACAAGGAAATTTCAGCATCAAAACAGACTAAGAAAATCATAAACAATTACATTAGTTTCTTGAAATGTTTCTGCATATATGCCTACACACATGACCTATTATTAGACCGTAATCCTAACCGGACGTGAGTATCTTATGTTGCCATCTCCTATTGGTTGCATCCAGATACCATAAGCTCTCATACTTTTGCATGGTGTAGGAAGGACCATATACGGATCTATCTTGTAGGTCGGACGATAACCTTTTAAAAGTTATGAATGTTTATTCAATTTCAAACGCAGTCATTTATACAGCTCCATAGAGACCAAAGAAAATCACGAACTCCCACACAGATCAATGAGTCTTTCTATTAACTTTGGTATGCATCAACAACAAGGAAATTTCAGCATCCAAACAGACTTAGAAAATCACAAACAGTTACATTAGTTTCTTGAAAAGTTTCTGCATATATGCCTAGACACATGACCTATTATTAGACCGTAATCCTAACCGAACGTGAGTATCTTATGTTGCCTTCTCCTATTGGTTGCATCCAGATACCATAAGCTCTCATACTTTTGCATGGTGTAGGAAGGACCATATACGGATCTATCTTGTAGCTCGGACGATAACCTTTTAAAAGTTATGAGTGTTTTTTCAATTTCAAACGCAGTAATTTATACAGCTCCATAGAGACCAAAGAAAATCATGAACTCCCACACAGATCAGTGACTCTTGTCTACAAGGATTAACTTTGGTATGCATCAAGAACAGGGAAATTTCAGCATCAAAACAGACTAAGGAAATCAAAATAGTAACATTAATTTTCTTGAAAAGTTTCTGCACATTTGGATGAGTAGTTTAACATAATCGTGATTCTAATAAAATTATCCAAGCTTGGTTGAATCTTGACTGAAAATTCCAATTTTCTAGGAAATTTTGAAAAGTAAAGGTGGTCGCTGAGGGAAACACTAACATCGTTGTTGCCACTAACAAGTGGGGTCAGCCCATTGGTTTTGATGTTATATGGGGTATTTGAAGTCCTACTACAATCACTAGCACACAAAAAAAAGTGGTTTCACGACTAAAAAAATCAACAGTTGGGGTTCTTTGAGCGTAAAATCAACAGTAGGGCTTGTTTGTGTCACGGCCTTCCTGAAGACTGAGGCACAACGACTGAAGAAGAGAGCAGAGAAGAGAGAGCGGAGCAGGCATACTCATGCACTCAAGTCCGCCACAGGGGAGGCCGGCCCATGACGCCCAGCAGCGAGTCCAGCCCGCTTAGGAAGTCACCGTTACAAGTAGTCAGAGCGTGCGTGGCTGCAGGGGCATCGAATGTAATTGGTTCGCTGCCAAAGTTTGGCATTGCCAATATTTGGCAAGCCAACAATTGGCAAGACCAAAAGTTGCCAATAGTTGGCAACTTTTTGAGAGGTGGGCAAGAACCAATTGGTAGCCAACCAATTGAGAGCCAAATTTTTAGACTTGCCAACAATTGGCATGCCAATTATTGGCATCAAACCAATTAGGCTCGTAATATGCCTACCTTCCTTCTTCCCCTTCCCCAAGATTTCTCTCGATCTGATCCAGACCTCGGCGTGACGCCAGGAACCCTTGTATCCCCGTAATTCTCTCGAATTCAAGCAATAGATCGATCCCGAGGGTAACAATTGGTATCTAGAGCCATTCCTTCATCTTCCCCCCAAAAAATTCCAGCGTGTGGTGCTTGTTTGTGTTGGGTAACGTAGCAGAAATTCAAAATTTTCCTACGTGTCACCAAGATCTATCTATGGAGAGACCAGCAACAAGGGGAAGGAGAGTGCATCTACATACCCTTGTAGATCGCTAAGCGGAAGCGTTCAAGAGAACGGGGTTGAAGGAGTCGTACTCGTCGTGATCCAAATCACCGGAGATCCTAGTGCCGAACGGACGGCACCTCCGCGTTCAACACACGTACAGCCCGGTGACGTCTCCCACGCCTTGATCCAGCAAGGAGAGAGGGAGAGGTTGAGGAAGACTCCATCCAGCAGCAGCACAACGGCGTGGTGGTGATGGAGGAGCGTGGTAGTCTAGCAGGGCTTCGCCAAGCACCGCAAGATATGAGGAGAAGGGAGAGAGATATGGCTGCGCCAACAGGAGGAGGAACTCATGTGTTGATAGCAGCCCCAAACCTCAAGTATATATAGGGGAGGGGAGGGCTGCGCCACCATCTAGGGTTCCCTCCCCAGGGGTGGCAGCAGCCCCCAAATCCCATCTGGGTGGCGGCCAGAAGGGGAGAGGGGGGAGGCGCACCCAGGGTGGGCCTTAGGGCCCATCTGCCCTAGGGTTTGCCCCCCTTCCCCACTTCCTGCGCCTTGGGCCCCTTGTGGGGGGCGCACCAGCCCACCTGGGGCTGGTTCCCTCCCACACATGGCCCATGCAGCCCTCCGGGGTAGGTGGCCCCACTTGGTGGACCCCCGGGACCCTCCCGGTGGTCCCGGTACGTTACTGATAAAACCCGAAACTTTTCCGGTGACCAAAACAGGACTTCCCATATATAAATCTTTACCTCCGGACCATTCCGGAACTCCTCGTGACGTCCGGGATCTCATCCGGGACTCCGAACAACATTCGGTAACCACATACAAGCTTCCTTTATAACCCTAGCGTCATCAAACCTTAAGTGTGTAGACCCTACGGGTTCGGGAGACATGTAGACATGACCGAGACGTTCTCCGGTCAATAACCAACAGAGGGATCTGGATACTCATGTTGGCTCCCACATGTTCCACGATGATCTCATCGGATGAACCACGGTGTCAAGGACTCAGTCGATCCCGTATACAATTCCCTTTGTCTAGCGGTATTTTATTTGCCCGAGATTCGATTGTCGGTATGCCGATACCTTGTTCAATCTCGTTACCGGCAAGTCTCTTTACTCGTTCCGCAACACATCATCCCATGATCAACCCCTTGGTCACATTGTGCACATTATGATGATGTCCTACCGAGTGGGCCCAGAGATACCTCTCCGTTTACACGGAGTGACAAATCCCAGTCTCGATCCGTGTCAACCCAAAAGACACTTTCGGAGATACCTGTAATGCACCTTTATAGTCACCCAGTTACGTTGTGACGTTTGATACACCCAAAGCACTCCTACGGTATCCGGGAGTTACACGATCTCATGGTCTAAGGAAGAGATACTTGACATTAGAAAAGCTCTAGCAAACGAACTACACGATCTTTGTGCTATGCTTAGGATTGGGTCTTGTCCATCACATCATTCTCCTAATGATGTGATCCCGTTATCAACGACATCCAATGTCCATAGCCAGGAAACCATGACTATCTGTTGATCACAACGAGCTAGTCAACTAGAGGCTTACTAGGGACATATTGTGGTCTATGTATTCACACGTGTATTATGATTTCCGGATAATACAGTTATAGCATGAATAAAAGACAATTATCATGAACAAGGAAATATAATAATACTTTTATTATTGCCTCTAGGGCATATTTCCAACAGTCTCCCACTTGCACTAGAGTCAATAATCTAGTTCACATCACCATGTGATTAACACTCACAGGTCACATCGCCATGTGACCAACATCATCAAATGAGTTCTGGGGTTTGATCATGTTTTGCTTGTGAGAGAGGTTGTAGTCAACGGGTCTGAACCTTTCAGATCCGTGTGTGCTTTGCAAATTTCTAGGTCATATTGTAAACGCTGCTTCCACGCTCCACTTGGAGCTATTGCAAATTGTTGCTCCACTATACGTATCCGGTTTGCTACTCAGAGTCACTCGGATAGGTGTTAAAGCTTGCATCGACGTAACCCTTTACGCCGAACTCTTTATCACCTCCATAATTGAGAAACATGTCCTTATTTACTCCAAGGATAATTTTGACCGCTGTCCAATGATCCATTCCTAGATCATTCTTGTACCCCTTGACTGACTCATGGCAAGGCACACTTCCGGTGCGGTACACAGCATAGCATACTATAGAGCCTACGTCTGAAGCATAGGGGACGACCTTCGTCCTTTCTCTCTTTTCTGCCGTGGTCGAGCTTTAAGTCTTAACTTCACACCTTACAACTCAGGCAAGAACTCCTTCTTTGACTGATCCATCTTGAACACCTTCAAGATCATGTCAAGGTATGTGCTCATTTTGAAAGTACCATTAAGCGTTTTTGATCTATCCTCATAGATCTTGATGCTCAATGTTCAAGTAGCTTAATCCAGGTTATCCATTGAAAAACATTTTTCAAATAACCCCATACGCTTTCCAGAAATTCTACATCATTTCTGATCAACAATATGTCAACAACATATACTCGTCAGAAATTCTATAGTGCTCCCACTCACTTCTTTGGAAATACAAGTTTCTCATAAACTTTGTATAAACAAAAAAATCTTTGATCATCTTATCAAAGTGCATATTCCAACTCCGAGATGCTTACTCCAGCCCTTAGAAGGATCACTGGAGCCAGCATACCTTTTAGCATCCTTAGGATTGACAAAAAACTTTCGGATTGTATCACATACAACCTTTCCTTACGAAGAATGGTAACGAAACTCGTTTTGACATCCATCTGCCAGATTTCATAAATGCAGCTGATGCTAACATGATTCCGACGGACTTAAGCATTGCTACGGATGAGAAAATCTCATCGTAGTTAACTCCTTGAACTTGTGAAAAACTCTTCGCCACAAGTCGAGCTTCATAGACGGTGACATCACCGTCCACGTCCGTCTTCTTCTTAAAGATCCATTTATCTCAATGGCTTGCCGATCATCGGGCAAGTCCACCAAAGTCCATGCTTTGTTACGATACATGGATCCTATCTCGGATTTCATGGCTTCTAACCATTTGTTGGAATTTGGGACCACCATTGCTTCTCCATAGCTCGTAGGTTCATTGTTGTCTAGCAACATGACCTTCAAGACAAGATTAATGTACAACTCTGAAGTAGTACGCATCCTTGTCACCCTACGAGGTACGGTAGTGACTTGATCCGAAGTTTCATGATCACTATCATAAGCTTCTACTTCAATTGGTGTAGGTGCCACAGGAACAACTTCCTGTGCCTTGCTACACACTGGTTGAAGTGATGGTTTAATAACCTCATTAAGTCTCCACCATCCTCCCACTCAACTTTTCGAGACAAACTTTTCCTCGAGAAAGGACCCGATTCAAGAAACAATCCCTATTGCTTTCGGATCTGAATTAGGAGGTATACCCAACTGTTTTAGGTGTCCTATGAAGATGCATTTTATCCGCTTTGGGTTCAAGCTTATCAACCTGAAACTTTTTCACATAAGCATCGCAGCCCCAAACTTTTAAGAAATGACAGCTTAGGTTTCTCTAAACCATAGTTCATACAGTGTCATCTCAACGGAATTACGTGGTGCCCTAATTAAAGTGAATGTGGTTGTCTCTAATGCCTAACCCATGAACGATAGTGGTAATTCGACAAGTGACATCATGGTACGCACCATATCCAATAGGGTGCAACTATGATGTTCGGACACACCATCAAACTATGGTGTTCCAGGCGGTATTAATTGTGAAAACAATTTCCACAATGTCTTAATTGCGTGCCAAAGCTCGTAACTCAGATACTCATCTCTATGATCATATCATAGACATTTCATCCTCTTGTCACGATGATCTTCAACTTCACTCTGAAATTACTTGAACCATTCAATAATTCAGACTTGTGTTTCATCAAGTAAATATACTCTACATCTACTCGAATCATCTGTGAAGTAAGAACATAACGATATTCACTGCATGCCTCAGCACTCATTGGACTGCACACATCAAAATGTGTTACTTCCAACAAGTTGCTATCTTGTTCCATCTTACTGAAACCGAGGCTTTTCAGTCATTTTGCCCATGTGGTATGATTTGCATATCTCAAGTGATTCAAAATCAAGTGAGTCCAAACGATCCATCTGCATGGAGTTTCTTCATGCATATACACCAATAGACATGGTTCGCATGTCTCAAACTTTTCAAAAACGAGTGAGTCCAAAGATCCATCAATATGGAGCTTCTTCATGCGTTTTATACCAATATGACTTACATGGCAGTGCCACAAGTAAGTGGTACTATCATTATTATCTTATATCTTTTGGCATGAAAATGTGTATCACTACGATCGAGATTCAATAAACCATTCATTTCAGGTGCAAGACCATTGAAGGTATTATTCAAATAAACAGAGTAACCATTATTCTCCTTAAATGAATAACCGTATTGCGATAGACATAATCCAATCATGTCTATGCTCAACGCAAACACCAAATCTTGATGGTAGAGGGAGCGTGCGATGCTTGATCACATCAACCTTGGAAACACTTCCAACACATATCGTCAGCTCACCTTTAGCTAGTCTCCGTTTATTCCGTAGCTTTTATTTCGAGTTACTAACACTTAGCAACCGAACCGGTATCTAATACCCTGGTGCTACTAGGAGTACTAGTAAAGTACACATTAACATAATGTATATCCAATATACTTCTATCGACCTTGCCAGCCTTCTCATCTACCAAGTATCTAGGGTGGTTCCGCTTCAGTGCCCGTTCCTCTTATTACAGAAGCACTTAGTCTCGGGTTTGGGTTCAACCTTGGGTTTCTTCACTAGAGCAGCAGCTGATTTGCCGTTTCATGAAGTATCCCTTCTTGCCCTTGCCCTTCTTGAAACTAGTGGTTTCACCAACCATCAACAATTGATGCTCCTTCTTGATTTCTACTTTCGCGGTGTCAAACATCGCGAATACCTCAAGGATCATCATATCTATCCTTGATATGTTATAGTTCATCACGAAGCTCTAGCAGCTTGGTGGCAATGACTTTGGAGAAACATCACTATCTCATCTGGAAGATTAACTCCCACTCAATTCAAGTGATTGTTGCACTCAGACAATCTGAGCACAAGCTCAACGATTGAGCTTTTCTCCCTTAGTTTGCAGGCTAAGAAAATCGTCGGAGGTCTCATACCTCTTGACGTGGGCACGAGCCTGAAATCTCAATTTCAGCCCTCGAAACATCTCATATGTTCCGCGAAGTTTCGAAAACGTCTTTGGTGCCTCAACTCTAAACCGTTTAACTGAACTATCACGTAGTTATCAAAACGTGTATGTCTGATGTTCACAACATCCACAAACAACGTTTAGGGTTCAGCACACTGAGCGGTGTATTAAGGACATAAGTTTTTTACTGTCCGCATAATCGCTACTGTCAACTTTCAACTATATTTTCTCTAGGAACATATCTAAACAGTGGAACTAAAGCGCGAGCTTACGACATAATTTGCAAAGGTCTTTTGACTATGTTCAGGATAATTAAGTTCATCTTATGAACTCCCACTCAGATAGTCATCCCTCTGGTCATCTAAGTGATTACATGATCCAAGTCAACTAGGCCGTGTCCGATCATCACGTGAGACGGACTAGTCATCATCGGTGAACATCTTCATGTTGATCGTATCTACTATACGACTCATGCTCGACCTTTCGGTCTCCGTGTTCCGAGGCCATGTCTGTACATGCTAGGCTCGTCAAGTTAACCCTAAGTGTTTTCGCTGTGTAAAACTGTCTTACACCCGTTGTATGTGAACGTAAGAATCCATCACACCCGATCATCACGTGGTGCTTAGAAGCGACGAACTGTAGCAACGGTGCACAGTTAGGGGAGAACACTTCTTGAAATTTTGTAAGGGATCATCTTATTTACTACCGTCGTCCTAAGTAAACAAGATGCATAAACATGATAAACATCACATGCAATCAAATAGTGACATGATATGGCCAATATCATTTTGCTCCTTTTGATCTCCATCTTCGGGGCTCCATGATCATCATCGTCACCGGCATGACACCATGATCTCCATCATCATGATCTCCATCATCGTGTCTTCATGAAGTTGTCTCGCCAACTATTACTTCTACTACTATGGCTACCGGTTAGCAATAAAGTAAAGTAATTACATGGCGTTGTTCAATAACAACTCCTATGGCTCCTGCCGGTTGTCATACTCATCGACATGCAAGTCGTGAATCCTATTACAAGAACATGATCAATCTCATACATCACATATCATTCATCACATTCTTCTTGGCCATATCACATCACATAGCATACCCTGCAAAAACAAGTTAGACGTCCTCTAATTGTTGTTTGCATGTTTTACGTGGCTGCTATGGGTTTCTAGCAAGAACGTTTCTTACCTACGCAAAACCACAACGTGATATGCCAAATTGCTATTTACCCTTCATAAGGACCCTTTTCATCGAATCCGTTCCGACTAAAGTGGGAGAGACTGGCACCCGCTAGCCACCTTATGCACGAAGTGCATGTCAATCGGTGGAACCTGTCTCACGTAAGAGTACGTGTAAGGTCGGTCCGGGCCGCTTCATCCCACAATACCGTCGAAACAAGATTGGACTAGTAACGGTAAGCATATTGAACAAAATCAACGCCCACAACTACTTTGTGTTCTACTCGTGCAAAGAATCTACGCAATAGACCTAGCTCATGATGCCACTGTTGGGTAACGTAGCAGAAATTCAAAATTTTCCTACGTGTCACCAAGATCTATCTATGGAGAGACCAGCAACGAGGGGAAGGAGAGTGCATCTACATACCCTTGTAGATCGCTAAGCGGAAGCGTTCAAGAGAACGGGGTTGAAGGAGTCGTACTCATCGTGATCCAAATCACCGGAGATCCTAGTGCCGAACGGACGGCACCTCCGCGTTCAACACACGTACAGCCCGGTGACGTCTCCCACGCCTTGATCCAGCAAGGAGAGAGGGAGAGGTTGAGGAAGACTCCATCCAGCAGCAGCACAACGGCGTGGTGGTGATGGAGGAGCGTGGTAGTCCAGCAGGGCTTCGCCAAGCACCGCAAGATATGAGGAGAAGGGAGAGAGGTATGGCTGCGCCAACAGGAGGAGGAACTCATGTGTTGATAGCAGCCCCAAACCTCAAGTATATATAGGGGAGGGGAGGGCTGTGCCACCATCTAGGGTTCCCTCCCCAGGGGTGGCAGCAACCCCCAGATCCCATCTGGGTGGCGGCTAGAAGGGGAGAGGGGGGAGGCGCACCCAGGGTGGGCCTTAGGGCCCATCTGCCCTAGGGTTTGCCCCCCTTCCCCACTTCCTGCGCCTTGGGCCCCTTGTGGGGGGCGCACCAGCCCACCTGGGGCTGGTTCCCTCCCACACATGGCCCATGCAGCCCTCCGGGGTAGGTGGCCCCACTTGGTGGACCCCCGGGACCCTCCCGGTGGTCCCGGTACGTTACCGATAAAACCCGAAACTTTTCCGGTGACCAAAACAGGACTTCCCATATATAAATCTTTACCTCCGGACCATTCCGGAACTCCTCGTGACGTCCGGGATCTCATCTGGGACTCCGAACAATATTCGGTAACCACATACAAGCTTCCTTTATAACCCTAGCGTCATCGAACCTTAAGTGTGTAGACCCTACGGGTTCGGGAGACATGTAGACATGACCGAGACGTTCTCCGGTCAATAACCAACAGAGGGATCTGGATACCCATGTTGGCTCCCACATGTTCCACGATGATCTCATCGGATGAACCACGATGTCAAGGACTCAGTCGATCCCGTATACAATTCCCTTTGTCTAGCGGTATTTTACTTGCCCGAGATTCGATCGTCGGTATGCCGATACCTTGTTCAATCTCGTTACCGGCAAGTCTCTTTACTCGTTCCGCAACACATCATCCCGTGATCAACCCCTTGGTCACATTGTGCACATTATGATGATGTCCTACCGAGTGGGCCCGGAGATACCTCTCCGCTTACACGGAGTGACAAATCCCAGTCTCGATCCGTGTCAACCCAAAAGACACTTTCGGAGATACCTGTAATGCACCTTTATAGTCACCCAGTTACGTTGTGACGTTTGATACACCCAAAGCACTCCTACGGTATCCGGGAGTTACACAATCTCATGGTCTAAGGAAGAGATACTTGACATTAGAAAAGCTCTAGCAAACGAACTACACGATCTTTGTGCTATGCTTAGGATTGGGTCTTGTCCATCACATCATTCTCCTAATGATGTGATCCCGTTATCAACGACATCCAATGTCCATAGCCAGGAAACCATGACTATCTGTTGATCACAACGAGCTAGTCAACTAGAGGCTTACTAGGGACATATTGTGGTCTATGTATTCACACGTGTATTATGATTTCCGGATAATACAGTTATAGCATGAATAAAAGACAATTATCATGAACAAGGAAATATAATAATACTTTTATTATTGCCTCTAGGGCATATTTCCAACAGTTCGGCGGCGTGCGGCGGCGGTGGAGCACTTGTTGGGGTGCGATTCGAGTCGTTGGTCGGTTGGTCGCGAATCCTTCGCGACTCATAAAATCTCGTGCCTGCGATTTGGATTTTGAGCATCAGGAACGACGCCATGGACCAGATGCGCGCAGACCTGGCGGAGATGAAGACGACCAGTGCGTTGGTCGCGGCATCGGTCAAATCAATGTCGGAGACCATCCAGGCCATGGCGAGCTGGATGCTGAAGGTCGATAAATTGATCGGCTCGCTGCAGTCGGCCATCACTGAGGTGGGCGCTCGGGTGGCAGTGCTGGAAGCAGA
Organism: Triticum dicoccoides; assembly: GCF_002162155.2. NCBI lineage: Eukaryota > Viridiplantae > Streptophyta > Magnoliopsida > Poales > Poaceae > Triticum > Triticum dicoccoides. The sequence goes on from NC_041393.1 coordinate 98,247,890, forward strand.
GCAACCACCAGCAACGACCCCTATTCCACCTCGGCCCCATGGGCACGACGTTGACAATCAACACCAGGGTACTGCGCTTGGAGCTAACAATGCTCCCGCGCCTGCCCTGGGCAGGGGTAAGCGTGATTTCGTCCCTACACCAATTCCTTTTGACTTGGAGCACAGTGCATATTCATCTGATCACGTTCATGGCTCTGGTTTTCGCTCGGGACATTCGGGTGGTCGCATGCCGAAAACTGATTTCCCAAAATTTGATGGGGACAATCCTACTTGGTGGAAAACCATAGCTGAAAAGTATTTTGCTATGTATGTTGTGCCACATGAAACTTGGGCTAGTTTTGCAACCTTGCATTTTCGCGGCAATGCTGCCTTGTGGTTACAGACTTATGAGGCGATGCATAACGTTGATAGCTGGGAGGAACTGGTAGTTGCCGTTTCTCAAAAATTTGGCAAGGATAAATACCATAGGCATTTAGAGAGCTTAGAGCGCATTATCAAGACTGGTACTGTGGAAGAGTATCATCACAAATTTGAGGAATTGATGCATAAAGTGTTAGTCTACAATAAGAATTATGATGAAGTATTTTTTGTGACCAAATTTGTAAAAGGATTAAAACCTGAAATTCAGTCAGCTATACGTTTACACAAGCCGAGGACTGTTGATGCCGCTTTGTCTCTTGCTCAAACGCAGGAAGATTTGCTCGAGGAGGTGAAGATTGCTTCAAGCTCTCGCTACAGAAATGATTACAAGTTTTCTGCCCGCAATGAGCACAAAAATAATGTGCAGTTCAAAGGAATTATGGGTGCATCGCCTGAAGACAAATCGGCGGCAGATGATAAAGCCAGATTAGCCCAAAAGTTGGCTGCACTGAAAGCAGTTCGCAAGGAGAAAGGGTTGTGCTTCAAATGTGGAGAAAAATATCACCGAGGACATATATGTACTCCCTCGCCGCATTTGCAGCTGATCGAAGAACTCTTGTTACTGCTGGATGTCAAATTGGATGAGGACACAGATGCGGACGAGCAAGGCTCTGACAACGACACATATGGATTAATGCATCTCTCAGAATGTGCTGCAGCAGGAACGCCAGCCAAGAAGACCATACTGTTGCACGCTATGCTGAATGGGCATCAAGTGCTGGTGTTAGTTGACTCGGGCAGCTCCAGTAACTTCATCAGCAAGGCAGCGGTGCAGCGTATTCAGATTCCGACAGTTCCTGTGACTGCGGCAAAAGTGACCATTGCTGATGGGGGGCTTATGTCAAGTAGTGAGATGGTTCCAACAGCAGTGTGGTCATGTCAAAGGCATGTGTTTGCGACTGATTAGCGAGTGCTCAAATTGGGATGTTATGATGTAATTCTTGGAATGGAATGGCTTGAATCGTTGGGGCCTATGTGGATTGATTGGAAAAAGAAACTGTTTCGTTTCCGACACGAGGGCAGGCGTATTACACTGCGAGGCGTCAAAGACAACATATCCACCTGTGCAGAAATTGATGGCCATCAGCTCTCATTGCTTATGCAGACAGGTGTTGTGTCACACCTGATTCAGTTAAGTGATGTGTCTGATAAGCAAACTTCAGATGAAGTGCCGCCACAAATTCAGCAGCTGTTGGAGGTGCACAAGGATCGTTTCGATGAGCCCAAAGGGTTGCCTCCAACACGGGACTATGATCATCAAATTCCCCTGCTACCAGGAGCTCAACCAGTTGTGGTACGTCCCTATCGTTACTCGCCACAACAAAAGGATGAGTTGGAAAAACACATCACAGTAATGCTACAACAAGGAATAATTCAAGTTAGTCGTAGCCCGTTCGCAGCACCAGTGTTGCTGGTCCGGAAGAAGGATGGAACATGGCGATTCTGTGTAGACTATCGACAGCTCAATGCCATCACAATCAAGAACAAATATTCGATGCCGGTAGTCGAAGAGTTGCTTGATGAGTTGTCAGGTGCAACATTTTTTAGTAAGTTGGACTTGCGAGCCGGGTACCACCGGATTCGTATGGTTCCTGAAGATGAAGCTAAAACAGCATTTTGCACCCACAACGGCCACTATGAGTTCAAGGTCATGCCATTTGGTGTTACTGATGGACCGTCCACATTCCAGTCGGCCATGCACATTACTTTGGCCCCGGGTCTGCGCAAATATGTGTTGTCCTTCTCCGATGACATCTTGGTTTTTTCCCAAACCCTGGAAGAGCACTGCCAGCACTTGGATCAGGTGTTCAAAATGTTGCGCGAGCATCAGTTCTATGTGAAACGAAGCAAGTGCATGTTTGCAAAGGAGTCGCTTGAGTACCTGGGACACATTGTTAGCAAGCATGGCGTGTCGACGGATCCAGCTAAAGTAGTTGTAGTCCAACAATGGCTCACACCCGGTAACGTGAAGCAACTGCGGGGGTTCCTTGGTTTAGCAGGATACTATCATAAGTTCATCCGCGGTTTTGGCATCATCAGCCGTTCTCTGACAGACCTGCTGAAGAAAAACACCCCTTTTTGTGTGGACATCAGCGACGACCGCTTCTTTTGATGCCTTGAAACAAGCACTTGTGCAGGCACCAGTTTTGGCACTTCCGGACTTCAAAGTGCAGTTTGTGTTGGAAACGGACGCTTGTGATACAGGTGTAGGGGCGGTATTGATGCAAAAAGGGCATCCAGTGGCCTTTCTCAGTAAGGGCTTGGGCGTGAAGAATCGATCCCTTTCAACGTACGATAAAGAATGCTTGGCCATCTTAATGGCTGTGGAGAAGTGGAAGGCATATCTGCAAGCAGGAGAATTTTTGATATGCACGGATCAGCGTAGTCTGGTCCATCTCGGTGATCAGCGAGTGACCACGCCAATGCAACAGAAGGCTTTCCTTAGACTTATGGGGTTGCAATACAAGATAGTGTACAAGCAAGGCAAGTCAAACATCGCGGCCGATGCCCTGTCTCGTCGAACACACAATGAGCAGTTGCACAGTATCACATCAGTGCAGCCACGTTGGCTGGAAATCATTGTTGAAGGCTATGAGAAAGATCCACTAGCACAAAAACTGCTGTCTGAGTTGGCCCTATCTAGTCCAAACGACCAAGGATATACATTGGACAAAGGAGTAATTCGATACCAGGGCAAAATTTGGCTTGGGAGTCACTCCGAGGCACATGATGCCATGCTAAAGGCACTCCATTCTAGCGCAATTGGGGGGCATTCTGGCATGGAAGCCACCTACCAGCGCGTTGCTGCCTTGTTCATCTGGCCGGGAATGAAGAGCTATGTTCAGAAATATGTGCAATCCTGTGTTGTCTGTCAGCAAGCAAAAGGAGAGCATGTCAAGTACCGAGGGAAGCTACAACCTCTCCCAGTTCCACCTGAAACTTGGCATACCATCAGTATGGATTTCATCGAGAAACTACCCCTCATGGGTTTGACACGATCCTTGTAGTGGTGGACAAATTTTCCAAATATGCCCATTTCATCGCACTCAGACACCCATTTACAGCACTGTCAGTGGCCCAAGTGTTCATCAACAATGTGTACAAGCTGCATGGGATGCCGCAGACCATTGTGTCCGATAGAGACAAGGTTTTTACTAGCAGACTGTGGCAGAATCTGTTCAAAATGGCAGATGCAACCTTGAATCTCAGCTCGGCGTACCATCCACAAACGGATGGACAAACGGAGAGGGTCAACCAGTGTTTGAAGACGTTCTTGCAATGCTTTGTGCATGCAAACCCAAAGAAATGATCGCAATGGTTGTCTCAAGCAGAATTCTGGTATAACACCTCCTTCCATTCGGTGGTTGGCCGCACTCCTTTTGAGATCATGTATGGACAACGACCCAAGCACTTTGGCATACAACCTACAAAGGGATTGACACCAGTGGATTTACAACAATGGTTGGCAGAAAGCTCCACAATGCAGCGGCTCATCCAACAACACTTGCACAGAGCGCAACAGAGAATGAAGAAGTTTGCAGACCGCAAGCGGTCGGAACGAGTGTTTGAGGTGGGGGACAAGGTGTATCTGCGATTACAACCACACATCCAAACTTCGGTGGCTCCAAGATCGTCTCACAAACTTTGTTTTCGTTTCTTTGGACCATTTGAAGTGCTTCAACGCGTGGGAGCAGTGGCCTACAAACTCAAGCTGCCGGCTGGAAGCCAAGTACACCCAGTTTTTCACGTGTCCCAGCTGAAAAAAGCAGTGGCGCCTACAACACCGGTGAGTACTGACCTTTCTGTTCTGCTCATTGCTGATGACAAGCGACAACCTGAGCAGATTTTGGAGGCGAGGCTGGTGCGGCAAGGCAAGAAGTTGCTTCCGCAAGTCAAGACTCTTTGGACTGGACTGCCAGAAAACTTTGCTACCGGGGAACAACTTCATGCTCTTCATCGAAGGTATGCGGAAGCACCAGCATGGGGACATGCTGCGTCTCGGGGAGGGAGCATTGTCACGGCCTTCCTGAAGACTGAGGCACAACGACCGAAGAAGAGAGCAGAGAAGAGAGAGCGGAGCAGGCTGACTCATGCACTCAAGGCCGCCACAGGGGAGGCCGGCCCATGACGCCCAGCAGCGAGTCCAGCCCGCTTAGGAAGTCACCGTTACAAGTAGTCAGAGCGTGCGTGGCTGCAGGGGCATCGAATGTAATATGCCAGTTTGGCTGTACTTCTCCTACCTTCCTTCTTCCCCTTCCCCAAGCTTTCTCTCGATCTGATCCAGACCTCAGCATGACGCCAGGAATCCTTGTATCCCCGTAATTCTCTCGAATTCAAGCAATAGATCGATCCCGCGGGTAACAGTTTGCAGCCCTACCTAGAACTGGGGTTCCCTGATACATTCTTTGTCATAAGCTGCCGCCCATTTATATTGCTGAGCGAATTACCCATGTCGCCAGCGCGGATGCACCATCCAATCCAATCCGTGATATGCTCTGGCCAAAGAAGTTCACGCTGTCACCAAGGACAAGTACTTGCGAAAGTGTGATGCTTCAGTTGATTGGCTCATTAATCTTCTCTCGCCGGCTTGGACTAAATTGTACTACTAGGCTGTGGCTGACCAGGGTCTCTACGTGGTGGAGAGTAAGCCGTGCCGGCGCATCAATTCTGCAGCACTAGCTCGGAGGATCCTTCCATTGACCAGCACGTTTCTAGGAGATCAGGAGGCTGTCCCTATCTGTCGGCAAAAACCGGCCAAATTGCAGGGGCAAGCGGCTCACCGCGAGGCGAAAGCCAAGAGGTGTTCTGAAAAGTCTGACCAACAGCAACAGCATTGATATATTCAGTTTTTCTTCCTTTAAAAATAAAATAAAATAAAATAGCCTTGATTGGTCCAGTACTTTTTTTAAACATGGTCCACTACTTATTATTATATGAAGAAAAAGGCTGATGAATTGGTCTTGAGTCGTCGCAGATTTTTAGTTTCAGGTTGCAACTTGCAAAAAGAAATGGGCAATAAGCATAAGAACATTCTTATTTGTGTGAATGTATTCAGGAGTATGGCCCTACAATTCTAACGAGTATATTCTACTCCCTCCGTTCAGAAATAATTGTCGGAAAAATGGATGTATCTAGACATATTTTAGTTCTACATATATCCATTTTTATTTATTTTTGCGACAAGTATTAGCGGACGGAGGGAGTAATATTCAGGAGTAGTTTATGCTTCAAGTCCTGAAATCCATCCATTGCCTTGCCGTCGAGGCCTTCTGGGGCCAGAAGAGCCTTTCCTTTACGAAAGCTGAAAACGATTAATCATTCGCTTAATCAGTATGCACTCGGCCCAAACATTTTAACAATGGCCATGTAGCTTCAGACTTAAGCTTGCACCCGAAAAAACCTTCAGATAAGTCTACTAAATTTCTTTGTTAAAGCATGCGCAAACATAACTAAGATTTCTTGGATCCGGATCCAGGGGCATGTTTTGTGCGCAGGCAATATTATAATATAAGGATGGATGAGGATGACCGAAAGCACGCGAGATTCCGGTGAAGTATACAAATGAGCTTAGAATGTTTCAATCTTCAGATGTCAACAATCCTATCTCTTCCTCTGAATTTCATGATTTGGTTTTGTCAGAGAAGTTTTCCCTTTACCCCTCATCAAGAGAGATAGAGAGAGAGAGGTTTTCCCTTGGCCTGAGCTGATAAGCCGGACAGTTGACCTCTACACCTGCCATTTCAACGAACGCTACTAAAGCAGACGCAACATGTCACAGAGATTATAACATGTACAATCCGAAGAACAGCACGAGACAAATGTTAATAACGTGTGAGATCAAACATTCGTCAGCATTATCAGTAGCCGCGTGAAATCTGCAGGAGCTTGGGCATCCGTGTGTGATGGGAATTGACAAAGTGGCCGTCTGTTTCCCTGCGGATCTTAATTTATTTCCCGCCATGCGTGTTATCATCATCAGTGGATGCCTTTTGAAAGAAGCACGGATTGTTTCATGGAAATCACATCACATTAGCGCAACAATTTGTATTGGTCGCGAGGACCGGTCACTGTCAGCAGATATTCATTTATCTTGTCAGGAATCATTACTAGGCGCAACAAAAACACACTAAATTGGCATATTCGTCTCTTCATGGAATCAACAATTACTCTCTTTCACTCACGACTTGTGTGCTAATGGTTGTCACAAGACCCAAATCACCCATATGATGTCGAAATTTACCGGCTAGTCCGGCTTCTGAGGTCATGCGATGATTACGCTTTTAACGACGCTAAGCCTCTATTACCATGAAATGTGCCACGTTCTGAATCAACGTGCAATGTCTCGACCGTGTTTACGCCGATTTTTTTACTACTATTCTAAAAAAAATTAGCTAATTTGGATGAATAGTTTGATAGAATCATCATTCCGAAGTTTGTTATCCAAATTTCGACGGAAATTTCAAAGTTTATCAAAAACGGATTCCAGATAATCATAAACAGTTCAATTAATTTTCTGGGATCGTTTTAGCACATTGGGGTGAGCATTCAGAGAGAATCATCATTTAAAAAAAAAATTGTCCAATTTGACTGAATCTTGATTGAAAATTCTAAATATAAAGTAAACCCCGTTGTTGAGTGATAAGTATATTAACATCCTTGTTGCCCCTACTTGTTTGACATAAGCCGCCGCCCATTCTGATTGTTGAGCGAAGTACCCGTGTCGTCTACCTATCGCCTTAATGCACCCATCCAGTCCGTGATTGATGCACCAAAGACAACAAGTAGGAGTACTCGCGAAACATTTTGTGACAATTCAGTTAAACTGTCGCGGACCAGAGTATACTACGTGCAGGAGAGTAAGGCAGGCGCAGGCATGCCGGCGTATATGAATTCCATTCTGCAGCACTAGCTTGGAGATCCTTTAGTTCCTTCCGTTGACCAGCACGTTTTTGGGAGATCAGGAGCGGGTCTCTTTCTGTCGGCAAAAGACGGCCAGAGAGCAGAAGCAAACGGCTCACCGCAAGCCAATAGGTGGTCTTTTTTTTTCTTTTTTTTTTTTTGAGGGAAGCCAATAGGTGGTCTGAAAAGTCGACAAACAGCAGCAGCATTGATATATTCGTTATTTCTTTTCTTTTTCTTAAAAAAATAACCTTGATTAGTCCACTACTTTTTTACGTACTACTTATTCTGCAAATAATAAATTCGTCTTCAGTCGTCGCATTTGCATTGTTTTAGTCAGGCTGCAACTTGCTAAATTCTGGACAATTGGCATAAGACCATTCTTTTTCGTGCGAATATATTCGGCAGTATGGCCTTCCAATTCAAAAAGTATATCCGGGAGTAGTATTCGTTTCAAGTCCTGAAACCCATTGCCTTGTAGTCGAGGGCCAGAAGAGCCTATTCCTTTAAGAAAGCTTCAAATGATCAATCAGTCGCTTAACCAGTCTGCAACTGGCCCTAACATTGTGCAAATGGTCATGCAGCATCTTCAGGCTTAAGCCAGCACCGAAAAAAGCATCGGAGAAGTTCAGAACTATTTCTTTTTACTAAATTTCTCTATGAAAGCATGCAGATGCTGAGACTTAACTAAGATGGCTTGGATCCGTGTCCGGGGGAATGTTTTGTGCACATCAATAAATAAATAAATAAAATAAGGTGGATGAGGATGACCGAAAGGGCGCGAGATTCCGGTGAAGTGGGGAATGAAAATATTACGCTGCCACACCAGGTGGACTTTCTATTAACAAAGTGATAAGCTCGGAATTCTTCAATCTTCATATGTCAACAATCCAAACACTGCCTCTGAATTTCGTGGTCTGGTTCTCTCAGAGAGAGGTTCTCTCTCTTTTTTTCTTTTTCTTTTTTTTGCGGGGTCAGAGAGAGGTTCTCTCTCTGGCCCGAGCTCAGAAGCCATACGGTTGACCTCCACACCTGCCGTTTCAACGAACAACACCAAAGCAGACGCAACATGTCACCGAGATCAGCATCCAGACTCCAAGATTACATGAACCTGATGCCAATAACGTGTGAGATCGAGCATGCGTCGGCGTGATCAGTAGCCGCGTGAAATCTGCAGGAGCCATCTGTGTACCGTGTACGAGCACCTTCGATGAGAATCAATTGAGACGGTGGCCATCTGTTTCCTTGCGGATCCTAGTTTATTTCCCGGCATGCGTGTCATCATCCATGATGCCTTTTGGAAGAGCATGGATCGTTCCATCCAAATCACATTACCGAAACGATTACGATTTCTTATTCGTCGCGAGGACCGATCGCTGCCAGCAGGCTTCCATTTATCTTGTCAGCACGCGCAAGAACACGCACTCGATTGGCATGAATTTGGCATATTCACCTCTTCTTGGAATCAACAATTACCCCCTCTCACTCACAATATAGATAGTGCAGAACTTTGACGCGGTCTTCGAATTAACAACATCAACATTTTTGTATCACAAAGTTACACATTACTAGCAGAGTAACCAGTCTTGTGAGCTCAAGGAAATCCACCTGCAGAACAGACGCTTCACTTGAAGCAACGAACGCGCAAACCCCACCTTGTGCAAGCTTGATTCCTTCTTCTGCAACGCCAAGTGGGACACCACTCACAACACTCACCTACTACACGCCCTGTCGTCTTCCCTCTCCGATCACTGCCCATTATTGCTCGCCGACGACAAGGGGCCAAGGTGCCCGCGTACCTTCAAATTCAAGAACTTCTGGGTATCTTTGCCCGGATTTCAAGAGGTCGTCCAAAATGCTTGGACCGAGAGGGTCAGTCACTCTGAGCCGTACCAGGTCCTTCATCATAAGCTCAAAAAAACGGCGCTCCGCCTTGCCGAGTGGAGCAAGCTTATCTTCTCCGAGGCTAAGGTTCAGCTACATGCAGCCAACATGATCATTCTTCGACTGGACATTGCGCAAGAGGATCGACTACTATCCCCGGAGGAGATGGACCTGCGGTCTAGGCTTAAGAGACGGGTGATTAGTCTGTCAGTCCTACAGAGGGCAAGAAAGAGCCAATGCGCTAGGATCGCAAACCTCAAGAATGGAGATGCTAACACAAAAAAAATTCACCGTCGTATCAACGCCAAGAGAAGAAAGAATCACATTCATAGGATCAAGGATGCACATGGTTGGGTGACTGAGCATGAGAAAAAAGAAGAGATAATCCACAGCCACTTCTCGGAGGTCATGGGCAGAGGTAGCACAAGCAACGTTGACTTCAATTGGGATGAGCTGAACATTCAACCCCACGATTTGCATGATCTCGGTGACCCCATCATAGAGGATGAGGTTTTGGCGGCCATAAAAGCTATGCCGGGTGATAAGGCACCCAGTCCGGACGGCTTCACGGGCATCTTCTTCAAACGGTGTTGGGATATCATCAAGCATGATCTCATGCGTGTCATCCAATGTTTTGACTCCCTCCACACTTCCCACTTGCAATGGCTCAACTCGGCCAATGTGGTGTTGTTGCCCAAGAAGAATGGGACGGAAGGCGTCTCCGATTATAGGCCAATTAGCCTCGTGCATGCCATTGGCAAGATTATTGCCAAGATTCTTTCCTTGAGGCTTGCCCCCCACATGGACGCACTCGTCTCCAACGCCCAAAGTGCTTTCATAAACAAGAGGAGTATACACGACAACTTCATGTATGTTCGCAATTTCGCGCGTTGGTTGCACAAAAGCAAGACTTCTGCCCTCCTCTTCAAGCTAGACATTAGAAAAGCATTTGACTCGGTCAAGTGGGAATACATCCTCGACCTTTTACAACGCAAGGGGTTCCCTTGCAAATTCCGGAATTGGATCGCCGCTCTGCTTTCATCGTCCTCTTCGCGCATCCTCCTCAATGGGCTTCCGGGCCACCCGATCAAGCATGGCCACGGTTTCCGTCAAAGGGACCCGATATCACCGCTGTTGTTCGTCCTTGCAATCGACCCCCTTCAACAAATCCTCGCCACCGCAACTCATAAAAGGCATCTTACAAAAGATACGCGGGCGAGGTGCCATGATGAGAACCTCCCTCTATGCGGACGACGCGGCCATCTTTATGGCCCCAATTAAGAGGGACGTTGACAACCTCTCTGCCATCCTAAGGGGTTCCGGCAAGGTGACAGGCCTTTGCACCAACTTCCACAAGAGCTCGGTGGTGCCGGCGACCCGCGCCATGTTCCCAATAAAATATTTAGGCCTCCCGCTCTCGGTCAGGCAACTCCGTAAAGTCGACTTCCAATATCTCGAAGACAAGGCGGCCGGGAAGTTGGTAACTTGGGAAGGACAAACCATCACAACCATTGGACGCATTGCCCTTGTCAGATCGGTCATCACCTCTCAGGCGGTCTTCTCCATAACGCCTCTCATTGTGTCGCAGGGCACACTCCATAATCTCAACAAGGTGGAGAGGGCCTTCCTATGGTCTGGTTCAGACAAGACGTCTGGTGCAAAATGCAAGGTCAACTGGGACGTGGTCTGCAGGCCCATAAATTATGGAGGCCTTGGGGTCCTCAACACCGAAAAGTTTGCTCGGGCTCTGCGGCTGAGGTGGCTTTGGTTCGAATGGAAGGAGCCTAACAAACTTTGGGTTGGATTGGGCAACCCTTGCACCGAGGACGACCTGAATTTCTTCTATGCCTCAACCACAATCATCGTCGGAAATGGTGCTAAAACACCTTTTTGGGACGCCCCGTGGTTGCTTGGTCGCAAGCCCAAGGATGTTGCCCCGCTTATCTATCAAGCCGCGAAAAGAAAGAGCTGGAAGCTGCGAGAAGCCATACGCGGGAACGCTTGGATGACTCACATCAAGCATGACACGGTTATCTCTGCCGCCCACATCCGAGAGCTTTTCTCGCTCTGGACACTTCTGCATGGCGTTCACCTTGACGACCAGGTTGAGGATGACATTGTTTGAAAACATGCTGTAGATGGGATATACTCGGCGGCCACTGCTTATAAGGCGCAATTTCTTGGCCCAACGCACTCGCCCATTCACTACATGGTTTGGAAAGCTTGGGCTCTCCCTAAGGTCAAATTCTTCGCTTGGCTGGCCTTGCAAGACCGGATTTGGACTGCGGACCGGTTGGAGCGGCGTGGTTGGGAAAATTGTGGGCTTTGCCCACTTTGCAAGAGGGAGCAAGAATCAGGCATCCACCTTTTCGTCAAGTGTCGCTTCTCCATTCGGCTCTGGCGATCAGTCATTGACAAGTTTGGTCTTGCGCACATTGACACCTCCAATTGGCACCTTGAGGACTCTCTTATGCGTTGGTGGGATAGAAGAACCGACATGCGAAATCCAGACAAACGAGCGATGGCCTCCCTCACCATGCTCGTCTCTTGGACTCTTTGGAATGAGAGAAACGCCCGGGTGTTTCGCCACAAGAGTGCGCCACCGCCTATTCTTCTTCAAAATATTTTGCTTGAGGCCAACCTATGGGTTACAACGGGTGCTAAGAAACTAGGGCGTATTGTTGTACGAGAGTAATTGCCATGCGGTTTTTTTGTAGGATCACTTGCAATTTGTCAAACTCTATTCTCCTCTTATTTAATGGATGAGGCAAATCTTTTGTCTCCGTTTCAAAAAATAATAATTATTGTTCAAAAACTTCTCCTAACGAAACTTAACACGGAATTTTTCTAGATTGAACATAGAACTTATTTTGAAATGAAAGAAATACATAGTGCCTTTGTCAATACTCTCACCTCCCTTCCAAAATAAACATTGTTTTATATTATCTTTTTCGCACCGCATATCCTATTCCATTGAGATTCTTGCTTTAGTAAAGCAGGGCTGAAAAGCCTACTCTCTAAAAAGAATAAAGTTTTGTATATTTTATACACGTACACGGAGTCAACAAGATGCAACTTTGATAGCTAGTTTCTATACACACATAGTAGTAAAAATGGTTTGAAGTTACATGATCTTAAAATATTTTCGTGATACTCTAATGATATTTCGCCCATTTGAATACATCTAATAATTTTTTTCACACAATACCATCTACAGAATGCATCCGGAATATTCCACTCAAAAAATAAATAACTCAGTTAGTATATTTATTTGTTTTTGTTGAAGATTTAAAAGTGGGCCTTCCATTTCTCCATCAGTGTTCGTTCAGCTCCCCTGTTCCCTCCTTCGCCGCGGCTTCCCACCCTTTCCCTCCATCTCCACGACTCTTAAAAGCCCATCGCCACCACGAGCTCTCCGTCCGTCCCCAAGAAGCCAAGCTCAAAAAAATGGAGGTCATGACGCGTCCCGCCTCGCCGACGCCGCACCGGGACCTCCGGCCCGACAGCGCGGCCGCGAGCCCGTACGCCACGGCGCCGTCCAGCCCGCGCGGCCGCCTCGCGGAGCCCGCGACGCCGTTCGGCTCCGTCGAGGGAGCGGCCGCGGCGAAGGGCAGCCCGTTCCTGACGGCGCCGTCGTCGCCGAACCCGTTCGACCTCCTGCCGCCGGTCACGCCGCGCCTCGCCGGCGCCAACCCCTTCGACCTCTTCCAGCACTTCACCAGCGCGCCCGCCAGCCCCCGGCGCGCCGCGGCCATCTACGCGCACTTCGCCGAGGGGGACCACGGCAGCCGCGACGGCGGTGAGGAGGAGGAGGAGGACGACGACGACGACGACGAGGGGTTCCATCCGCGCTCGTCGTACTCCACCACCGCCTCGGCCGTGCCGTTCGACTGGGAGGAGAGGCCCGGGACGCCCAAGGCCGGGATGGGCGGCGGGGCGGCGGCGTGGGACACGGACTTCGAGTTCGGCACCGTCGTCGACAAGACCGCGCCGGCGGAGAGCCTGACGACCGCGGACGAGCTCTTCGAGAAGGGTAAAATCCGGCCGCTGAAGCCTCTGCTTAAGACCTCCGACGAGGGCAAGATCAGGCCGCTGAAGCCGCCGCCCGGCCTGCTCGACGGCGGGAGCGTCGGGTCATCGCCGCGGTCGCCGATCGCGAAAGGCGCCCTGAGGTCGCCCCGGCGACGGAGCAGGGTCGGCTCCGGCACGGACTTCGACCCCTTCGCAGCCGCGCTGCTGGAGGCGACCAAGGCCCCCTCGCCCTCCCCGCTCGGCGGCAAGAACACCACCGCCGTCGCGTCAGGCTCGCCGCCCAAGAAAGCCGACCCGTTCGCCGCGCGTCCAGCCTCCAGGAGCGCCGGGTGGAGGAGGTGGCGGCTCAGCGACCTCCTCCTGTTCCGGAGCTCGTCGGAAGGCGGCCGGATCAACAAGGAGCCGCTCCCCAAGTGCCCGCCGGCGCAGCAGCCCGACGCGCCCCTCAAGAAGGCAAACGCACCACCGCCGCCGACGACGGCCAAGTTCAACGCGAGGGCCGTCAGCATGGACAAGCTCAAGAAGCAGGGCGGCGACAAGAGCGGCGCGGCGGCGGCGGCGGAGGGCATCGTCGGGTGCGCGCGGCTGAGCCCGCTGCAGCGGTTCGCCAGAGGGCTTGGCGGGCACTCGTGGCACCACGGCCGCGGCGGCATGGCGGCGCAGGGGACCAAAGGGTAGAGGAGGGATCCATCATCCATCCATGGCGTTAGCCGCCATTTCTACTCGCTTTGTTCATAGAAGAGAGGTGGCGCCTTTTTCCTTTTCGTTTTTTAAAATCGAACTTCGTTTTGAGACCATGGACGATGTTCTTGGTCTCGGTCTTCTCCCGGCCCCTTTGTGGAGCATGATTGTGCTGTCATCATATACGTGTACACATTATAGAATGGAAGAGATTATGAAAGCGTGAAATTGTTGGCAATACTTTTGGAGTTTGTTTTTTGTCGAGCTTGCAAGATTCCAAATGTGTGTCGTTTTGCATCAGAAGAAAAAGGAGATGGCCCTTCGGTCAAGCTTGTTCGCTCATCTATGCTTTAGTTAGATTCTGTCCAGAAGATGAAGAGATCAAGGATTGGAACCTAGCACTTAGAGTGGCCGGAGGGCTACAACGTTTTGTGAGAGAGTTGATCTTTGTTTCATGTTGGAGTGAGTGGGTAATGGCCTTGGTTGTTCGCAACTCGAGGGACCTCTTGTAAAAATCACTGTTCCTCTTTTCTATAAAAATACGGTATGCAATTTGCGTACTCTGGAAAAAAAAAACCTGAAGGGCAGTGACCAGTACTAGTCCGTAGAAATGTGCTTTTCTTTTGACAAAACATAAGAATATGAATGAGTATGGCTATTATTTATCCACAGATTGTTGTTGGGTTCCTTTTTTCTTTTTCTTATGCATTTTTTGAATCCTTTAATACTCCCTCTGTAACTAAATATAAAACGGTTTGGCAAAGAACTACAAAAAGTCTTATATTTAGTTACGGAGGGAGTACCGTATATAACACAGGCATTTGTTTTTCTATGAAAATGGTCATATGCTTCTATTCGTTTCCTGCAAAAACAAAAATGTTTCGATTCGTTTTCACTATGCATTCTAGATTACCTCCATCGATACTGGACAGTGTGTATGCGAATCAGACATATGTGCTCTTTTCTCCACTTCCGTTCTTTCTAAAAGCAAACTACCACCAAAATTCCCTCCCTTTATATCCCCAACAAAAGGAGTGATGTCCAGCGGTATTTAGTGGCCGAATTTAGCATGATATATCTAAGTGGGTGGTGGCCTCTAGCCTCACATTGTGGCCTCATAACCCCAATTTGCAGTGCATATTTTGCTGGAAATCCACCACTTCTCTTCTTTGAAAGTGACAACCAATTGAAACATAGCCTTAAAAGGTCTATTCTAAAAATTGTTGTGTTTAGTTCGACTTGAATTGTGAACTACCAAAACGTTCTACAATTGCTTAGAGTAAACCCTTTGCATGTGCTCCAAGCATTTGTTTACCTAGTTGTTCTTTTCTAGCGCTCAACTTAGAAATGGGATGGGACATATATGCTTCTTGCTATCTATTGGTTCCGATCATTTTCCTACTCCGGGATGCTCTTTATCTTTCACATATGTTTTTTTCTTTCTTTTTGGCCCTTATTTTATGTAACTCGAATTGCTCTTATTTGTGGGTTTTTCATTTCACTTTCTGAGTACATAGCAGAGCTTTATACTTTCTATTTTAAAATTTTGGAGTTCCCTTTTGCATTAGCTTAAAATGACGGTTGTTTGGGTTTGTGTTCAAAGTATCATGAATATGTTTTGACATGGGTTCTTCCTCGACACTCGACCATCCCATTCAAGGGGTGTTTGTAGCCTATCAAAGAACATGTTTTCATAACGTCGATGGTTTTTGATGCCCTCTCAATCCCCTCGAGGCCATTTGTCTATAGTTGCCTTCATCTTGTTGGTGATGATCGGCGTGGAGCTCCTCAATGCATTTGTTTGGCATTCGTCGAGATGGAAATGCCTTGTCGATACACGTGCGGTCATTTTGGCAGTTTGAGAAGCAGTCTCCAAGGGTGTATTTTTTTAATTTTCTAGCCCTTAAGTTTAAGTAAAATTGAGTTGTTTGTATTCTTCTTTTATTTAAGAAAAGAGACCCAAAGGGCATCATGTAACATGATATAATCAAGAAAAATAGTACGTAGTAGAATGGAAAACCATAAGACACAAAACGGCCAACAAGAAATAAAATTACATCGGAAACTATATTGGTTGTTTTTTCTTTCGATTGTATGTCACATGCACTTAACCAGAAGAAATGACACATGCCAACGCCCTCGTTATACTAGGCTTTGAAAACTACAATAGTCTTTACTCACCACTAGATATAAGATGTAATAGCCGTTGAATGAATTTCCATTGAGACATCATCCCATGCATCAAGGCTTGTCATTCTTCGCTATTCATGTTCTTTCTAACCTTGTTGTTTTAATGCAAAGCATGGTTCCATGTGAAAAGCCAGTTGGATATGCTTTTAATCTTGACTTGGAAACTTTTCTTTTGGCGGGACTGAATTTGGTGTTGCTTGGGCTCGCGTTCAAAGTATCAGACGGAACATCTGAAAATCTAAAAAGAAGTACTCCCTCCGTGAAGGAATATAAGAGCATTTGAATCACTACTTTAGTGATCTAAACACTCATATTTTCTTTACAGAAGGAGTATCAAACAAACGGAACCCCCCTTTCACTGGACAAAAGTGCGGAACAAAGAGTTCTTTTTTGAACAAAATAAGAACAAAGAGTTACTCCCTCCGTTCGGAATTACTTGTCGCAGAAATGGATGTATCTAGATGTATTTTAGTTCTAGATACATCCATTTCCAAGACAAGTAATTCCGAACGGAGGAAGTAGTAGCAATTGGATTACGTACTCGTTTGAACACGCTTGTCATGTCTGGCACGAACAACCACAACTGGCAAAACTATACTACCGTATATATACCGACTCCATCGTTTTCAAAGTTACGTGCGGATCCAGAGCGAGCCGTTCGTTGGCGGCAAATCAAATCATTGGGCTCCCGTTCCCGTGCACTAAAATACGTGCAGGGTCCGTTGTCACGCACTGCCAACAGACAGGCATCTGGCTAGACTTGCAAATCAGTCGTCATAGGCTCTTTACTATAATTTCAGTAGACGCTGGACGATGTAACCTATGTGATTTTTGGGGCGCGTTTTGTACGTTTGCAGCCTGGAGATACTAACATGATCATTGGCGGTGTTGGTGTTGGTCACGTTCTACTCGGCGGCTTGCCATGCGTCCAGGTCAGTTAGGTTAGGGGACTGTTGCGGCGGTCTTCATCAAACCAAACCTTTTTGCCGCCGATCGCTCGATGATGTTAATTCGGGGCGAGCAAATTCAATTTAATTATACGTGGGTGCTAAGTGCTAACCACTGCTAGCTATAGCTACGTTCTCCGTTGGTGTCGTTAGTGGCGTCCGAATATAGCGGGGCGCCATTCGATCGCCTGGTTGAAAAGTCATTGACGCGGCACGAATGCGGCAGGAAAGGGGGAGAGGGACGGGCGGGGCCATGGCCGGGGTCGTGGTCGTGGCTGTATAGATTACTGTTGATGTAGTTGGTGTAGGGTTCCGACCGGCGCACGCTTGTTTTGACCGCACCGGTCCGCTCCCGGCGGTGCCGGTGCCGCGAGCGGGCCTATGAGTTGCCGGTCAAAGACGACGTGACGGCACGTACGCCACGGCACGTGACGGCACGTTGGCGGCCTTGGTGTGCTCAATCTTGCGAATTTTTGCCAAGCACTTAGACTCCGCTGGTTATGGCTCGAGTGGACGGACCCTTCTCGCTTGTGGGTTGGGCTTGGAAATCCATGCGACAAGGACGACAAGGCTTTTTTCTACGCCTCCACTACTATCACGATTGGCGATGGGGCGCGCGCCCCTTTTTGGGAGTCCCCATGGCTCAATGGGAGGAAACCAAAAGATATTGCCCCGCTGATTTTTGACGCCTCCAAGAGGAAAACCTGGAAGGTCAGGGAAGCTTTATTGCAGAATGCCTGGATCACCAAGATCAATATGACGACAATATTCACTCTCGACCACATTCGGCAATTCCTGGATCTTTGGATCCTCCTTCGAGGAGTGCATCTACAAGTGGGCGTGGAGGATATCATCTTGTGGAAACACACGTCCTCTGGGAGCTACTCGGCGTCTTCGGCGTATAATGTGCACTATTTGACAGTCACCCATTCGGCCATGTACAAGGTGGTCTGGACAGCCTGGGCCCCCCCGAAAGTAAAATTTCTCGCATGGCTTGCCATCCAAGACAGGTTATGGACATCCGCTCGCTTGGCCAAGCGAGGGTGGCCAAACAGTGGCCCGTGCACCTTCTGTAGGCGTGAACAAGAGACAGTTGAGCACATTTTCTTTCAATGTAGATACACCTTGAGAGTTTGGGAGATGGTCAGAGCTTGGCTTCAACTCATTGATTTGGATACTTCAGGTTGGGCGGCTTACAGGAGCATCCATGCATGGTGGTGTGAATCGGCTTCCGCCCACAGTGCTCACAAAAAAGTGATGCCATCTATCTTCATGCTCGTTTCGAAAGCAATTTAGGATGAGAGGAACGCACGGGTCTTTCGAGGCCGCTCCGCTCCAACGTTCACCACCCTCCAAGCAATCAAGCACGAGGCGATGCTATGGGTCCGGGCAGGGGCAAAACATTTGGGGTGTCTGATGCCGGGAGAGTAACGGCTTGTACTTTCTTTCTTTGCGGCCTTTTGGCCGGTGCTTAAAAACCCTGTTAAACCTCCTTCTTATTTAATGAATGGGGCAAATCTTTTGCCTCCGTTTCAAAAAAAAAAACAGCCACAGGTTACACGCGCGGGTGCCAACAAACGTGCTTTATTTCACTTGCGCGGCAAAAACTAGTATTCTTTCGTCCAGAATAATAATGGAAAGATCTCTGTCAGAGAAGGAATAATCTGACAGATGTACGTGCGTGCGTGCGACCCCTTCCCGGACGTGCCAAGCATCTTCTTCTTTCTCAAAGAAAGACAGAAAGAAATCGTTTCTTAACTGACGGGAGGGCAGACTGATGGTCTGATCTCCTTCGTTAGAATTCGGTCACGTTCGATTCGAGGGAAGCAGCAGGACGATCTTTCAAGGCGGGAGCATCTCTCTTCTTACCCGATCCGGTGTGATTGTTTCGTGGAAGGAAAACAAACAAAACTCGTCATCTCGGATGATTTCGTCCGACCCGCACCTAACCGAGATAATCCCCCATCCGTGCCATAAACATCACTACTAGGAGTAACATGCATGGACAAGTGTGGTGTGGTTGACCGGCAGCCCGCAGCCGGCGCCTAGCTTTCAACTTCAAGACGTGGGCAAGTGTGTCTGGAGCGGCGGTGCGGCCGGTTGACTCCTTCAGTTTGGCTGGCACAGTCACGTGAAGGTGGCCGTTGCCGCATCTTGGTGCGTCTCTCTCCAGATCCACAGCAGAAGCCAACCAGTGAACGTGCCGGTCACCAAAAAGTAGATTGGACCAGCAAGAACGGACGAGGGCACCCAAGGTTTGCTCTTTCCACACACACACTTTCACTCTAGCTGGCTCGGGGCCGCCTGCTGGGTTCTCCGCAGGCCGCAGCCAGGCCACTTGTACGTCAGGATCTCATCACAAAAGAGGGACAGGAAACTAAATACTCGCAGCCTAAATTAACTGATGATGTAGAGATGACAGTACAATCTATCTCCAGCAGCAATCGCATTGGCCGCATTTGTCAGCATTATAATGGGAAAACACAACACGAGAGATGATAATCGACGAGCTGATCATTTACATGTTTCGCACAAAGGGAGCCTGGCTGATTTAGGAACTCTTGACGAGGTATTGTACAATGCATACATGTATGTGTCACTGACGCTCAAGAGCTCGGGGCTCGGCGCTGGTCTCCCAATCTTTACTTTCAGAGCAATTCCATCCATCAGCATTTCCACTGTTTTAGCGCGACTGGGCGCGCACCTTGAGCTTGGGAGCATTGACAACTCAGTACGTCTTGTACAATCCCATAAGAGGCTTCTCCCTGTCCTCCACTCTTTTCCGAGCTGCTTCCCGCGCTCTGAGTGCCGCCTCCTCCTCCTTGGTAACCACCTTGGGCTTCTTGGTGTCCTCTCTTTTTCTCTTGTTAGCGGCAAGAGCTGACGGAGCACCCTTCACAGCTCTCATCGGGTTCAGTGGTTTCGTTACGACCACACCTGGGGCTGGCCCTCCTTTAATACCGGCGACAGGCCCGCTTCCACCAGCCGGTTTTGGTTGTGAGGTCGACGATTGGGCAACATTAGTTTTTGAGGTTTCCGCCCACTTGTATGCCTCTTCCTGGGTGACCCATTTGCCTGCTCAGCGGAAAAAAAACATAAATATCAATTATAATAAATAACCACTCTAGAAGCCATGACGGGAACGAATTAGAAATCTGATGTGTCTGCTTAACGAAAGTACCTAAGCCGTCAGAATAATAGAATCCAGAGTTCGAGTCGTAGTAAAGTCCAGTAGACTTATCATAATAATATCCTGAAGTTGAGTCAAATACCCATCCTGCAGAGATCATATTTCAAACATGTTAAAACACAGAAAAGAAACTCAGTGTAAAAAAAAAAAGCATTCAGAATGACATCAATACATTGTCTTGGTACCAAGCATGACCAGAGGGTATATCAGTCTATGCAGAGTATACTTCATATTTCATACTCCCTCCGTTCCAAAATGTAGTGCTTCCTCTATTCCCATGCTTCAACTTTGACCATAAATTTAACCAACGAGACCGACTGCGGCGGGAGAAAAAATTATATAAATTTAACCAACGAGACCATGTTAGTAATTTTTGCTCCCGCCGCAGTCGGTCTCGTTGGTTAAACTTATGGTCAAAGTTGGAACAGGGGAAGCGCGGGCGCACTATATTTTGGAATGGAGGGAGTGCTAGGGATAATCCAGATAAAGGTTCATATTGAAATGGTATTACTAACATGTAGTCTTTGAAATCTGGTTCCTGGTAGAGCCAGAATTAATATGCTAGAAAAATATGAACGCTTAATTGTTGGACAAGAGGACACTTTGCTGAGGTACAGTTCATGAAAAACCTAACATCTTTCAGCTAACTGATGAATGTTGTCTTAAGACATTTTGATGCCCATATTTGTTGTCCTATCATATAAGAATTTGTTGACACATTTTCTTCCAAGTAGGGGCATTTGGCTTATACAGGAATAAAAGAAAGCAGAACCAGCAAAAAGATATACTTGAATGGGTGATTTAATCATAAGAAACAAGTGGAGCTTGGAAAACTGACGATACATAGCAGGTTATTTCTTGGTTCAGCCATCACATTCTCCTGCTGTGATGTGGCCATCTGGCTCGGAACTAAGCAAGTGAACAACTAAAATCAGTAGGAGAGAAGTCAGCAAGGTAATGAAAGCTCAAGGGTGAACAAGGGAGAAGCTTATAATAGATCGAGATCTAATTTGTGCTATACAAATCAAAGATAACTATGCACGCAATGGGAAATAAAGGATGCAGTGCAGTAGGTATTCAGGTATTAAAGAGCCAAACCTTCTCCAGGTGCTGCAGAACTGTCACCATCAGTGTTTCTCTGATTATTCTCTAAATCTTTCTGGTAACTCTTGTTAGCTTTCTGCAGGGAAAAACATTAAAAATATAATCAGGAATGCCACCCCCATAACTCAGGAAAAAAATGTAACAAGAGATGATGTAAAGCTAGAAAGAAAAGCCTGCATGTTGTAACAATCTAGCAATGTTTCCATTTACAAATCTAGTTTATGCAAGATATGTATGTCATGGCTGGACTTAACTGATGGACAGCAATACACAGAAAAATGCAGTGAATTACGAACTTACAGCCTCTATCAGTTGGAGAGCTTTTGCTGCTTGTTGCTGCTCCTTTTCCTTGGCAGCGCCATCCTTTTGCATCGTAGACAATCTTTGGGTGACATTGTCCTTGTGGCGTTTGCCGAGTTCATGTGTTCTGATGCTGAATGGATTGTTCGATATGAAGATTTTGCACAAGTCGCACCATTTGTTTCCTTGGCTCACCCAATACTGAAAAAGAAGACCAGAGAAGTTATTAGTCCCCAAACTTAAATTGAAGAACTGCTGTCCAAGACCATAACAGAGCTTATACAGAACGGCCTGTAAAATATTGCAGATGATTTTTCAAAGGCAAAAGGAAATTTCACTATTTCTACCAAAAGACAAAGATCACATGATATCGACACGACACCAGGATGTATTGGCACTCCCACCCACTAACCTCAACTTGAACTTGTTACAAATTTCCCAGTCTTAACCTAGCACGCATGAAGTGCCTAACAATCTGTAGTTCTGCGTCCCCAAGCTACACTTTCCAACCAACTCCGCCACATTGAACCGTCCAAGACATGCACAAGCAAGCGAACCTAACCCTAATTCCGCTTATTCGGAGTCCAACCCTAATTTTCCCAGACACGCGAACCCGGAAGCTAGACCGCGCGAGGCCCGAGCCATCAGCTAGCCAAAGTAAGATCTCTACTCTAAGAACACGGCCGCGGTAAGCCGGTAACAATCGCGAGACGCGCCCCAAATCTGTGCGCGTGAATCGACCGCGCAGCCGCGGATGGGTAACGCGCGGCCTCGGATTTCGAAGGGGGGAGGGAGATGGGGGAGTACCTCGGTCATGGCGGGCAGAGGCTCCGCGCGGTCGGGTCGTGGGGCTTCGCCTCCTGCTGCGGCAGATCGCCGGAGCGGACGAGCTGGGGTTTGATTTTGGCGTAGGGTGGGCGGAGCGGACGGTCGGGGTTCGGGGCGGAGGCGCTCGAGAGTCGACAGGTTATTCTGCGCGACGGGTTGGCTTTGGACTTCCGGGTTTAGTTCAGAGTGACGCTCGTGTGGGACGAAACCGGAACGGACACGAGCAACAGTCGCGGAACACTACTCCATCAGTTGCTCGTAATTCATTTACACAATGTGTGTATATTTCAGCTGTTGTATTGTTCAGACAAGTTCATCACACTCGAGAAAATATGTAGCACAATATTAACACCATGCACTACTTTCAGATGGTTAAGGCATATCGGTACACAATAGTTCAGAGTAGGAAAAAAAGAGCAAAATGGGTGTTCTGAATTGAAATTTTAGATCACATACAACACAAAAGGGCTCATTTCAAACAACCCAACAAATTCATGAAAATATGGTGCATGGCAAGACTCATTGAAGGCGTGAAACTATCGTATGGATTTTATCCTGCCTTGGAATCTGCCAAAAGCTTTTTGGCATTCTGGATGTATGATGTCAGTCCACCATGAATCCAGGATAGCTTGAATTAAGTTGGCAAACCTGCACAATGAAAACTTCAGCAGGAAAAGAACAATCTTTACTTTCTTACGCAGATGTGCGTATGAAATCTCGTTGACTTCAAACAGAAAGCTACTAACAGACAAGCTTGCATGTGCCTTTGATATAAAAACTTGTCACAATAAAGTAGCTATATATTTTTGGTAGTTCGTTAGTAAATATCCGTTGCAAGTATGAGACCCATCATCCATGCAACATAAGTAGTGAAATATTTCAAGGATACAACCAAAGACACACCTAGTCAAAGAAACTTTTCTTGTCATCATCGACACAACAAGAAAGTTCATTAAGTAGTCATGCACCGATAAAAATGACCGGATGACATCAATAAGCCAAGAACCTTATCTTCTCCACACCATATAAATAGATAGGCTCAGACGGTTTGCTTCTTTTCTCAAACCGCTTCACTATATATTTGCGTCAGAGAACCTTCACGGAGAAAACAAAAACTGAGTTTGGAAATAAACAAAAAGAAATTTACTCATGCAGTGAAGAGCATTAAGTAACCAATGGGATCACCTCTGAAGAATGAATGGAAAACAAAAGTATACGTTCGGGAAATCTCAAATTTAGGCCAGGTTCTAATTTGGAAGTTCAGTGCCTTATAATCATGAACCCTGGTTGTTTCTGGCGAAACAAGGAGAATGTTCTCTGACTTAAGATCCGTGTGAATAAGCTACAGGTCATGCATAACTGCAGGGGTAAGAAAAATAGAATTGTTATGTATAGGTACAAAAGAAGAAAAAAGAATAGGTGCTTATAACTGGCGGGTACAGACAAAAAGAAACAATTTAGGATACCACTGCACGGTTTCAACAAAATAGTAATTTGTCTAATAGAACAAACTGCAAAATTAAACCGAATACTCAACTATCTTTGGTTCACCGTGTATATGATCTTGTTTCGAGCTCTTGAATTTAAAAGGGAACAATCAGTCAGTAGTTATACCCTAATGAAGCATCATTTAGTCCGAAATAACTAACACTCTATCAGCCTATCTCAAATACAAAAGCAAAATAGCGAATCGCCCCAAGAATTACCATTTTCTTCTTTAGTTCCTTTCACTTCTCTAGCTCTTTACTCTTTAGTTTCTCAGACTTCCATATATTTCTCCAATGATTTATTTTTCTGCATCTTCTCCCACTATTCCTTGGCTTATAACCACCACGCATGAGAAGAGTGCCAGATCACCTTAATAAAAAGTGATGTATGCATGAGGGAGTCCTGGCCTAGGGGGTCCTCGGGCGTCCGGTCTATTGGATATGGGCCGGACTGACGGGCCGTCAAGATATAAGGCGGAAGACCACTTCTTGTGTCTGGTATGGACTCATGTATGCGTGGATGGCAAGTGTAGATGTCCGGATATGCTATTTCCTTTCTGTTAAACCGACTTTGTACAACCCTAAGCCCCTCTGGTGTCTGTATAAACCGGAGGGTTAGATCGAAGGCAGGACAACAATAACATTATTAGGCTAGCCGAGCTAGGGTTTAGCCACTACGATCTCAAGGTAGATCAACTCTTGTAATCATCATATCCTTCGAATATAATCAAGCAGGAGTAGGGTTTTACCTCCATTAAGAGGGCCCAAACCTGGGTAAACACTGTGTCCTTTGTCTATTGTTACCACCGATCTCTAGTCATACAGCTTGGGCCCCCCTACCCGAGATCCGTCGGTTTTGACACCGACATTGGTGCTTTCATTGATAGCTCTGTTGTATCATCGACAATGGGATTGATGGCTCGTCTCTTTATCAGCGATGATGCTAGGTCCAGGGAAACGTTTCTCCCCAGACAAGTGTTTGTGATCGGTGGCTTCGTGCGTGCAAACTCGACCGGGCACCTTGAGCAGGTCGACAGTTACGCCCCCGACCACCAGATCAGGTTTGGAAACGTGAACTACGTCGCTGACATCCGAGGAGATCTAATCTTCGAAGGGTTTGTGGCCTCGGTTGCCACTCCCTGTCTCCATGAAGAAGTCTCTTCGGATCCCCTGTTAGATCCCGTTCGAGGGTCAACCCCCACACCTGCCTTGGCCTTAGATCCGGGGCAGATCATATCGTTCGAAGACGGAGGCGTCGGCCCCGCTGGACTGGGGGGGCAGCAAGCAAATCCAACGACCAATGAAAGCAAACAAAAGAAAACAAAGGCCGAAATAAGCGCAAGTGTAAGAGATCAAAAATCACCTTCGCTGAACTATTGGAAAAATATCAAAAGAAGAGTGTAGAGAAGACCAAATCATGCAAAGAATTCAAGATCACCCCCAAGGCGCAAATATGAGGATCGGTATTGCCAAAGTGAGAGTTTTAATGCAACATATTCATATCCTTATTTTGGTCCGCCAATGCCAGTGTCGTGGATGCCTCCCTATGCTCATATAGAATCATATCCATCATGGGACAAGTATGATACAAGGGCACATTCTCCATCTTATTTTCAGACCATCTCACCAACATTATGCAGCTTCGGGAGGATCAACATTTGAACAATCACATGTTAAAGATGTTGGAAATATGCCCTAGAGGCAATAATAAAATGATTATTATTATATTTCCTTGTTCATGATAATTGTCTGTTATTCATGCTATAATTGTGTTATCCGGAAATCGTAATACACATGTGAATACATAGACCACAACATGTCCCTAGTGAGCCTCTAGTTAACTAGCTCGTTGATCAACAGATAGTCATGGTTTCCTAACTATGGACATTGGATGTCGTTGATAACGGGATCACATCATTAGGAGAATGATGTGATGGACAAGACCCAATCCTAAGCATAGCACAAGATCGTGTAGTTCGTTTGCTAGAGCTTTTCCAATGTCAAGTATCATTTCCTTAGACCATGAGATCGTGTAACTCCCGGATGCCGTAGGAGTGCTTTGGGTGTACCAAACGTCACAACGTAACTGGGTGACTATAAAGGTATACTACGGGTATCCCCGAAAGTATCTGTTGGGTTGACACATATCGAGACTGGGATTTATCACTCCGTATAATGGAGAGGTATCTCTGGGCCCACTCGGTAATGCATCATCATAATGAGCTCAATGTGACCAAGTGTTTGGTCATGGGATCATGCATTACGGTACGAGTAAAGTTACTTGCCGGTAACGAGATTGAATCCTCAACATCGTGGTTCATCCGATGAGATCATCGAGGATCATGTGGGAACCAACATGGGTATCTAGATCCCGCTGTTGGTTATTGATCGGAGAGTCGTCTCGGTCATGTCTGCATGTCTCCCAAACCCGTAGGGTCTACACACTTAAGGTTCGGTGACGCTAGGGTTGTAGATATATTAGTATGCGGTAACCCGAAAGTTGTTCGGAGTCCCAGATGAGATTCCGGACGTCACGAGGAGTTCCGGAATGGTCCGGTGGTGAAGAATTATATATAGGAAGTCCAGTTTCGGCCATCAGGAAAGTTTCGGGGGTCATCAGTATTGTACCGGGACCACCGGAAGGGTCCCGGGGGTCCACCGGGTGGAGCCACCTATCCCGGAGGGCCCCATGGGCTTAAGTGGTAGGAGGAACCAGCCCTTGGTGGACTGGTGCGCCCCCCTTGGGCCTCCCCCTGCGCCAAGGGTTGGAAACCCTAGGGGTGGGGGGCGCCCCACTTGGCTTGGGGGGCAAGCCACCCCCTTGGCCACCCCCCCTTGAGATCCAATCTCTAGGGGACCGGCGCCCCCCCAGGGCCCCTATATAAAGAGGGGGGAGGGAGGGCTGCGCAACCCTGCTCTTGGCGCCTCCCTCTCCCTCTGCAACACCTCTCCCTCTCGTAGAGCTTGGCGAAGCCCTGCCGAGATCGATGCTACTTCCACCACCACGCCGTCGTGCTGCTGGATCTCCATCAACCTATCCTTCCCCCTTGCTGGATCAAGAAGGAGGAGACGTCTTCCCAACCGTACATGTGTTGAACGTGGAGGTGTTGTCCGTTCAGCACTAGGATCATCGGTGATTTGGATCACGACGAGTACGACTCCCTCAACCCCGTTCTCTTGAACGCTTCCGTGCGCGATCAACAAGGGTATGTATATGCTATCCTCTCTCTCGTTGCTAGATGACTCCATAGATTGATCTTGGTGAAGCGTAGAAATTTTTTATTTTCTGCAACGTTCCCCAACAGTGGCATCATAAGCTAGGTCTATGCGTAGTTTTCTTTGCACGAGTAGAACACAAATTTGTTGTGGGCGTACATGTTGTCAATTTTCTTGCCACTACTAGTCTTATCTTTGTTTCGGTGGCATCGTGGGATGAAGCGGCCCAGACCGACCTTACACGTACGCTTACGTGAGACAGGTTCCACCGACTGACATGCACTAGTTGCATAAGGTGGCTAGCGGGTGTCTGTCTCTCCCACTTTAGTCGGATTGGATTCGATGAAAAGGGTCCTTATGAAGGGTAAATAGAAATTGGCATATCACGTTGTGGCTTTTACGTAGGTAAGAAAGGTTCTTGCTAGAACCCTATTGCAGCCACGTAAAAACATGCAACAACAATTAGAGGACGTCTAACTTGTTTTTGCAGCATGTGCCTTTGTGATGTGATATGGCCAAAAGTTTGTGATGAATGATATATATGTGATGTATGAGATCATGTTCTTGTAATAGGAATCACGACTTGCATGTCGATGAGTATGACAACCGGCAGGAGCCATAGGAGTTGTCTTAATTATTGTATGACATGCGTGTCAATGAATAAACACCATGTAATTACTTTACTTTATTGCTAAACCGTTAGCCATAGTAGTAGAAGTAATTGTTGGCGAACAACTTCATGGATACACAATGATGGAGATCATGGTGTCTTGCCGGTGACGAAGATAATCATGGCGCCCCGAAGATGGAGATCAAAGGAGCAATATGATATTGGCCATATCATGTCACTATTTGATTGCATGTGATGTTTATCATGTTTTTGCATCGTATTTGCTTAGAACGACGGTTGTAAATAAGATGACCCCTCATAATAATTTCAAGAAAGTGTTCCCCCTAACTATGCGCCGTTGCGAAAGTTCGTTGTTTCGAAGCACCACGTGATGACCGGGTGTGATAGATCCTAACGTTCACATACAACGGGTGTAAGACAGATTTACACATGCAAAACACTTAGGTTGACTTGACGAGCCTAGCATGTACAGACATGGCCTCGGAACACAAGAGACCGAAAGGTCGAACATGAGTCGTATGGAAGATACGATCAACATGGAGATGTTCATCGATGATGACTAGTCCGTCTCACGTGATGATCGGACACGGTCTAGTTGAGTCGGATCATGTATCACTTAGATGACTAGAGGGATGTCTAATCTGAGTGGGAGTTCATTAAATAATTTGATTAGATGAACTTAATTATCATGAACTTAGTCTAAAAACCTTTGCAAAATGTCTTGTAGATCAAATGGCCAACGCTCATGTCAACCTCAACTTCAACGCGTTCCTAGAGAAAACCAAGCTAAAAGATGATGGCAGCAACTATATGGACTGGGTCCGGAACCTGAGGATCATCCTCATAGCTGCCAAGAAAGCATATGTCCTAGAAGGACCGCTAGGTGACGCACCCATCCCAGAGAACCAAGACGTTATGAACGCTTGGCAGTCACGTGCTGATGATTACTCCCTCGTTCAGTGCGGCATGCTTTACAGCTTAGAACCGGGGCTCCAAAAGCGTTTTGAGCAACACGGAGCATATGAGATGTTCAAAGCGCTGAAAATGGTTTTCCAAGCTCATGCCCGGGTCGAGAGATATGAAGTCTCCGACAAGTTCTACAGTTGTAAGATGGAGGAAAATAGTTCTGTCAGTGAGCACATACTCAAAATGTCTGGGTTGCACAACCGCCTGTCCCAGCTGGACATTAACCTCCCGGACGAGGCGGTCATTGACAGAATCCTTCAATCGCTCCCACCTAGCTACAAGAGCTTTGTGATGAACTTCAATATGCAGGGGATGGTGAAAACTATTCCTGAAGTATTTTCAATGCTGAAATCAGCGGAGGTGGAAATCAAAAAGGAACATCAAGTGTTGATGGTCAATAAAACTACTAAGTTCAAGAAAGGCAAGGGTAAGAAGAACTTCAAGAAGGACGGCAAGGGAGTTGCCGCGCCCGGTAAGCCAGTTGCCGGGAAGAAGCCAAAGAATGGACCCAAACCTGAGACTGAGTGCCTTTATTGCAAGGGAAGCGGACACTGGAAGCGGAACTGCCCCAAATACTTAGCGGACAAGAAGGCCGGCAACACTAAAGGTATATGTGATATACATGTAATTGATGTGTACCTTACAAGTACTTGTAGTAGCTCCTGGGTATTTGATATCGGTGCAGTTGCTCATATTTGTAACTCAAAACAGGAGCTGCGGAATAAGCGGAGACTGGCGAAGGACGAGGTGATGATGCGCGTCGGGAATGGTTCCAAGGCGATGTGATCGCCGTCGGCACGCTACCTCTACATTTAACTATGGGATTAGTTTTAAACCTCAATAATTGTTATTTATTGCCAACTTTGAGCATGAACATTGTATCTGGATCTCGTTTAATACGAGATGGCTACTCATTTAAATCCGGGAATAATGGTTGTTCCTTTTATATGAGAGATATGTTTTATGGTCATGCCTCGATGGTCAATGGTTTATTCTTAATGAATCTCGAACTTGATGTTACACATATTCATAGTGTGAATACCAAAAGATGTAAAGTTGATAACGATAGTCCCACATACTTGTGGCACTGCCGCCTTGGTCACATTGGTGTCAAGCGCATGAAGAAGCTCCATGCTGATGGACTTTTATAGTCTCTCAATTATGAATCATTTGACACATGCGAACCATGCCTCATGGGCAAAATGACCAAGACTCCGTTCTCCGGAACAATGGAGCGAGCAACCAACTTATTAGAAATCATACATACTGATGTGTGCGGTCCAATGAGCATTGAGGCTCGCGGAGGATATCGTTATGTTCTCACTCTCACTGACGACTTGAGTAGATATGGGTATGTCTACTTGATGAAACACAAGTCTGAGACCTTTGACAAGTTCAAG
The DNA here is from genome assembly GCF_002162155.2 of Triticum dicoccoides. Lineage (NCBI taxonomy): Eukaryota > Viridiplantae > Streptophyta > Magnoliopsida > Poales > Poaceae > Triticum > Triticum dicoccoides. The sequence goes on from NC_041393.1 coordinate 98,278,066, forward strand.
GAATTTCAGAATGAGGTAGAGAATCAACGTGACCGAAAGATAAAGTTCTTACAATCAGATCGTGGAGGAGAATATTTAAGTCACGAATTTGGTACACACTTAAGGAAATGTGGAATCGTTTCACAACTCACGCCGCCTGGAACACCTTAGCATAACGGTGTGTCCGAACGTGGTAATCGCACTTTATTGGATATGGTGCGATCTATGATGTCTCTTACCGATTTACCGCTATAATTTTGGGGATACGCTCTAGAGACAGCTACATTCACTTTAAATAGGGCACCTTCTAAATCCGTTGAGACGACACCGTATGAATTATGGTTTGGGAAGAAACCTAAGCTGTCGTTTCTAAAAGTTTGGGGATGCGATGCTTATGTCAAGAAACTTCAACTTGAAAAGCTTGAACCCAAGTCGGAAAAATGCGTCTTCATAGGCTACCCTAAGGAAACCATTGGGTATACCTTCTACCTAAGATCCGAAGGCAAGATCTTTGTTTCCAAGAATGGGTCCTTTCTGGAGAAAGAGTTTCTCTCGAAAGAAGTAAGTGGGAGGAAAGTGGAACTTGATGAAGTACTACCTCTTGAACCGGAAAGTAGCGCAGCTCAGGAAGATGTTCCTATGGTGCCTGCACCGACTAGAGAGGAAGTTAATGGTGATGATCAAGGTACTTTGGATCAAGTTACTACTGAACTTCGTAGGTCCACAAGGACACATTCCACACCAGAGTGGTATGGCAACCCTGTCTTGGAAATCATGTTGTTAGACAACGGTGAACCTTCGAACTATGAAGAAGCGATGGCGGGCCCAGATTCCAACAAATGGCTTGAAGCCATGCAATCCGAGATAGGATCCATGTATGAAAACAAAGTATGGACTTTGACAGACTTGCCCGATGATCGGCGAGCGATAGAGAACAAATGGATCTTTAAGAAGAAGACGGACGCGGATGGTAATGTTACCATCTATAAAGCTCGACTTGTCGCTAAGGGTTATCGACAAGTTCAAGGGGTTGACTACGATGAGACATTCTCTCCCGTAGCAAAGCTGAAGTCCATCCGAATCATGTTAGCAATTGTCGCATACTATGATTATGAGATTTGGCAAATGGACGTCAAAATGGCATTCCTTAACGACTATCTTAAGGAAGAACTGTATATGATGCATCCAGAAGGTTTTGTCGACCCTGAGAATGCTAACAAGGTATGCAAACTCTAGCGATCCATTTATGGGTTGGTGCAAGCATCTCGGAGTTGGAACATTCGCTTTGATGAGATGATCAAAGCGTTTGGGTTTATGCAGACTTATGGAGAAGCCTGCGTTTACAAGAAAGTGAGTGGGAGCTCTGTAGCATTTCTCATATTATATGTAGATGACATACTTTTGATGGGAAATGATATAGAACTTTTGGACAGCATTAAGGCCTACTTGAATAAGTGTTTTTCAATGAAGGACCTTGGGGAAGTTGCTTACATATTAGGCATCAAGATCTATAGGGATAGATCGATACGCCTCATAGGTCTTTCACAAAGCACATACCTTGATAAGATATTGAAGAAGTTCAATATGGATCAGTCCAAGAAGGGGTTCTTACCTGTGTTTCAAGGTGTGAAATTGAGCTCAGCTCAATGCCCGACCACGGCAGAAGATAGAGAAAAGATGAGTGTCATCCCCTATGCCTCAGCTATAGGGTCTATTATGTATGCCATGTTGTGTACTAGACCCGATGTAAACCTTGCTGTAAGTTTGGTAGGAAGGTACCAAAGTAATCCCGGCATGGAACACTGGACAGCAGTCAAGAACATCCTGAAGTACCTGAAAAGGACTAAGGATATGTTTCTCGTATATGGAGGTAACGAAGAGCTCGTCATAAAGGGTTACGTCAACGCTAGCTTCGACAGATCTGGGACTCTAAGTCACAAACCGGATACATGTATATTTTGAATGGAGGGCTAGTAAGCTGGTGCAGTTGTAAGCAAAACGTCGTGGCGGGATCTATATGTGAAGCGGAGTACATGGCAGCCTCGAAGGCAGTGCATGAAGCAATCTGGATGAAGGAGTTCATCACCGACCTAGGAGTCATACCCAATGCGTCGGGGCCGATCACTCTCTTCTGTGACAACACTGGAGCTATTGCCCTTGCCAAGGAGCCCGGGTTTCACAAGAAGACCAGGCACATCAAGCGTCGCTTCAACTCCATTCGTGAAAATGTTCAAGATGGAGACATAGATATTTGCAAAGTGCATACGGATCTGAATATTGCAGATCTGTTGACTAAACCTCTTCCGCGAGCAAAACATGATCAACACCAGAACTCTATGGGTGTTCGATTCATCACAATGTAACTGGATTATTGACTCTAGTGCAAGTGGGAGACTGTTGGGAATATGCCCTAGAGGCAATAATAAAATGATTATTATTATATTTCCTTGTTCATGATAATTGTCTGTTATTCATGCTATAATTGTGTTATCCAGAAATTGTAATACACATGTGAATACATAGACCACATCATGTCCCTAGTGAGCCTCTAGTTAACTAGCTCGTTGATCAATAGATAGTCATGGTTTCCTGACTATGGACATTGGATGTCGTTGATAACGGGATCACATCATTAGGATAATGATGTGATGGACAAGACCCAATGCTAAGCATAACACAAGATCGTGTAGTTCGTTTGCTAGAGCTTTTCCAATGTCAAGTATCATTTCCTTAGACCACGAGATCATGTAACTCCCGGATGCTGTAGCAGTGCTTTGAGTGTACCAAACGTCACAACGTAACTGGGTGACTATAAAGGTATACTACACGTATCCCCGAAAGTATCTGTTGGGTTGACACGGATCAAGACTGGGATTTGTCACTCCGTATGGCGGAGAGGTATCTCTGGGCCCACTCGGTAATGCATCATCATAATGAGCTCAATGTGACCAAGTGTTTGGTCACGGGATCATGCATTACGGTACGATTAAAGTTACTTGCCGGTAACGAGATTGAACGAGGTATTGGGATACCGACGAACGAATCTGGGGCAAGTAACGTACCGATTGACAAAGGGAATTGTATACGGGATTACTTGAATCCTTGACATCGTGGTTCATCCGATGAGATCATTGAGGAGCATGTGGGAACCAACATGGGTATCTAGATCCCGCTGTTGGTTATTGACCAAGGAGTCGTCTCGGTCATGTCTGCATGTCTCCCGAACCCGTAGGGTCTACACACTTATGGTTCGGTGACGCTAGGGTTGTAGAGATATTAGTATGCGGTAACCCGAAAGTTGTTCGGAGTCCCGAATGAGGTCCCGGATGTCACAGGAGTTCCGGAATGGTCCGGAGGTGAAGAATTATATATAGGAAGTCCAGTTTCGGCCAACGGGAAAGTTTCGGGGGTCACCGGTATTGTACCGGGACCACCGGAAGGGTCCCGGGGGTCCACCGGGTGGTGCCACCTATCTCGGAGGGCCCCATGGGCTGAAGTGGGAGGGGAACCAGCCCCTGGTGGGCTGGTGCATCCCTCTTGGGCCTCCCCCTACGCCTAGGGTTGGAAACCCTAGGGGTGGGGGGCGCCCCACTTGGCTTGGGGGGCAAGCCACCCCCTTGGCTGCCGCCCCCCTTGAGATCCAATCTCTAGGGGGGTGGCGCCCCCCAGGGCCCCTATATAAAGAGGGGGGGGGAGGGAGGGCTGCGCAACCCTGCTCCTGGCGCCTCCCTCTACCTCTGCAACACCTCTCCCTCTCGTAGAGCTTGGCGAAGCCCTGCCGAGATCGCTGCTACTTCCACCACCACGCCGTCGTGCTGCTGGATCTCCATCAACCTCTCCTTCCCCCTTGCTGGATCAAGAAGGAGGAGACGTCTTCCCAACCGTACGTGTGTTGAACGCGGAGGTGCTGTCCGTTCAGCACTAGGATCATCGGTGATTTGGATCACGATGAGTACGACTCCCTCAACCCCGTTCTCTTGAACGCTTTCATGCGCGATCTACAAGGGTATGTAGATGCTATCCTCTCTCTCGTTGCTAGATGACTCCATTGATTGACCTTGGTGAAGCGTAGAATTTTTTTATTTTCTACAATGTTCCCCAACAGTGGCATGATGAGCTAGGTCTATGCGTAGTTTTCTTTGCACGAGTAGAACACAAATTTGTTGTGGGTGTAGATGTTGTCAATTTTCTTGCCACTACTAGTCTTATCTTGTTTTGGCGGCATCGTGGGATGAAGCGGCCCGGACCGATCTTACACGTATGCTTACGTGAGACAGGTTCCACCGACTGACATGCACTAGATGAAAAGGGTCCTTATGAAGGGTAAATAGAAATTGGCATATAACGTTGTGGCTTTTACGTAGGTAAGAAACATTCTTGCTAGAACCCTATTGCAGCCACGTAAAAACATGCAACAACAATTAGAGGAAGTCTAACTTGTTTTTGCAGCATGTGCCTTTGTGATGTGATATGGCCAAAAGTTTGTGATGAATGATATATATGTGATGTATGAGATCATGTTCTTGTAATAGGAATAACGACTTGCATGTCGATGAGTATGACAACCGGCAGGAGCCATAGGAGTTGTCTTAATTATTGTATGACCTGCATGTCAATGAATAAACACCATGTAATTACTTTACTTTATTGCTAAACCGTTAGCCATAGTAGTAGAAGTAATAGTTGGCGAACAACTTCAGGGAGACACGATGATGGAGATCATGGTGTCTTGCCGGTGACGAAGATGATCATGGCGCCCCGAAGATGGAGATCAAAGGAGTAATCTGATATTGGCCATATCATGTCACTATTTGATTGCATGTGATGTTTATCATGTTTTTGCATCTTATTTGCTTAGAACGACGGTAGTCAATAAGATGACCACTCATAATAATTTCAGGAAAGTGTTCCCCCTAACTGTGCGCCGTTGCGAAAGTTCGTTGTTTCGAAGCACCACGTGATGACCGGGTGTGATAGATCCTAACGTTCACATACAACGGGTGTAAGACAGATTTACACATGCAAAACACTTAGGTTGACTTGACGAGCCTAGCATGTACAGACATGGCCTCGGAACAGAAGAGGCCGAAAGGTCGAACATGAGTCATATGGAAGATACAATCAACATGGAGATGTTCACCGATGATGACTAGTCTGTCTCACGTGATGATCGGACACAGTCTTGTTGAGTCTGATCATGTATCACTTAGATGAGTAGAGGGATGTCTAATCTGAGTGGGAGTTCATTAAATAATTTGATTAGATGAACTTAATTATCATGAACTTAGTCTAAAAACCTTTGCAAAATGTCTTGTAGATCAAATGGCCAACGCTCATGTCAACCTCAACTTCAACACGTTCCTAGAGAAAACCAAGCTGAAAGATGATGGCAGCAACTATACGGACTGGGTCCGGAACCTGAGGATCATCCTCATAGCTGCTAAGAAAGCATATGTGCTAGAAGGACCGCTAGGTGACGCACCCATCCCAGGGAACCTAGACGTTATGAACGCTTGGCAGTCACATGCTGATGATTACTCCCTCGTTTAGTGCGGCATGCTTTACAGCTTAGAACCGGGGCTCCAAAAGCGTTTTGAGCAACATAGAGCATATGAGATGTTCAAAGAGCTGAAAATGGTTTTCCAAGCTCATGCCCGGGTCGAGAGATATGAAGTCTCCGACAAGTTATACAGTTGTAAGATGGAGGAAAATAGTTCTGTCAGTGAGCACATACTCAAAATGTCTGGGTTGCACAACCGCCTGTCCCAGCTGGACATTAACCTCCCGGATGAGGCGGTCATTGACAGAATCCTTCAGTCGCTCCCACCTAGCTACAAGAGCTTTGTGATGAACTTCAATATGCAGGGGATGGTGAAAGCTATTCCTGAAGTATTTTCAATGCTGAAATCAGCGGAGGTGGAAATCAAAAAGGAACATCAAGTGTTGATGGTCAATAAAACCACTAAGTTCAAGAAAGGCAAGGGTAAGAAGAACTTCAAGAAGGACGGCAAGGGAGTTGCTGCGCCTGGTAAGCCAGTTGCCGGGAAGAAGCCAAAGAATGGACCCAAACCTGAGACTGAGTGCTTTTATTGCAAGGGAAGCGGACACTGGAAGCGGAACTGCCCCAAATACTTAGCGGACAAGAAGGCCGGCAACACTAAAGGTATATGTGATATACATGTAATTGATGTGTACCTTACCAGTACTTGTAGTAGCTCCTGGGTATTTGATACCGGTGCGGTTGCTCATATTTGTAACTCAAAATAGGAGCTGCGGAATAAGCGGAGACTCGCAAAGGACGAGGTGACGATGTGCGTCGGGAATGGTTCCAAGGTCGATGTGATCGCCGTCTGCATGCTACCTCTACATTTACCTACGGGATTAGTTTTAAACCTCAATAATTGTTATTTAGTGCCAGCGTTGAGCGTGAACATTGTATATGGATCTCGTTTAATACAAGATGGCTACTCATTTAAATCCGAGAATAATGGTTGTTCCATTTATATGAGAGATATGTTTTATGGTCATGCCCCGATGGTCAATGGTTTATTCTTAATGAATCTCGAACATGATGTTACACATATTCATAGTGTGAATACCAAAAGATGTAAAGTTGATAACGATAGTCCCACATACTTGTGGCACTGCCGCCTTGGTCACATTGGTGTCAAGCGCATGAAGAAGCTCCATGCTGATGGACTTTAAGAGTCTCTCGATTATGAATCATTTGACACATGCGAACCATGCCTCATGGGCAAAATGACCAAGACTCCGATCTCCGAAACAATGGAGTGAGCAACCAACTTATTGGAAATCATACATACTGATGTGTGCGGTCCAATGAGCGTTGAGGCTCGTGGAGGATATCGTTATGTTCTCACTCTCACTGACGACTTGAGTAGATATGGGTATGTCTACTTGATGAAACACAAGTCTGATACCTTTGAAAAGTTCAAGGAATTTCAGAATGAGGTAGAGAATCAACGTGACCGAAAGATAAAGTTCTTATGATCAGATCGTGGAGGAGAATATTTAAGTCACGAATTTGGTACGCACTTAAGGAAATGTGGAATCGTTTCACAACTCACGCCGCCTGGAACACCTTAGCATAACGGTGTGTCCGAACGTGGTAATCGCACTTTATTGGATATGGTGCGATCTATGATGTCTCTTACTGATTTACCGCTATCATTTTGGGGATACGCTCTCGAGACACCTACATTAACTTTAAATAGGGAACCGTCTAAATCCGTTGAGACGACACCGTATGAATTATGGTTTGGGAAGAAACCTAAGCTGTCGTTTCTAAAAGTTTGGGGATGCGATGCTTATGTCAAGAAACTTCAACCTGAAAAGCTCGAACCCAAGTCGTAAAAATGCGTCTTCATAGGCTACCCTAAGGAAACCATTGGGTATACCTTCTACCTAAGATCCGTAGGCAAGATCTTTGTTGCCAAGAACGGGTCCTTTCTGGAGAAAGAGTTTCTCTCGAAAGAAGTAAGTGGGAGGAAAGTGGAACTTGATGAAGTACTACCTCTTGAACCGGAAAGTAGCGCAGCTCAGGAAGATGTTCCTATGGTGCCTGCACCTACTAGAGAGGAAGTTAATGATGATGATCAAGGTACTTTGGATCAAGTTACTACTGAACTTCGTAGGTCCACAAGGACACGTTCCACACCAGAGTGGTATGACAACCCTGTCCTGGAAATCATGTTGTTAGACAACCGTGAACCTTCGAACTATGAAGAAGCGATGGCGGGCCCAGATTCCAACAAATGGCTTGAAGCCATGCAATCCGAGATATGATCCATGTATGAAAACAAAGTATGGACTTTGACAGACTTGCCCGATGATCGGCGAGCAATAGAGAACAAATGGATCTTTAAGAAGAAGACGGACGCGGATGGTAATGTTACCATCTATAAAGCTCGACTTGTCGCTAAGGGTTATCGACAAATTCAAGGGGTTGCCTACGATGAGACATTCTCTCTCGTAGTGAAGCTGAAGTCCGTCCGAATCATGTTAGCAATTGCCGCATACTATGATTATGAGATTTGGCAAATGGACGTCAAAACAACATTCCTTAATGGCAATCTTAAGGAAGAATTGTATATGATGCATCCGGAAGGTTTTGTTGACCCTGAGAATGCTAACAAGGTATGCAAACTCCAGCGATCCATTTATGGGTTGGTGCAAGCATCTCAGAGTTGGAACATTCGCTTTGATGAGATGATCAAAGAATTTGGGTTTATGCAGACTTATGGAGAAGCCTACGTTTACAAGAAAGTGAGTGAGAGCTCTGTAGCATTTCTCATATTATATGTAGATGACATACTTTTGATGGGAAATGATATAGAACTTTTGGACAACATTAAGGCCTACTTGAATAAGTGTTTTTCAATGAAGGACCTTGGAGAAGCTGCTTACATATTAGGCATCAAGATCTATAGGGATAGATTGAGACGCCTCATAGGTCTTTCAGAAAGCACATACCTTGATAAGATATTGAAGAAGTTCAATATGGATCAGTCCAAGAAGGGGTTCTTACCTGTGTTGCAAGGTGTGAAATTGAGCTCAGCTCAATGCCCGACCACGTCAGAAGATAGAGAAAAGATGAGTGTCATCCCCTATGCCTCAGCTATAGGGTCTATTATGTATGCCATGCTGTGTACTAGACCTGATGTAAACCTTGCCGTAAGTTTAGTAGGAAGGTACCAAAGTAATCCCGACAAGGAACACTAGACAGCGCTCAAGAACATCCTGAAGTACCTGAAAAGGACTAAGGATATGTTTCTCGTATATGGAGGTGATGAAGAGCTCGTCGTAAAGGGTTACGTCGACGCTAGCTTCGACACAGATCTGGATGACTCTAGGTCACAAACCGGATACATGTATATTTTGAATGGAGGGGCAGTAAGCTGGTGCAGTTGCAAGCAAAGCGTCATGGCGGGATCTACATGTGAAGCGGAGTACATGGCATCCTCGGAGGCAGCGCATGAAGCAATCTGGATGAAGGAGTTCATCACAGGACCTAGGAGTCATACCCAATGCGTCGGGGCCGATCACTCTCTTCTGTGACAACACTGGAGCTATTGCCCTTGCCAAGGAGCCCATGTTTCACAAGAAGACCAGGCACATCAAGCGTCGCTTCAACTCCATTCGTGAAAATGTTCAAGATGGAGACATAGATATTTGCAAAGTGCATACGAATATGAATATTGCAGATCCGTTGACTAAACCTCTTCCGCGAGCAAAACATGATCAACACCAGAACTCTATGGGTGTTCGATTCATCACAATGTAACTAGATTATTGACTCTAGTGCAAGTGGGAGACTGTTGGAAATATGCCCTAGAGGCAATAATAAAATGATCATTATTATATTTCCTTGTTCATGATAATTGTCTGTTATTCATGCTATAATTGTGTTATCCGAAAATCGCAATACACGGGTGAATACATAGACCACAACATGTCCCTAGTGAGCCTCTAGTTAACTAGCTCGTTGATCAACAGATAGTCATGGTTTCTTGACTATGGACATTGGATGTTGTTGTAACGGGATCACATCATTAGGAGAATGATGTGATGGACACGACCCAATCCTAAGCATAGCACAAGATCGTGTAGTTCGTTTGCTAGAGCTTTTCCAATGTCAAGTATCATTTCCTTAGACCATGAGATCGTGTAACTCCCGGATGCCGTAGTAGTGCTTTGGGTGTACCAAACATCACAACATAACTGGGTGACTATAAAGGTATACTACGGGTATCCCCAAAAGTATCTGTTGGGTTGACATGGATCGAGACTGGGATTTGTCACTCCGTATGACGGAGAGGTATCTCTGGGCCCACTCGGTAATGCATCATCATAATGAGCTCAATGCGACCAAGTGTTTGGTCACGGGATCATGCATTACGGTACGAGTAAAGTGACTTGCCGGTAACGAGATTGAACGAGGTATTGGGATACCGACGATCGAATCTCGGGCAAGTAACATATCGATTGACAAAGGGAATTGTATACGGGATTACTTGAATCCTCAACATCGTGGTTCATCCGATGAGATCATCGAGGAGCATGTGGAAACCAACATGGGTATCCAGATCCCGCTATTGGTTATTGATCGGAGAGTCATCTCGGTCATGTCTGCATGTCTCCCGAACCCGTAGGGTCTACACACTTAAGGTTCGGTGACGCTAGGGTTGTAGAGATATTAGTATGCGGTAACCCGAAAGTTGTTCGGAGTCCCGGATGAGATCCTGGACATCACAAGGAGTTCCGGAATGGTCCGGAGGTGAAGAATTATATATAGGAAGTCCAGTTTCGGCCATCGGGAAAGTTTTGGGGGTCACCAGTATTGTACCGGGACCACCAGAAGGGTCCCGGGGGTCCACCGGGTGGGGCCACCTATCCCGGAGGGCCCCATGGGCTGAATTGGGAGGGGGAACCAGCCCCTGGTGGGCTGGTGCGCCCCCCTTGGGCCTCCCTTGCGCCTAGGGTTGGAAACCCTAGGGGTGGGGGGCGCCCCACTTGGCTTGGGGGGCAAGCCACCCCCTTGGCTGCCGCCCCCCTTGAGATCCAATCTCTAGGGGGGCACCCCCCCAGGGCCCCTCTATAAAGAGGGGGTAGGGAGGGTTGCGCAACCCTGCTCCTGGCGCCTCCCTCTCCCTCTGCAACACCTCTCCCTCTCGTAGAGCTTGGCGAAGCCCTGCCAAGATCGCTGCTACTTCCACCACCACGCCGTCGTGCTGCTGGATCTCCATCAACCTCTCCTTCCCCCTTGCTGGATCAAGCAGGAGGAGACGTCTTCCCAACCGTACGTGTGTTGGACGCGGAGGTGCTGTCCGTTCAGCACTAGGATCATCGATGATTTGGATCACGACGAGTACGACTCCCTCAACCCCGTTCTCTTGAACGCTTCCGTGCACGATCTACAAGGGTATGTAGATGCTATCCTCTCTCTCATTGCTAGATGACTCCATAGATTGATCTTGGTGAAGCGTAGAATTTTTTTATTTTCTGCAACGTTCCCCAACAAAAGACCATTTCAATCATAAGGAATCGGTCCAGAACTCGAGGGAGAAGAAAGAGGTGGTGAAGCAAGTTTACCGTGTTAAAAGAGATGGTCGTAAGAGTGCAACTTCAGATTTGATCTCAAATGAAAAAGAGCCAATTAAACTGTTGACATTTGCTACTAAAAGCAATGAGACGAAGCAACCAATTTTTGAGAGTCAAAGTGCCAAATCTGAAGAAAAGAAGTTCAGAGTGCACAAGGTAAAACAAGGATTTCCATTGCTTCAAACAAAATCGCAGCTGGGGTGCCCACTCGGCTTATCATATTGGCAAAAGAAGAAACTACAAAAACTTAGTGCACAAGAACTTGAAGAAAGGAACATGACATGGGTTCCCAAAGGAAGTGCTCAAAATAAGAATTATGTGCAAGCTTCCATTACAAGAAGTGCGGCAAAACTGAAGAAGGAAAAGAGTGAAAACTATGAAGGACTAAGCCGAAGGTTTCAGCATCTTCGGTCTACACATTATCCATATTATTCAACTATGCCATTAACACATATGCCATGGAATTCGTCATCAGGTATGATTGGTAACCCTCAATGGGCTTATTTTAATCCATGGATGCACTATAGTTTCTTACATCATGAAAGGGTATTACCAAGTCACTGTACATTTGATTAGCTACAAGTTTGTTGCTGATCCAAAGGGCCAAAATACTTGATTTTTCATTTCATTTGTTTGTTTCGGCTATACGTGCTATGAACGAAGTTTACATGGTAATGGTTGTTACTTATCTATCGTCCTAAGAGTATGTCAATGCATGGCCAGTGTAGTATTCTAGCATCGTCCTTAGTTCGATTGGAGAGTGAGACAAGGTACGTGCTCATGGAAATTTATATTTATATTTGAATGGAGTTGAGATATCATGACCGATGTCATTCAATACATGCTGCATAGACCAATTCATAGTTACAGAATTTGCTAGTGGGCTTATACTTTGTTTGGATGTGATTTGGCTTATGCATCTTTGAGATCAATAAGAGGCCAAATCATAGCTGATTTTATTACCGAACATCGGATTAATGACATGCATCATATTGGTATTAGCCTTGTCTCTCTAGTACTATGGAGATTATGTTTTGATGGTTCAATTCGTAGCAATGGCCAAAGTGTTGGTGTTATATATCTCCTTATGGTACTATTTTTGAAGCCTCATGCCACTTAGAATATTTTAATGCACGATTAATCAAAGCTGAATATGCATTCTTATTCAGATTGAATATTTTACTTGTTATAGATGTTATACATATTGAGGCTTTCGGTGATTCGTTATGAGTAGTGCAACAAATATCCAAGGGTTATCAATGTTTTGAAGAATCACTTTATAGTTTATCTTGGGGTATGTCTAGATGCAAAATTATCTTGGTTTGCTTTAAAATTGTTCATATAGTTAGACATGACAATTCGAAAGAATTGGCACAGCAAGCATCCGGCTACTATGTTAATCATGGTGTATTGCATTTCTCTCAATAGACGATGCTTAGTCTTGTCAACATAGGTAAGGCCAAACTGAAGTCCACAACTTCGGCCACTAATGAAATTTTTATGCAGGCGAAAGTAAGGATTGGAGAAAGTTTATTGTTGATTATCTACAAAATCCCAGCAAAAGGGTGAACAATATGGTTCGGATGATGATCTTGAGATACATATCTATGGGACTTTATCATCGGATTGTTAATGAAGTTGAGAAGGTTTCGCCCAAGTTTGCATGAAGGATTAAAAAAATGATGGCCGATATATGATTATCGCCCTAAGCATATAAATGGCCGATGGAGTGTTGACATCGTCCTTAGAACCAACACGGTACAAGTTATTTTTCGGCACACTAGCTTTGCCGAAAAACAGGGGGGCATGTGTTGATGCTCAAAAGTGGCACGATCGTAAAGAGTAGCTTGAAGCTATGTCAAGATTAATTCAAACTTATTATTGAAAGTCACAATGGGATGGCGCTCTTCGAGAAGATCAAGATGGATATGAAGATGGTCTAATACGGAGCTCGGGTGCAAAAGTTATGGCAAGTTCAGAGATGCTCATGTTCACACCAGATTAAAGAATGCATTGAAACCCAATTAGTATGGCCTCAAATGGAGAAAGTTTCAACATTAAACTTGTCCGTCTCGTTGAAGCGGTTGATTTTGATATAGAAAACATCTCAATCGGAGTTTGTATGTAAAAGTTAGAGCTGAAAATGCGCGGATTCATTAGGATAGCCGGACACTCCTGGTATGATCATCCAGGTTTTGGATTTCTCCGAGGATGGCCGGACACTCCGGGGTTGTTTGTCCGGGTTTTGGATTTTTCTGTCGTAAACTTTGAAAAACAGCCGAAACCCCCCTCAAGATGGCCTCTCATAAAAAAACGTTCAACACGAAAGTTGTTCGTCTCGTTGAAACGGTCAAATTTGATTTTGGGCTCATCTTCATCCGAAGTCGTTTGTGGCCTGTGGGACATAAAAACCGAGCTGTTGTCCTGGACTTACCTAAATCCGAGTTCGGTTAATTTTGGAAAGATTTGGACGTGATTTGGAGTCCTTTTCTTGCATGGGAAGTCCAGCAGCCTCATAAATAGATGAGAGGTGACGGCCGATTGAACAACACACAATCGATAAATCAATCTATCATATTTTATCTTTACCTTTACCTTCTCCCTTTGTTCTTCTTCTTCCTCGTTCTTCGTTCGTTCTTCTCCATTGCAAGGCGGCGAACCTTAGGCCCTAGGGGCGGTCAGGCCGACCTAGGGAAGCCCATAGCTGCCGCGCGCCCTGACAGGGTCCCTCTCGGGCGTGTGGGGTTTCGTGTGTTCAAAAGCGCCCGCCGAATTGCTTGCGTACTGCGCTTCCGGACAGGTCTCCTTCAACGCGAGCTACGGTGCATCACCCTCCGCGTCGAGGGTACACGGTGACGTGTTTGTGTGCGAACAGTATGGAAACTGAAGACAATTATCATCCTTTCTTGAGGTGCCAGTTCGGACGTGACCTTTACTTGGAAATGACAAAGGTTTGGCAACTGCCAGCAATTGAATCAGTAATTCCGAACGACAAGGAATAGCTCTTTCATACATTAGCTCCATTGTGTGATGTTGATCGTAGTAAGCTGCTGCTTATCTTCTGGAGAAGCTGGTATGTTCGTAAAACTCATACACCATAAACCAGCATCGGCGATGGAAGTATCTGTCAGATTCTTGCAGAGGTATCTGGACGAGTTGATTGGGGTCAAACTGAATTCTCATGTTGATCCAGTTAAAGGCAAGTCCATTATCTCATATGACCCGGCCACTGTGCCGGTGGTAATCCCACGTCTAGTTATGCTTGAGCCATGTTGGAGGCCGCCTGTACATGGATGGATGAAACTAAGCACGAATGATTCTTATTCTAACGGCAACGCCGACGCCGGTATGATACTTCGAGATATTATGGGTGCGACTGTATTCTCTGCGTGTAGAGCTTTATTCTCTTGCAGAGATGCTTTGGAGGCGGAGTTGTGTGCATGCATGGAAGGCCTATCATTAGCCATTCAAAGGACTGTACTTTCCATTGCTATTGACATGGACTCAAGTATGACGGTATCTATGATTACAAGTGATAAAGTTGACAAATCACTCTATGCTTCCTTGGTGAATGAAATTAGACAATTATTGAGTCTTAGGCAAACTTGTATTACTCATATTTCTCTCCGGCAAAACAAGGCAAGTGATAGTTTAGCTAAATTTGCTAGAGTAGATAGGCGGACTATGACGTGGCGAGGGTCCGGTCCTACAGATGTTTTGTAGATTGTCATTGAAGACTGTAAACACATTGTGATCGAGTAATATAAGTTTTTCTTCCGCAAAAAAAAAGAACACGATTTGCTTTACCCGTGTTCAGCCTTTTGTGTAGCTATGTGTGGGTGCGGTCCGGGGATGGGACCACTCGTCTGCGGCGTGTTGTTGCCTTCTTAGGTGTGTCCTCCGGTGTGGCCTATTACCGTGGACAACGCGCGGGGGACCGATTGACCGCGCGGTTGAGGCGTGCTCGGGCTTGTGCGAGGCCTACGTGACTTGGGCGCTCTCTCTGACGGTGGGCTTTGGCCCCCGCGTGGGTCACGTGTTGGTGTTTGTGTTTGCTTCGTGGGTGTCCATCTCGGTTTGTAGGGAGGTAATAGCACCCCAGGTACCCTAACTTGCATAGAATGTGATGATTCAGTCCCAAACTTGCAAAACTTCACTCCACCATACCCCAACTTGCGCCTCATGTGATGATTTAGTCCCAGGACAATCACAGCTCGACAATTGGCAGCCAGATGGCTGGATCGGTCAGCGCACACACTTTTGCAGAAACCCCCCTGCCGTTTTCTTTAATCAACCCGCACTCCACCTCCACCTGAATTAAATCTGTCGGAATCCACCTCACGTCCATTCGAGAGGGTTCACTTGGTCGCTATCGGGGCGACATAGCTCACGGGCTGGCTGGGCGATGGTGACGTCAGCAACGAAGGCATCATCGCCGCCGTTCGTCGGCAGCGTGGAGACGCCGACATCTTCTCATCTCGCCCGACCATTCGGTGTCTTCCCTCCTGATTACTGTGAGCTCGTCGCCCCGCCTATGCTTTCTTTTCCTCCCTCTCCTCGTCGCCCCGCCTCTGCTTTGCTCTGAGCTTGTCGCCCCGCCGTTTGCAGCTCGAATCGCGTCCATTTGTGCTCGAATCGGGGTCGTGTAGTGGTGTTTTTTGCTTAGGATCATGTATGGCGAAGTGGAGCTAGGGTTTCAGCCAATGAATTTAGGTTTGGGTTCGACATGATAGCTAGGGTTTATGGCGGACAAATTAGATGTTAATGCCTTTGTATTTGGCTTTTCATTCTGCCTTAGCTTGTACTCTACTCAAGCATCAGTTTGTGTTGTGAAATTTAACTCGTTTTTGCTGTTGAAGATGTTTTGTACAAAGTATAAACTTGGCTATTTTGTTATACACCATTTAGTATAGTTTTGGTAATGCTAATGGTATGTGCAGCGAAGTTTCAGTGAATTGAATGGTTTTGCTAATGTTGTATTTCATTTATGGTTAGTTTATATTTAGTTCACTGAATATGTTCAGTTATCTGTAGTTCAGTGAATATGTTCAGTTACTATAGTTAACTGAATTTTTCAGTTACTATAGTTATCAGAATTTTGTCAAGTACTGTAGTTAACTGAATCTTTTCAGCTTACTGTAGTTAACTGAAAGGTTCAGTTAACTGAACCTTAAGCTATTGTTCAAGTATGTTAAATCTGATGCATCTTTGTTTTGAATACAGTGTGTGATGCAACAACTGGAGAAAGGGTGGATAGTCCATTTTTTACACTGGAACTTGAGCATGGTGGAATTTTCTGTGGCCCAATTAGTAACCTGGAGTACTGGAACCCTTCTGTTGAGGTGCTAGACTATGTTGACTGGCACTTTCTCCTATGCATTCCTTGAACAACACTTGATTTGGTTGGGATATCCTGTGAGTGAGCACATCATTTACTTCAGCAAACCAAATAAACCAATCTCAGATGGTTTGATCAGAATTAGCAGTAATGAGGATGTGCAGCTTATGATCAGAGCTAGTGCTGAGCATAAGATGCTTGTAGTCATGGTTGACCATACAGATTTCATCAGCAACTTCAGGTCTGACTTAGTGTGCACATTGCCCCTATCTTTGATAACAGCAACAACAAGTTTTGCAGCAGCAAGTGCATCCCCTTCCCATAGCCTAGTTTCAGTCTTTGTAGAAGATCCTTTGTCAGAGATTGCAGCAAATGGAACAGACCCACAAAGTTTGCTAATTGATGGTGCTGAGCACAACATGCTAACTGAAGATCCCTTGTTAGAGATTGCACCAATTGGAACAGACCCATAAAGTTTGCTTATTGAGGGTGAAAGGATCGATATAGTTGACTAGAGGGGGGGGGGGTGAATAGGCAACTAACAATTTTTAACTATTCTTTACCAAATTAAACTTTGCATCAAAGTAGGTTGTCTAAATATGCAACTAGGTGAGCAACCTATATGATGCAACAACAATAAGTACACAAGCAAGCAAGGGATACAACACAAATAAGCTTGCGCAAGTAAAGGCACGAGATAACCAAGAGGGGAGCCAATGGAGATGAGGATGTGTTACCGAAGTTCCTTCCTTTTGAGAGGAAGTACGTCTCTGTTAGAGTGGTGTGGAGGCACAATGCTCCCCAAGAAGCCACTAGGGCCACCGTATTCTCCTCACGCCCTCACACAATGCGAGATGCCGTGATTCCACTATTGGTGCCCTTGAAGGCGGCGACCGAACCTTTACAAACAAGGTTGGGGCTATCTCCACAACTTAATTGGAGGCTCCCAACGACACCATGAAGCTTCACCAAAATGGACTATGGCTTCACGGTGACCTCAGACTTCTAGGATGCTCAAACACCCAAGAGTAACAAGATCCGCTAGGGATTAGTGGGAGAATCAAATTTCTCTTGGTGGAAGTGTAGATCGGGGCCTTCTCAACCTATCTCGAGCAAATCAACAAGTTTGATTGGCTAGGGAGAGAGATCGGGCAAAAATGGAGCTTGGAGCAACAATGGAGCTTTTGGGGGAAGAGGTAGGTCAACTTTGGGGAAGAAGACCCCCTTATATAGTGGGGGGAACAATCCAACCGTTAACCCCCAAGCAGCCTCGCAGAGCGCGGTACTACCGCTGGGGTGGGCGGTACTACCGCTGAGCTAGCGGTACTACCGTCCCACCTAGCGGTGTTGCCGCGCAAAGGAAAGGAGCGAGGTCCTGGACCCAGAGCGGTACTACCGCGGTGGTAAGGGCGGTACTACCGCCTCTACTACCGCAGTTAGTGCCGCAAAACCCGACATGAGAAAAGGGGCCCTCGAGTCGAGGCGGTAGGAGCACAGAGCTGTAGCGGTGCTACGGCGGAAGGCTCCAAGCGGTACTACCGCCGATGAGCGGTACTACCGCTTGTTGCGCTTGGGCGGTACTACCGCTGGGACCACACAAAGCAAACAGAGAGGGGAAAGAGTACTCCATTAAAGCGGGAAGGTTCAGCCGGTGCGATAAGGATGTTGTCGGCGTTCTGGGAACGGGGGTCCCCAGACTTGCCTGCCTGCGGCCTGTGGCATGGCTCAAGCAGTGGCCCAGTGTGGCCCATCTTCATTGACTCAAGCTCAAGACCCTCGCGAGGGGCCAAGCCTCGCAGGGCGGACGATAGGAAGCTTCCTCAGGAACGGCCTCACCAGGCAGGCTCGCGAGGAGGCGGAGAGATCAAGGCAGGGTACCTCACGAGGTGCTCATGACACAAGCCATGACGATCGAGACCAGGTGGGCGCCGGCCTGCGCAGTGTCCTTGTTTCCTCTTTAGTGCAAAGGGGGCAAGCGCAAGCGCGGAGTACCGAGGCTTCAGGAAAAGGTTGCCATTTCGGTGCAACAAGACAAAGACCAGCGGAGCGGCAGGATGGAGGTCATCGTGGAGCCCAAGACGGCGTCATCGTTAGGGCCTTGGGCAGTCGAAGACCAACTTTAGTCAGGATAAGTGTACTAGATGTTCCCCTTCAAAATGGCCGTTGTTGGCGCCCTTCCCGCTTAATATTTGGGAAGAGGACCAGGGCCTCTATAAATAGGACTAGCCACCACAGTGGGGGGGGGGGGTCGAACCAAGAGATCGGATCCAGACCTCACCCAGAGCCAATAGAGATGGAGCAATTCCTCTCCAAGCTCACCACCACAAGAGCTCCTCCCCTCGCGAGGCAGTTCTTCCCTTGTATTGTTCATCATCAGCCCCTAAGGCAATCCACACACCACAAACTAGACTAGGGTATTACACCACAACGATGGCCCGAACTAGTATAAACCTTGCGTCCCTTGTGTTGTTCATCTTGCTAGCCTAGATTCCGAGCGAGGCATTGGGACGTGGGTTGGTAGAGGAGAGATCTTCGTGCGCACCCTAGAGTTCAAACCTCAAGGGTCTGCTGGAACCCGAAATCCGACATTTCGCGTGCCAGGTAGGGGTGCACCGGAATCCTTCCTTCCGCCGTCTCGCGTTCCGCCGTCTGTCACGTCCATGGCTGACGCTCGCCGAGCCCGTGCCGAGCGTCAGGCTGCTCTCGCCGCCCATGTCGCCCAGACGGCTCCTGTCGGCGGGCCTCCCCGTCGTTCCCCATCGCCTGCCACCCACGACGCGACCGTCCTGGCGGGGAATGAGCAGCATGCGTCATCACTGCATCCCTCAGTGCAGCGAGAAGGCCGCACCGCCACCCCGTCGCTGACTCCAGCGGGCTCGTCACTGCATGCTTGTCGCGCTCCTGCGGACGCGCACTCCGTGTTGCTCCTGGCGCGTGAGCTCCTGCACTACCTTCCCGTCGACGACTTCTATGAGGAGTGGCTCGCTCGCATCACTGAGCTCGTCAGCGCCGCAGGGGGCTCCCCCGCGCCGTCCCTTTCGCTGCATCATCCTCCATCCTGCGCGGGCAACACAGCCCCGGAGGTGCCTCCGCCGCCTCCTCTCCAAGAAGGTGTCCTGGCTCCAAGGCACGTGGCTCCTGGGCGGGACCCACCGTGCCCAGCACCCACATAGCAAGAAAGGAGTTGCCAAGAAGTCCCTCGCCCTCAAGAAGGCGCTCGCGTGCTCCCTGCACCGGTGCGTCATGATCGCGTTCCTGCTTTGGCGCGCCAAGACCCCGGACTGCTCCTAGCGGCAGTGCACGGAGACCCCCAGGATCAAGCCCTTCGTCAGCAAAGGCCCCCGGTGGCCACCGCAGGCTGCCGCGCCTTCACCGCAGAGTTGCGCAGCGTGGCCTGGCTGAGCAAGTTCAAGCCGGATCTGCCTCCTCGCTATGACGGCACTGCCGACCCTGCGGAGTTCCTCCAGCTCTACGAGCTGGGCATCGAGGCGGCCAACGGAGACGAAAAGGTCATGGCGAACTGTTTTCCCATGGCGCTCAAGGATGGTACCCGCACTTGGCTCCTGAAACTGCCTCCCAGCACGATCTCCTCTTGGGACGAGATGCACACCCAATTCAGTGCCAACTTCCAAGGCACTCGCGACCGGCCCCCGGCCATGAGCGACTTGCACCGCATCAAGCAACAACCTAGAGAGGCCCTGCAGAAATACATTCAGTGCTTCAACAACGCTCGCCTCAAGATCCCCAGGGTGAATGAGGAGGCCATCATCTCAGCCTTCTCTGATGGCGTCCGCGACATCAAGATGAAGGAGGAACTGGCAATTCACGAAGACCTGTGCACGTCTCTGGAGCTATTCAACTTGGCGACCAAGTGCGCCAGGGATGAGGAGGGACGCCTCTCCCTCCTCGAGCTCCCAGCCGCCGATCCTGAAGAGAAGAAGCCCAAGGCCAAGGACGTGAAGCGCAAAGGAGCAGTTGTGCTCGCAGCCAAGCCAGACACCAAGCGAGGGAGAGATCAGCCGGAGTCTTTCAAGGGCAGCTGGTACTGCGTGTACCACGACCTCCACACTCACAACACCAACGAATGCCAAGAGCTCAGGGCCGTGCGAGATGGACGTGTCGGCCGACGCCCCGAGCGCTGCGATCGGGGCTATGGCCGAGGAGGAGGAAGAGGTGGAGGACGATGGGAAGATCGTGGCCCTCGCCAAGGGTGGTGTGACCGCCCTTGCGAGGACCGCTGGCAGGACCAGCCTCGCGAGGGGGCTTGGAGGGATCAGCCTTGTGAGGACCGCCCGCAAGGCAATGCAGGCCTCCCTCCTCTGCCACCGCTGCCAAGGAGGAACGAAGACCAGCATCAGGACGAGGGGGCTGGGGGCTTCCAGGAGCCGTGTGCTATCGCTTGCATCTTGGGCGGAGCTCAAGCCCCAGCCTCTCAGTGCATCTTCAAGCAGTTTGCTCGTGAGGTGAATGCAGTTCTTCCAAAGCTCGAGGCCTCGCGCCCTCTCAGGTGGTCCACATGTGCCATCATGTTTAGCTCAGCGGATCAGCTCAAGTGCGCAGCAACAGTCGGGGTCCTCCCGATGCTCTGTTCCCCAGTCATCAGCAATGTGCAGGTCACCAGGACCCTCATCGATGGTGGCACGGGGCTCAACGTTCTGTCTGTCAAGACGTTCAACAATCTCCAAGTGTCATATGATCAGCTTCAGCCAACCAAGCCTTTCTCAGGAGTCACCGATGGTTCTACCACCCCGATAGGGCAGGTCCGCCTCCCTGTCACCTTCAGACAGCGCAAAAACTATCGTACTGAGCTCATCGACTTTGATGTTGCCCACATTCCCCTGCCGTACAACGCCATCCTCGAGTACCAGCCCTAGCCAAGTTCATGGCAGTGACTCACCATGGCTACAACGTCCTCAAGATGCCAGGAAGCGGTGGGGTCATCACAGTCCCCTGTGAGGAAAAGGATGCAGTGTGTTCTCTCGAGCGTGCCTTCCAGGCCGCATCAATTGAAGACCCGGATTGCAAGAGCAGGAGCCTTCCCAAGGCAGTCCCCAAGAAGAAGAAGACATCGCCTGCCCCGAGCCCTCGGGAGGCAGGCACCTCCAGTGGCACGGCGTCAGGATCCGCGCCTGTTCAGGGGGCGCCTCCCTCCGTCGCATAGGGAGGCGCGCCCGGTGCCCTCCTTAGGCAAAGCTCGGGGGCTCTCTCCTGGAGGGCCACTGACTTTGCCCAGGTCACGAGGGAGGCGCTCGGGCACCACTTGGGGGCGTGCTTTGCGGCACGTTTCCCTCAGGAAGGTACAAAGCAAGGAAGGTTCAACCCTCAGGAGTTCATCACTAAAACCACCCAGGAGTTGCAGGAGTCAAGAGTCATGCGCGGCAGCCGCCGCTTACCTGCCGTAGCTCCCCATCCAGGCGAGGATGGTAGGCTACGCGTCTGCATCGACGTACCAGGGCTCAACCGAGCCGCATCTCAGGAACGCCTCTGGCCTTCGCGTGTGGGACGTTGCGAGGGTCCGCCTCACAGCTACGTTCGCATGCCCCTCGGCCTGCCAAACGCGGCCGCTGCTCATCGGCGCCTGGTGCGGAGTATTCTGGAGGCTCAGGAGGTCAGGCGCAGCGCGGTCCTGGCAGAAATGGAGATGGTCTTCGAGGAGCCGCCTAGGCCCCCGGAGCCTCCCGAGGCTCAGGGCCCTGGGGGCTCGTGAGGGTCAGCTTCCTCACCACGCGTCGTCAGCTACTCCAACACTCCTTTGTCTCCAACGGTATCAGGTGACATCTTTCAAGTTCCATTTCAACTGGGAGCGCCCCCAGGGCTGCATCATTCACAGGTCGCGTTGGTCCGTCCCTGCGGCATGTATCCTTTTATTATGTCTTCAGTTTACCTTGCTGGGGGCGCCCCTCGGGCTGCATTATCCCCAAGCCGCTCGGGCCTGACCCAGTGGCATGTATATTTCCTGCATTTATCTAGGTCGTGTGCCTTGCACATTCGACCCGTTATGATTATCGTCTGTTGCCTACCACGGCCCCCTTTTTCTCCTTCATGCTGATGCGCATTAAAAGGGGGGCACCTGAGCATCGCGACTCATGGGCTCTTACTGGCTCTCCAGCCCTCACCTCCTGGCCTTGTCCACGGCATCGCGACCTGGCATACCAGCGACGGCTGAGCACGCTCGAGGGTCGGGACCTAATTATGTAGAGCATTGGCATCTAACCGATCTTGCAGGAACATACCCCCAACAAAGGCCCAGAGCCAGGCGCAACCCGCCTTGAGGTAGGGCCCCGTGAGTCCCGTGCTGGCTCACGGGTGCCCGGATACACCTCGTCTAGCCCTACCGTGCCGGCCACGTGTCAGGGCGGGGCTATACACGCCTCGGGGGCTCCTCCTGGAGGGGAGCCCCCTCCCACGCACCAGTGGAAGCACCATGCTCCGCGCTGGTGATAAACAACTGAGGGCGGCCCACGGCTGCATCAACCTTAGGGATCCCAGAGCTCAATGTCTGGCCCTATCGTAACGCCTCCCCTCGGGAGCGCCGCGCGAGGGGGCTGGACATGGGGGCTGCGCCCGGGCCATGCCTGAGTGCACGCCACCCAGCCAGGTCCCTCGGACCTGGTCGTTGCACGCCTCTCCCCGAGCGGAGCCAAGGTATGAAGACCGTTTGAGCATCAAGGGGGACTCCTGAGCATCGTGACTCAGGAGCCTAACTGGTCACATAGCCCCTCACTCCTTGGTTCCGTCCTGGTTTCCGGTCGGGGCTAACGGCGGCTGAGGTATGCGCGGGGCCGGGCCTTGCCGACGTAGAACACAAAGAAAATAGGGGGGAAAGCTGCAAATTCTTGGAAATTCAGAAGCAAATATTACAGACCATAGGTTGTTTCACAATGCCAAACACAAGTTTAAACGCCTCCACGAGGCATGGTGCATGTTACAAGAATTAAAACAGGATAGAAGCCGCAAAGAGGTCACTTCTTGGCAGCGCCGTCGCTTGTGGCGGGATCGCGCTGGCCAGCTCCACCTTCTGAAGCCGCGGAGCTGGCAGCACCTCGCTTGGGCTCGGTGCTGAAGGCGCGGAACTTTGCCAGCAAGGCCTCCACTCGGCCCTTCACAACCTCAACGACAGCGGTGGCAAGCTCGCTGCTCATAGGTTCCAGCAGGCTGTCGAGGTCGGCGTTTGGGTTGCGAAGGTAGGACACGTGCTTCAGCCTCGACCGTGGGGACGATGCCGTTCGCGACATCTTCAAGTGCCTGGACCAAGAAGGGAAGCAGCTTGGCGGGGCCGTCCTCCACGCGAGCCAGCAGCTTCTCCAATCCACCGTCGTAGAGCGTCTTCAGCGTGGTGTGAGCTTGCTCCTCCAGCTTCGCGAAGGCCACCCGATCCTCAGCCAAGACCTTCGCCTTGGCATCTAGCGCCTGCTTCAGCGTCTCCAACCGGCCGCGATCAGCCGAAAGCTCAGTGTCGCGATCCCTGGCGGCAGCCTCCCGAGCTGTCATCTCCTCCTCCTTCTCCTGGCGGCCCCGGATCTCCTTCACGAGCTCGTTGCGCAAGCCTTGCAGCTCGTCCTCCAGCACCTTGCAGCGGCTCCGGACATTCGCAATGTCACCCGAAGATGTGTGGTGAGCGGCCTTGGCCTAGGAGGTGGCCTGCTTATCCTCCTCGAGGGCCGACACGGCTTGGCTCAGCGCCGCTCGGACAGAGGCATCAGAGCGGACCCAGCCAGAGACCAACTCCAGGCGCCCGGCCAACAGGCGGGGGTCGGCACCCTGGAGATCTTCTCGTAGCCGGCCCAGCTCGGCAGCAGCACGGTCCAAGGCGGCGGAAGGGGTCGGAGGGACGACAGCTGGTGGAGTAGGAGGAGAAGACGGCAGCGTAATCACAACATCAGGCATTGGAGCCTTCTGAGCCTCGGCGACAGCGTCAAGCGCGGACACCTCTGGAGTTGCCAGGGTCACGGGGGCTGGATCCACGCCAGTGCGCCCCTCCTGGCCTCGCGAGGACGAACGAGAAGGGGAAGCACGGGCCTCGCTGCCTCTTTTCCCCGCAGACGAAGGCGCAGCCCCGGCAGACGAGCTTCCCCTATCCAAGGCCACCGAGGCCCCTTTCAACCTTTTTGCCGTGGGCGGTGGCCTAGTCAAAGGAATACGGACGTCAAGCCTTGGCGACAGAAACAAGAAGCAAAGCAGAAGTCGAGCACTTACTAGTCGGCTTTTGTGGGCTCAAGCAGCCTCCAGCCAAACTTGAAGCCTAAAAGCCTCCTGCGGGGATCAACCTCGGGAGGTCTGGAAGCAGAGGGCGCATCAGATGGGATGGAGCTAGCTTCAGGCAGCCCCAGGGTTGGAGTAGACCCTCGGGAGAGCAACCTTATCCCGTCCTTCCTTGGGACCAAGGGAGGGTCCTCTCCCCCTCGCCTGGCATCGGCCTCATCGTCGTCCGGCATGGAAAGGAGGGCCCTCGACCTGCACAGAGGGGAGGTCTCACCTGTCCACTCAGTGGTTGATTCGGAGTCATGTTCTTCCTCCTCCTCCTCCTCGCCTTCCTCCTCCCCCGCGCTAGAATCGCTGGAGGACAACTCCACCATTGAAGGTGGGCATGGCGCTCACTACCAGCTCCCAGTCATCACCAAGGAACAAGGGGACCGGAGTGCCCTCAAGGCTCAGCACAACCTTCCCGACCAAGGAGTGGAGGGCCGCAGCTAGGTCCTCGTCAGCCAGGGCCTCAGAGCTCAGGCGGAGGGCGGCGTCTTCATCCCCGAGCCTCCACAATAGGCGCGAGTGCACCTGAAGTGGGGCCACCCGCTGCTCCAGGAACTCCCTCAGGAGCACAGCCCCAGTCAGCTTCGCTGCCCCCAAATTGCCCGACCTCAGGTCCGCATTCTTCTCCTTCAGCACCATCTTTGCCCGAAGGTCGTCAAGCTCCACGCGAGACCACGCATCGACGGCCTCGGGCTGCCTCGTAGGCAGCGCCAACCGGGGGTTGATGCGCCCGACGTCCACCATGACCCACTTGCTCCGGAAGCCTTCGATCCTCTTTCCCGTCTTCGATATGGCGTTGGACTTGGAGTATGCAATAAAGCTAGCACATGCGGTGATGTGGGCACCAGAAACTCGGAGGGAGAAGAAATGGCGCAGCAGAGCCACCGAGGGCATCACCCCAACGTGAGCCTCACAATAGTAGGCGAAAATCGCCAAGAGAAGGACATAATTGGGGTGGAGATGCTGGGCGTGCAAGTTGTATTGGCGAAGAATAGCAAGGAAAAACTCAGAAAAAGGAGGCACCAGACCAACAATGATGGCGCTCATGAAGAACGGGTAGAAGGTGCTCCCCTTGCCTTCCGGTTGGGCGGAGCCGGGCTTGAGCATAGTCGCCCCTGCGTTGCCCCGCGCCACTGTCATCAGGCGCGTGAGGGCGAGGTTCTTCTCCGACATGTTTGGGGGATCCAGAGCCGGCGAGTACCAGGCCAGTGGGGCCCCGGTTGGGGTCTTGCGAGGCGCCATTGCTCGCCGGGGGTGAGAGATTGAGGCAGATCTGGAGGATTCCGGAGGCGAAGAGGAGAAGAGCAAGAAAGGGGATCTGGAGCAAGACGGATGAGAGCAAAGAAGGTAAGCCTGACCCGGGCCGCCCCTTTTGTCAGTTGGGCAGTTGCCGAGGCGTTATGGGGAAGCGGGGACGCCCACGTCCAATCGACCGCCACGCGGCGCGCAAGGCCGCAGGCTGTTGGGGCCCGTGGCGCTTCGCACTTGCCCCTTTGATTCTCCGCTAAGCCAAGTCCGGGCGCGCCTTGGGCCCGGGGTCTACTGTCGGTGTTCTGGGAACGGGGGTCCCCGGACTGGCCTGCATGTGGCCTGCGGCGTGGCTCAAGCAGTGGCCCAGTGTGGCCCATCTTCATCGACTCAAGCTCAAAACCCTCGCGAGGGGCCAAGCCTCGCGGGGCGGACGACAGGAAGCTTCCTCAGGAACGGCCTCACCAGGCAGGCTCGTGAGGAGGCGGAGAGATCAAGGCAGGGTACCTCATGAGGTGCTCATGACGCAAGCCATGACGATCAAGACCAGGCGGGCGCCGGCCTGCGCAGTGTCCTTGTTTCCTCTTTGGTGCAAAGGGGGCAAGCGCAGGCACGGAGTACTGAGGCTTCAGGCAAAGGTTGCCATTCGGTGCAACAAGACCAAGACCAGTGGAGCGGCAGGATGGAGGTCATCGCGGAGCCCAAGACGGCGTCATCGTCAGGGCCTTTGGCAGTCGAAGACCAACTTTAGTCAGGATAAGTGCACTAGATGTTCCCCTTCAAAATGGCCGTTGTTGGCGCCCTTCCCGCTCAATATTTCGGAAGAGGACCAGGGCCTCTATAAATAGG
>NC_041393.1:98305088-98317373 GCF_002162155.2 Triticum dicoccoides
CGAGAGATCGGATCCAGACCTCACCCAGAGCCAATAGAGACGGAGCAATTGCTCTCCAAGCTCACCACCACAAGAGCTCCTCCCCTCGCGAGGCAGTTCTTCCCTTTTATTGTTCATCATCAGCCCCTGAGGCAATCCACACACCACAAACTAGAGTAGGGTATTACACCACAATGGTGGCCCGAACTAGTATAAACCTTGCGTCCCTTGTGTTGTTCATCTTGCTAGCCTAGATTCCGAGCGAGGCGTTGGGACGTGGGTTGGTAGAGGAGAGATCTTCGCGCGCACCCTAGAGTTCAAACCTCAAGGGTCTGCCGGAACCTGAAATCCAACAGATGTGTACGTGTTGATTCCATGCTAGCCTTACCAAAGCGGATCCCCTCTTGATAGTATGGTGACTCCTACGAAACTAGTCCACCAACATAGAAACGAAAGAGTTGCACCGTCTTGAGTAACACACCGAGGGGAGGGAATCGTCTCGTGCCAAAGGATGAATCTATGAAAATCTCAACGCACATGATTAGTCCGCAAAAGCATTGTCATCAATCACCAAAACACCTCAGGGATAAATACGCCCTTACAATCTCCCCCTTTTTGGTGGATTGATGACAACACAGGATTTGCACAAACGGGAAAAGACATAGGACAAGTGCAAACCCCACAACTCTAAAATATAGACGGGCTC
Organism: Triticum dicoccoides; assembly: GCF_002162155.2. Taxonomy (NCBI): domain Eukaryota; kingdom Viridiplantae; phylum Streptophyta; class Magnoliopsida; order Poales; family Poaceae; genus Triticum; species Triticum dicoccoides. The sequence goes on from NC_041393.1 coordinate 98,305,774, forward strand.
CCCCTAGATGTGTGCTATCTAGATAAGTGCTTTGGACTGCACGACACACATACTAGGATCAATGCTCCCCCTACATTTTAGAGACCAACAACCTAAGCAGGATATATGAGAGAAGATTATATAACAGGATAAGCATGCAACTCATAAGATACCGAAGGACCAGATAGACATAGATAATGATGATATAAAGATAAGGTAGCATATGTCTCACACCATATGTCTGGAACTTAGGTCTCACTGGCACAAAATCAAACAAAGCAAACGGCGAGGGAACACAACGACACCACAAAGACACACTCGCAAAATAGACAACGACAGAAATCCCTAAACTGTCTCCCCGTTTGGCATCGAGACACCAAAAAGGGAAGGAGTGTTGCTACGGCTCCAGGTGATAGCAAGCGAGGGACTCGAACATCATATCCCAGCGGGATCATCTGCACCGCCGTCGTCAGTCGGAAACTGCTCGGCGTCTGAATCTGTCCATGGGCAGTGCTGCTGAATCCACTCCTCCTCCTCAGTTAGCTGGTCCTCAGATCCACTGTAAACGGTGGCACCCAACTGACGCATGAGCTCCTTGTGATGCCCCCTGGCCTTATTCTCAGCCACATGAGTCATGTACTGACCATGAGACTCCATGCAGAAAAGCTTCTTAATCTTGAGCTTGAGCTTCTTTGCCCAAGAGGGCTCTTCCCCAGAAGGCTCATAGTCATCGTCATCATCAACCTCAGTCTCCTCCTCGTTCTCCATGGCAGCAGTAGAAGATGTACCGCCAGATTTAGGGACCTGGGTGCCCCAATTGTCCTTCTTCCTCAGACGCTTGATCTCATGAGACACCAACTCTCCAGTCTCTAGTATAACCTTGGGATAGACCTGATCCCAGGCCTTCTCAACGAGCAACATGATGAACGGTCCATAGATCGGGCACTTGCGCTCAGAGATAGCAGATAAGAGCTCGGACCACATAACATGAGAAATGTCCAGGGACTCGCCAGTGTTTGCTTCCTTCTCATGTTGGCAGAAGAGAAGCATGTCCACGAGATAGGAGTGAACCATATCCAGATTCCCGATACGAGGGAAGAGAGTCTCACGGAAGACACGGTGAAGAATGTCCAAAAAGGCAGGTAGCTCATATGTTTCCTTCTTAGTGTCAGAGTTGATCTTCAGAGTGCAGTAGGGCCAGAGGGCTTGCTTGTGAGTGGAGGTTGTGTTGTGGTGAGGCCGAAAGCCGACAGGAGTCTCAAGCCCGTGATCTTCCACTCCAAGTAACTCCATGAAAGCCTTCCACTTGACAGAAAGGAACTTGCCATTTGTCATCCAAGTCAGAGTCCTGTCCTCATCAGTCCCTAGATGGACAGTGGCATAGAATTGAGCCAATATATCTACATCATAGTCCTTGTTGAACTGCATGATTCCGAGAATGTTCAGCTGAGAGCACATCTGAAGAGCTTCACCAAAGTACTCAGGATCCTTCTCCATATAGTCCGTGTCAATGGAGCGCACATCAACATAGAGATTCTTCTTGGCCTTGAGCACATCAAAGAAGATGGCAAACTGAAAGCGGTTCCAGAATGGACAGTTGACCAAAGTGGGTTCTTGGTCTTCCACATAGGGGTTGCGGCGACGCCTTGCCCAGAACTCCTTGGCATTCATTTGAGGCACAATTTTGCCCTTTGGCTTCGGCTTGACGGCATACTTCTTCTTGAGTTGAGGTGGAGGTGGAGCACTAGAGGAACCTCCTGCTGACTTAGATGTGCGGTAGAGCTTCGACATGGCACGACCGGGGTTGACACGGCGAGCTTGATGCTCAGGATGTTCATCACCTGGAACCAAACACAAGAACACGCGAAACAACCAGAAAGAACGAGCATAAGCCAACAAACACAACAAACGAGATCAAGGAATGGTAGGAACATGATGGAACTTGGCAGGCGGCGGTAGTACCGCAACCTGGAAGCGGCAGTACCGCCCATGCGGTAGTACCGCTCTAATGAGAGCGGTAGTACCGCTCGAAGCAAGGAAACAACGGTTCCCTACTGCCGTGGTCAAATCCGGCACTACCGGCCTGCCAAATTCAAAAAATACTCCTACCAAACACTAATCCAAATTGTCTAGTTGCCTTCTCCAACCTACTCAAGCCTAGATTTAGCCAAAAATCTAGAGATGCAACCACTATTGCCCCTAAGACGCTAGATCTGAAATCTAGACAAAAAGAGAGAAGGAACAGGGGCAATACCGGCATCCATAGCAAGAGGACAAGGTGGGGATCGACTCCACCGAAGGAAATGGAGAGGGACACCCCGACAAAGAAGGTCCGTCAGATCCCTCCCGCGGCGAGGCGTTGCTGGAGAGACGAAGAGGAACGAGGGGGCGAAGCGAATGGGTATGGGGGAAAAGAAACGTCCCCCTGCCCCGATATAACCCCATGGTCCCGCCCCGCAGCGGTAGTACCGCGCTGGTGGGCGGTAGTACCGCTTATAAGCAGTAGTACCGCGCACCACCAGCGGTAGTACCGCCCAGCAAGCCACGACAACTAGAAAACAACGGCTTAGCTCACAAAAAGGGAAAAACAACGGCAAGAAGAGGAGGAAAGACGAACTCGGCGGCAAACACACTAGCAAAGGGGCCAAGACACACCTCTTCAAGAGAGGGCGGTGGCCGAGGCCACCTATGTTTGAGTCAAGAGGTATGGCGCCGCGAAGATTTTAACCTTGGGCCCATGACCAAAACTCGTCCTTGAAGCACAAGTACCATCAAAGATGGTTAATGTGAAAGACTTGATCAATTTATGCATAATGGGGGGAGGGAGAGTTCATTGAGAGAACACCACTCCCCCTATGTCCATGCCTACACCTAAACTAGACAATATGTTGAATGTGGTGGGATGTGCATAGGTTCAAGATACATTGCTCGAATCAATGATATTTAGCTCATGCCTTAACTCGCGAAATCTTGCTTCATCCAAGGGCTTCGTGAAAATATCTGCAAGGTTATCATGAGTGTTGACATACTTGAGCTCGATCTCCCCTCGCCTAATGTGATCCCGGATGAAGTGATACCGAATCTCAATATGCTTCGTCTTGAAATGTTGCACCGGGTTGAGAGAAATCTTGATGGCACTTTCATTATCACACCGAAGAGGCACTTTGTCACAAATGACACTGTACTCCTTTAAAGTTTGCCTCATCCATAAGAGTTGTGCACAACAACTACCGGCTGCCACATATTCCGCTTCGGTGGACGAGAGAGACACACAACTTTGCTTCTTGGAAGACCAACTCACCAAAGAGCAACCAAGAAATTGGCGCCCTCCAGAAGTGGACTTCCTATCCACTTTGTCTCCCGCCCAATCGGAATCCGTATATCCTTCAAGCTTGAAGTTTGCTCCTTTTGGGTACCATAAGCCAAAGTTTGGGCTATGAGCCAAATATCGAAAGATTTGCTTGACCGCCACATAGTGGCTTTCCTTCGGTGCGGCTTGAAACCATGCACATATTCCCACATTCAACATGATATCCATTCTAGATGCACAAAGGTAAAGCAAGGAGCCAATCATGGAGCGATATACCTTTTGATCCACCGCTTTACCATTAGGATCAATGTCAATTTGGCACTTGGTAGGCATTGGAGTAGAAGCCGGCTTGACATCACTTAGTTTGAATCTTTTTTAGCATGTCTTGAGTGTATTTGGCTTGGTTGATGAATGTACCTTCTCTACTTTGCTTGATATCGAAACCAAGGAAGAACTTCAACTCTCCCATCGAAGACATCTTGAACTTAGAGGTCATGAGAGCGGCAAATTCCTCATTGAAAGCTTTGTTAGGGGAACCAAAGATAATAGCATCAACATATAGTTGGCATACAAACAACTCCCCTTTTACCTTCTTAGTAAAAAGAGTGGGATCGATTTGCCCAACCTCAAATGCACGATCTTGTAACAACTCGGTAAGGTGGTCATACCACGCATGTGGGGCTTGCTTAAGGCCATAGAGTGACTTATCGAGTTGATACACATGATCCGGGAAGTAGGGGTCCTCGAACCCGGGGGGTTGCTTGACATAAACCAACTCATTAATAGGACCATTAAGAAAAGCACTCTTCACATCCATTTGTTGTAAATTAAGTTGTGATGGGAAGCGTAAGCAATCAACAAACGAATGGATTCAAGGTGAGCAACAAGAGAAAAGGTTTCACCATAGTCGATACCCTCGACTTGGGAGTAGCCTTGTGCTACCAATCTTGCCTTGTTGCGAATGATGTTCCCATGAGCATCTTGCTATTTCTTGAAAAACCACTTGGTTCCAATGACGTTGTGGTTCCCTGACGGCCTTGGCACCAATCTCCACACCTTGTTGTACTCGAAGTTGTTGATTTCTTCATGCATGGCATTGAGCCAATCCGAATCTTCGAGCGCCTCATAGACCTTTTGGGGTTCAATACAAGAGACAAACACATGATGTTCACAATAGTTTGCTAATTGTCTACGAGTGCTTACCCCCTTTCTTAGGCTTCCAACCACGTTCTCCATGAGATGACCTTGGGTGGTGAGCTTGGAAGCAATCTTCATGACACGACGCTCTAATTCCTCCTCAGATGTGGAAGGAGGAGGATTAACTTGATTATCTTGAGCGCCGTCTTGAGCTTGTTCTAGATCTTGAGCTTTCTCTTGATCTTGAACTTGCTCGAGGGGGAGAACTTGACCTTGGGCATCATTTGGTAGTTCACCACCATATTGAGGTTGATCTTGCCCTTGGCCTTGTTCACGAGGTTGAGGGCCTTCACTTTGTTCTTCGGAAGCGTGTGGGTCTTGGGTTGGTGATGGCTCCACTTGAGTGGAGCATTGTCCTTCTCCTTCAGCCACAAGGGGTTCCTCAATGGGTAGGATATGACCCACATCCATTCTTCTTATGGCTTGGGGAGGAATTTCATCACCTACATCACAAGTACCACTTTGCTCCACTTGGGAGCCGTTATTTTCATCAAACTCCACATTACACGTCTCCTCAATGAGTCCGGTGGACTTGTTGAGGACACTGTAAGCATGAGAGTTTGTAGCATAACCAACAAATATGCCCTCATAGGCTCTATCCTCAAATTTAGACAAACGAACACCTTTCTTGAGAATGAAACACTTAGACCCGAACACCCGGAAGTACTTGAGGTTGGGCTTGTTACCGGTAAGTATTTCATAAGGAGTCTTGTTCAAGCCTTTGCGGAGATAGAGCCGATTGGATGCATGACATGCTGTGTTGATGGCTTCAGCCCAAAAGTTGTACGAAGACTTGAACTCCGCCATCATGGTCCTTGCCGCATCCATCAACGTCCGGTTCTTCCTATCTGCGACACCATTTTGTTGAGGGGTATATGGTGCAACATATTGATGCTTGATCCCCTCATCACTAAGAAACTCATCCAAGGTGTAGTTCTTGAACTAGGTGTCGTTGTCACTTCTTATTGTCAAGATCTTTGCATCATGTTGACGTTGAGCTTCATTTGCAAAGTTGATGACGGTTTGTTGAGTTTCACTCTTCCTCTTGAAGAAATATACCCAAGTGTATCTTGAATAATCATCCACAATCACCAAGCAATACTTTATACCCCCAAGACTATCAAAGGATGGGGGCCCAAATAGGTCCATGTGAAGGAGCTCCAAGGGTCTCTTCGAGTAGATGATAGTCGTGGGAGGGTGAGCCTTCTCATGAAGCTTTCCTTCGATACAAGCACTGCAAGCACGATCTTTGGCAAAACTAACATTTGTTAGTCCACGGACATGGTCCCTCTTGAGAAGACTTTGCAAAGATCTCATATTGACGTGGGCTAAACGGTGATGCCAAAGCCATCCCACATCAACTTTAGCCATTAGGCATGTCGCGCTCTTAGTGGGTCGCTCCAAAAAGTTAATCACATAGAGACCGTTCTCGACATGCCCAACAAAGGCTACTTTAAGAGTCTTGCTCCACAAGAGGGCCACGATATCAATATCAAAGAAAGTGGCAAAGCCCATGAGTGCAAGTTGACGAACAAAAAGTAAATTGTACGCAAGGGACTCAACAAGCATGACTTTCTCGATCGTTAGATCTTGAGAAATGACAACCTTGCCAAGACCCAATACCTTAGAAGATGAGGCATCGGCCCACTCGACATTGGTGGGCATAGATGGGATATTTTGCACGTCCACCACCAAGTCCTTGCTCCCGGTCATATGATTTGTTGCTCCACTATCGAGCAACCATGATCCCCCACCGGAAGCAAACACCTACAAGAGATCAATGCTTGGTTTTAGGTACCCATTTAGTAATGGGTCCTTTAATGTTAGTAACAAGGGTCTTAGGAACCCAAATAGACCATTCAATGTACTCATAAGGAGAACCAACAAATTTAGCATAATCATGCCCATCACTAGCACGGCACAACACATAAGAAGGGTTAAAGTCGCCGGCTTTGTTGGAGGAGGTGGTTTTGCCCTTTTTGACATTACCACCCTTCACATTGTTCTTCTTATCCTTAGGAGCACCCTCTCCCTCTTTCACAAAAGTTTGCTTGAGAGGAGGAGGTCGTTTGGTCTTGTCGTTCTTCTTCTTGTTCTTGGACTTGGGTGTGAACCCAACTCCCTTCTTGGCCACAACATCCTTTTGATTTCTCAAAAGGTCATTGAGGTTCTTATCACCTTGAATGCATGTCACAAGGCCTTTCTCAAGTTAATCCTTCAACTTGGCATTCTCCTCCACAAGATGCACATGCTCACAACATGGGTTAGTGGCATTTGCATTATCAATTAATACCATATGAGGAAAGGTTGCCTTTTCTTTGGTTAGCTTAACTTGGAGTTGAGCATGAGACTCCTTGAGGCTAGCATGAGCACCCTTCAAGACCTTGTGGGCCTTGTCAAGTAAATCAAACTCCTCCTTGAGTCTAGCATGGTCAACACAAAGTTTAGCCTTCTCAGAAGTTAGCACAGGAGACACAACAAGAGCATGATCAAGATCTTTCTTTAACTTAGCATTGTCATTGTTGTGTGACTCCTCAAGAGCCAACCGATGCCCACGCTCTTACTCAAGAGCATTAGAGAGATACGATATCTCATCGGCATAGTCACGACTATGACCTTCCATCTTAGACATGGTTTCTTCGTGAGCCTCGATCATGTCATTGGCTTCACCAAGTTGTTCCAAGAGAGCAACAAAGTGCTTCTTGGATTTGCCCTTGAGCTTACTCATAAAAGACTCAAATTCATTTACTTCCTCACTAGACCCCTCATGTTCATAAATGCAATCCGTCAAGGAGGGATTAGTAATGATGGTGGTTTTGATGTTGGGGGTTACCTTGTTAGAGGCTTTGGCCATGAGGCACTTGGCGGTGATGTTCTCGTTGGGTGAATCGAAGAGAGACACCCAGGGAGTTGTGGCAATGGCAACGGAGGCCATGGCCATTGCTTCACTATCTTCATCATCATCGTCATCCTCACGGTATTCTTCTTGAACCACCAACTCTTGAGTAGGAGTCTTTTTGGTGAAGTTGTTCTTGTTGGGGAAGGACCTGGCTTTGTCTTTTATGATGAGCTTGCCACCATTGTCTTCCCGCTTCTCGTAAGGACAATCCACAACGAAGTGGCTCACATTGCCACAGTTGTAACAAGTTCTAACTCGTTGCTTGCCCTTGAAGCCACTTGAGTTGTTCTTTTTGAAATTGGGCCTTGTGTTCTTCTTGCTCCAAAATTGCCTTGAAGAAAGAGCCATGTGCTCATGATAATCATACTTTTTATCCTCGGGATTGCCCTCCTCATCTTCCTCTTCTTCCTCTTCTTCCACAATGACCTTGGCCTTCAAGGCAAGATTGGACTTCTTTGATCTTTGAGAACGGAGCACCGCGTTGCCGGCGGTCTTGTCCAAAATGCTCATTACAACGAACTCATCCAACACTTCACTTGAGGTCATGGAGTGGAAGTCCGGTCTTTGACGGATGACGAAGGACATGGCCTTATTGTAGGGCATCATGGCCTTGAGGAACTTGCGCTCCAATTGTCATCCGTGTCCTTGCTCCCATGATCTTAGAGTGAGACTGCGAGTTTGGTTACTCTCCGAAAGAGCTCACAAGGTTCTTCATCTTCTTTCATTGCAAACTCATCGGCTTCATCTTGCACCACTTCATAGTTGGAGCGTTGAATGCTTGCACTTCCCCGATAGAGAGACACAATGCAATTCCATGCATCTTTGGCCATGGCGTAGGGTCGAAGATGAGGAAGATCTTCAGGGAGAATAGCATCTTGGATGATGAAGAGAGCATTCTCATTGAATTGATTATCCACGGCTTCTCTAGGGGTGAAGTTGCTTTGGTCATGTGGATAGAAACCTTCAATGATTCTCCAAAGATTAGTATTCACATGATTTAAGTGACGCTTGAAGCGATACACCCAAGAATCAAAGTCCTCATTTTCACAATCTTAGGAGGAGGGCCGACATGATTTAAATGAGTAGAGGGAATCGGTCCTCCATAAGTTGGAGGTTCCACATGGGCAAACATGCCGGTGCCATTTCTACCACTAGTAGAAGGACCCTTTTCACTATTAGCTTCCCCCTTGTCGGAGTTAGCATCCGTCACCTTGTTAGTGGGATCACCCACTTTCATCGGCGAGGTAGATAGTTTAAGTCCTTCTAAGAATTTATTAAACATGCTTCAACCTCGGTTGTCATGGAGGTTTTCAATGTGTCCAAAGCCACATTGAATTCCTCACGGGAGACCGTGGTTCCCCCATCACCCGTAGACGAGATCGGATTCACACTGGAGTGTTCCTCCCCACCGTCTACGGTGTCAACCATACTCTTCGGATGACAAAGTCCTTAATAAAGAGAGAAGGCTCTGATACCAATTAAAAGGATCGATATAGTTGACTAGAGGGGGGTGAATAGGCAACTAACAATTTTTAACTATTCTTTACCAAATTAAACTTTGCATCAAAGTAGGTTGTCTAAATATGCAACTAGGTGAGCAACCTATATGATGCAACAACAATAAGTACACAAGCAAGCAAGGGGATACAACACAAATAAGCTTGCGCAAGTAAAGGCACGAGATAACCAACAGTGGAGCTGATGGAGACGAGGATGTGTTACCGAAGTTCCTTCCTTTTGAGGGGAAATTCATCTCTGTTAGAGCGGTGTGGAGGCACAATGCTCCCCAAGAAGCCACTAGGGCCACCGTATTCTCCTCACTCCCTCACAAAATGCGATATGCCGTGATTCCACTATTAGTGCCCTTGAAGGCGGTGACCGAACCTTTACAAACAAGGTTGGGGCTATCTCCACAACTTAATTGGAGGCTCCCAACGACACCACGAAGCTTCACCACAATGGACTATGGCTCCGCGGTGACCTCAACCATCTTGGGTGCTCAAACACCCAAGAGTAACAAGATCCGCTAGGGATTAGTGGGGGGAATCAAATTTCTCTTGGTGGAAGTGTAGATCGGGGCCTTCTCAACCTATCCCAAGCAAATTGACAAGTTTGATTGGCTAGGGAGAGAGATCGGGTGAAAATGGAGCTTTTGGGGGAAGAGGTAGGTCAACTTTGGGGAAGAATACCCCCTTATATAGTGGGGGGAACAATCCAACCGTTACCCCCAAGCAGAATTGCAGAGTGCGGTACTACCGCTGGGGTGGGTGGTACTACCACTGAGCCAACGGTACTACCGTCCCACCTAGCGGTACTGCCGCACAAAGGAAAGGAGCAAGGTCCTGAACCCAGAGTGATACTACCGCGGTGGTAAGGACGATACTACCGCTTGGGAGCGGTACTACCCACTACAAAAAAAGACACATCCGTGACATTTTGGGCCGAACAATTTTTTTCCTGTCATACATATGACACTTCTATGACGATAATTGTGACAAAACCCGGTATCATCATAGATGTGGTGGGATCCTACTTCTATGACAAAAAATCATGACAGAAAATGGGATATTTGTCCTGGGTGGGCCGGAGACGCAGCTGCATGACATTCTTTGGGCTGTCCATGACGGAAAAAACCGTGGTAGAAGCGAGGGGGAGGAAAATTTCGGGGAGTTCCCGGTTACGGTGGGAGGTCGGGGGCCGAGCGATGCGCGTTTCTCTCATAAACGTGCGAGGCGTTGGCTCTAACTGAACCCGAGCGAGGTGTTGGGCTCTAACTGAACCCGAGCGATTGCACTGCAGGCTACACGTTACTGAACTCGAGTGATCGATCGATGGCTGTTAACTAAACCCGATGGAGCGATTCCTTCGCTACTGCTGCTAACTGAAGCCGATCGATTGGATGAACAGTGAGCGTTGCAGGGGGGTTGGATGAATAGTGAGCAGTGGTGTTGCCTCTGGATGAACAGGACCCCGTGGTGTGGAGGGCTGGATGAACAGTAGGCGGTGGAGGGGTGGCCGTGGAGGGGTGGTTGAACAGGACCCCGTGGTGTGGAGGTCTAGATGAACAGTAGACGGTGGAGGGCTGGATGAACAGTAGACGGTGGAGGGGTGGTTGAACAGTAGCCGGTGGAGTAGCGCGCGGTGGAGGCTGGATGAACAGGAGCCCGTGGAGGCTGGAGGAGGTCGACGATAGCACATGGAGGTTGGAGGAGGTCGATGGTGGAGATGAACAGTATCCCGTGGAGTCCTGTTTTGCGGTACGCCACACCCCTCCCGATGAACACGACCCTCGTTTCGACCGTAGGAGGTCCGTTTCCTCCATTTTGCGGTACGCCACACCCCTCCCGATGAACATGACCCCCGTTTTGACCGTAGGAGTTTCCTCCGTTTTGCGGTACGCCACACCCCTCCCGATCAACAGGACCCCCGTTTCGACCGTAGGAGGTCCGTTTCCTCCGTTTTGCGGTACGCCACACCCCTCCCGATCAACATGACCCTGTTCCGAATGTGGCCAGTCGAACACAAGGCCGTTTCCTTCGTTCTGCGATACGCCAGGCCTCGTTTCCATCGCCTGTTCCGTCCAAGCCGGTTGGCTTGCACGCGTTCCGTTGCCTCCCGATGAACACGACACATTCCGTTGCCTCCCCATGAACATGACGCATTCCGTTGCCTCCCCTTGAACATGATGCATTCTGTTGCCTCCCCATGAACACGAGCCCTCGCCGTACGTATGCGCGACTAGGCGTTCGAGACCCCGCCCGTGTGTACACATACGTGACCGTATTTTCTTTCTTGCACCCTGGCCGATGTACGTACGTGTACATGCTACGTGCGCGCCTCTACTACAACACGTGCGCGCCTCTACTACGACACGTGCGCGCATCTACATTGACCAGTATGTACATACATGTTCGTGACCAGGATGACAATGCTACGTACGCTTCGACCAGGTGGGTCCCGACTGTCAGGCACTTCCTTGCCTGCGAAGATGTAGCTGTTGGGTCCCAGTAGTCAGGGGGGTGAATCGTTTTGTTTTTTTGCCCGGACGCACTTCCTTGCGTGCGAAGGTGTAGCTGCTGGGTCCCAGCAGTCAGGGGGGCGAATCGTTTTTTTGCTCGGACACACTTCCTTGCATGCGAAGGTGTAGCTGCTGGGTCCCAGCAGTCAGGGGGCGAATCGTTTTTTTTGCCCGGACGCACTTCCTTGCGTGCGAAG
>NC_041393.1:98317873-98363931 GCF_002162155.2 Triticum dicoccoides
AGGGGGGTGAATCGTTTTTTTGCCCGGACGCACTTCCTTGCGTGCGAAGATGTAGCTCGTGGGTCCCAGCAGTCAGGGCGGCGAATCATTTTTTTTGCCCGGACGCACTTCCTTGCGTGCGAAGGTGTCGCTGGTGGGTCCCAGCGGTCAGGGGGGGCGAATCGTTTTGTTTTTTTGCCCGGACGCACTTCCTTGCGTGCGAAGATGTAGCTGGTGGGTCCCAGCAGTCAGGGGGAAACGTTTTTTTCACGAAATACAGTGGCTCGTCCGGTGGGTCCCAGCTATCAGGTGAAGGAATCATTATTTTCCGCGTAATAAGGAGGCACTTCCTTGCTGCGGCCGTGGACCCAGCTGTCAGCCTCTCCACGTACAGTCCATGTCCGATGGAAGTCATTCCTTGACCACGTTGACCACGCCACGCCGAGAGCACCAGGGCGGTGGACGACGGTGAGGCCTAGGAAGGGGATGAGGTGGAGTCGGGGAAGACGCGGTAGTGGATGCACACGCGGAGAGGAGTATGAGGGTTCACTGGTTCGGCTGTGCTGCCGTCGCCGCAGAATAACAGGGGGTGTGGGTGAGTGGAGGGATGGCCTGGCCAGCGGTGGGAGTAGTAGGGGGCGGTGAGGCCTCCATGGCAGCACAGCCGGCCACGGGAGGCAGGAGCAGGCGACACGACCGGCACTGCTTTGGGCGGCTGGAGCAAGAAGACCAGAAGTTGAAGAAGCACGATGGCCGTTGGATGGACATCGTACGGTCACTGCAGCTAGAATCATTTATATTGACTAAGTTGACAAAGCCCTTGGTACGTCAACTTAGTAGGCCCACAGGTCAGCTTCCGAAACGGTGCGCCCCAGTTGTCAGGGGGAGGAATCATTTGTTGGGCGGGTGAAGCTAGAATATCCGAGATTGAAGAAGAAGCACGGCATCCATTGGATGGACATCCAACGGCCACTGCTGCTAGAACCGTGTGTTGACTATAAGTTGACAAAGCCTTGCATACACGTCAACTCTATTTTTTTAGGGGACGCATCAACTTAGTAAGGCCAGAAGTGTGTGTCAGAGAACTTATAGCCCATTTGAGATTCGTAAGAATGTGTAGCCCATTTTTGAATTCTAATGGAATTTACTACAACCCATTTACAGTTTGTTAAAAGTACAGACCATTTCAACCAATAGTTCAAAACAGAATTCAATAAAATTTCCCACATTTTGATGGGATCCGAATATTTTTATCCTGAAATTTCTAGTCAGATTAAATACAATTTCAATATAAATTTATATTACGTAAAAATCCAACAAAACATTGCGCTCGCAACAATTAATGAAATTAAAATTTTCATTATTCCAAAATAATATTTTATAAAGTAATCACTGTTTGGTGCATTTTTTATAGTTACTACCTAGTTTTTATAATTACATCCCATTTATTATTTCTTAAAGCCCATTTTCTTGTTAAGCCTAATGCATCCCTCCTAGGAAAGATTTGCAGCCCAGCGGGGCAGAGAATAACAACTTGACCTTGCCTGGGTATTCCTCAAAAAAAAGTATAGGTGGGCTAGCCATTTTCAGCTTGGAAAAAAATTAATATTTGGGCTGGATATCTGGCCTGGGCTAGACGGGCCACAACCTGCCCAGTTAATACCTACAACGATGTTTTCGTTGTTGTTCAGAGGAGAAAAATTAATATCTGGGGTAAACATCGAAAAACTCTGCAGTGCTCACACCTCAAAAACACAAATACTGCTCGAGCTGCTTGGTCCCAGCTGTCGGCCGCTTCTTGTGCAATTCTCTCGTTTATTGACTACTCCCTCCTTTCCGGATTATAATGCTCAATTCAAAAATCTCACCAATCAAGGTAGATGGCGAGTGGTGGAATAATTTTTATAGTTTTGCAAAAGCACCTACTTAATGCTCTTGTTATCCTCAAAAAATTATGTTTATCAATGCATTAATTGCAATGCATGCATGCATAAAGTACATGCATTGGTTAGTTTTCTCTTAATACTTGCATGCAATGATTTAATGCACCTTGGAATCTAAACATGTGATGGAAAACAACGAAATTGAGCCTTATAAAATGGAAAAACTAAAATTTTGAGATAAGCCCTATAAACCGAAAAGGAGGGAGTACATAGGTTGACAATGGTGTGGGACCGTAATGTCAGGAAACCAGGAGGAAGCAAAATAAATTATAGTTATATATATATATATAATAAGGAGGCACTTGCATACGTGAGGCTATGGACCTATTGGGTCCCCATTGTCATCCTATCCAAGTAAAGTCATCTCCTCGCCCACGCGCGCTTTCCGCCCGAAACAGTCAGCGCCGGCCACCCCGCTTCCCGGTGTAGGCGATTACTCCGCCTTCAAACGACACAAGTGTCGTCCGTCCATCCTTCTGCCGCACACATTAATGATACGCGGTTGCTGAGGCGGCTACTCCGGCGCCACACATCCGTCCCTCTGCCCGCCCACCATTGCTATTAAACTGATGCGCCGGCCATAGCCGTAGTCATCCGCATCCGTTCCCTTTCTCCTGTCCACACCACTACTGCCCACCATGGCTTCCTCGCGCTCCAGTGCTCTTCGGGACGGGCGGACGATGGACCACAAGGAGATGGCGACCATTGCTGCCGACCGGCTGGCTGGCAGGCAGCCGGAGGACGACGACGTCCCAATGGAGAACATGGTAGTCGATGATCCGGCGCCAACCCCCTCCTCCGTGCCATACTCGCTGGTGCATTGCACCATGACCATCGGCGAGGCCCGTGCCCAATATATGGACAGGGTGAGGCAGATGCGTGAGGAGCAGTTCTGGGAGGCGCAGGCCGACGCTGCCTACAACCATCATCTCCTCCAGGAGAACCTGCAGGTGGAGGAGCAGATCACCGCGGAGCGGGCGGAGCAGGAGGCGCTGCTCGACTCGTACCGCTCCGCCCGCAAGGGCCGCCTCGAGCGCTGGTGGTACCACATGCGGGTGGTGGAGGCTGCGGTCGCCTACAAAGAGGCTAGCAAAGAGGGCGATGAAGCGGGCAAGGCGCTGTTTGGCGAGACCGAGGACGAGGCAGAGGACAATGTCGGCTCCGACGAGTCCCCGCTCCACTGGCGTCGATGACGCCCTACTCCGCCGAGGCCCCGCGGCGCCAACAACGAGGCAGAGGACACCACCGGCTCCGCCGAGGCCCCGCCCCACCAACAACGAGGCAGAGGACATCGTCGGCTCAGCCGAGGCCCCACCCTGCCGGCAACATGGGGGAGGATTTCCACCGCTCCGCTGAGGCGCCACCCGCCGGCAACGAGCACTACAAAAAAAATACACTTCCGTGATGATACGTGTTTGTCACAGTAGGTCGCGTTTTTTGTCATGCATGTACATCCATGACAAATTTTTGACAGAATCAAGATAGTCATACCTGTGCTGTCGTAGAAGTGTTCCATGACATTACCAAAATTATCATC
Organism: Triticum dicoccoides; assembly: GCF_002162155.2. Lineage (NCBI taxonomy): Eukaryota > Viridiplantae > Streptophyta > Magnoliopsida > Poales > Poaceae > Triticum > Triticum dicoccoides. Next base: position 98,321,333 of record NC_041393.1, read on the forward strand.
ATGGAAGTGTCCACTTCCATGATGATAAATCGCGCGTCACAGAAGTGCTTTCGTCAAGGGTGACCAACACGTGGCATCCACCGTAACGGAACGTCGTTAAGCTATTGGGTCGGGTTTTGGATCCGATAACCCGTTTACAGCCCCGACCAATGGGGATTTTCCACGTGTAAAATCATCATTGGCTGGAGGAGACACGTGTCAGGTCCGTGCTGGCGCAGGTGTCACTCATCCAATGGGCAAGACGCGCCTATGATATGTTGACACGTGGACCGGCCCATCAAGTTTAAATGGGCCGGCCCAACTAAAGGCCCACAAGATTTTGCGGACCATAATATGTCGGCCCAGCTAAAGGCCCACGAGATTTTGTGGGCCATAATGGGCTGGCCAGCTAACGGCCCACAAGATTTCGCGGGCCATAATGGGCCGGCCCAGGTAAAGGCCCACAAGATTTTTGTTTGCCATAATGGGCCGACCCAGGTAAAGGCCCACAAGATTCTTGCGGATCATAATGGGCCGGTCCGGCTAAAGGCCCACGAGATTTCACCGACATTAACGGGCCGGCCCAGCTGTAGGCCCACAAGAATTTGAGGGCCCTAGTAGGCCGGCCCATTAACTGGCTGCCATGTTTTGGGCCAAATGCCGGCCCATATTTGATCCGGTCCATTAATGGCCTGCCATGTTCCGGGCCTAATAGTGGCCCATATGAGATCCGGCCCGTTAAAAGCCTACCACGTTCTGTGCCAAATTATGGCCCAGATCAGGTACGACCCTTTAAGAGGCTATGGGCTCAATTATGGCCAATATCAGATTCGGCCCGTCAACTGGACACTATGCTTTTGGGACCACTTGCTAGAGGCCCACTTAGGAATTCGGCCTGACATTAGTTTTGGCCTCTTAAGGACCCGTTTAACATTTCGACCCTATATTAATTTCGGCCTGTTAAATGCTCATCATATAGAACTACGGCCCGGTTTGCATCCGGCCTGCTCGCAGCCGATATCTGATTGGGCCAAACAAGGACCGAGACAATTTTGGCCTGTTAAAAGCCCGTGATTTGATACGCACAATCATGGGCTGGGGTTCATTTCGGGGTGCAACGGCCCGTTAGCTGTTCGGCACGTTTCAAACCCAACCTACATCGTGATTGCATGACGGCCCAATTATGTACCGTAATTTTACGGTTTGGCCGGTTTACTGCGAAGACAGTAAAATAACTGCAGCATCATGAATAAGAAAAAACCTAGACTATACAATAAAGAAATTCCAGCAAATTACATCCACTGGGCATCAAAGTTCGCCACTATGATAATAAAGCACAAGCAGACAACAGATTACATACACTGGGCATCAAAGATCGCCACCAGTGCAAATAAACATGCCGACAAAATAATATACAAAACCGACAACACTTCAATAGAGTTCAAGAAAGGTTAGCCCTGCTGGGGAGCTGCAGCGCAAGCAGCTGAGCAAGATGATGACACTGCGCTTGTTCAACACTTAAATCTTCCTCACTCTGAAAGATAAACAAGCAGACAGATGACAGGTTTTGCACATAAAAGTATCAGTGCTGACAATTCATCACATTTCTTACTGACGAATAAAGTGACACAGTTTAAAATTGCATTAACACAATATGGTATTTGTCGGATTTCGGGTTCCGGCAGACCCTCTAGATTCGAACACTGGGGTGCACGCGGAGATTTTGCCCTCTGCCTACCTGTACCTCACCGCCTCGCTATGATCTAAGCAATCAAAGGAACAACACAAGAGACACAGAGTTTATACTGGTTCAGGCCACCATTGTGGTATAATACCGTACTCCAGTGTGTGGTGTGGTGGATTGCCTCTTGGGCTGATGATGAACCATACAAGGAGGAACAGCCTTGCGAGGGTCTGTTCTTGGCTGGTGCGATGAACTGCTAGGGGGAGTTCAGTCGCTCTCTCTACTGGTTTCCTAGTGAGGATCCGATGCCTATCTTGTGGTGGCTAGTCCTATTTATAGGCAAATGCCCTGGGCCTCTTCCCAAATATTGAGCGGGAAGGGCGCCAACAACTGGCCATTTTGAAGGGGAACATCTAGTACACTTATCCTGACTAAAGTTGGTCCTCGCCTGCCAAAGGCTCTGGTGGTGACGCCGGCTTGGGCTCCACGATGACCTCCATCCTGCCGTTCTGCTGGTCTTGGTCTTGTTGCACCGAAATGGATGCCTTTGCTTGATGCTCTCGCCTGCGCTTGCTCCCTTTGCACCAAAGAGGAAAGAAGGACACTGCGCGGGCTGGCGCCCGCCTGGTGCCCTTGGTCATCATGGCTTGCGCCATGGCACTTCGCGAGGTACCCCGCCTTGATTTCTCCGCCTCCTCGCGAGCCAGCCTGATGAGGCCGTGCCTGAGGAAGCCTCCTGTCGCCCACCCTGCGAGGCGTGGCCCCTCATGAAGGTCTTGAGCTCGTGCTAATGAAGGTGTGCCGTGCTAGGCCGCCTCTTGAGCCACACCGCAGGCCGCAGGCAGGTAAGTCTGGGGACCCCCATTCCTAGAACACCGACAGTAGCGCCCGGGCCCAAGGCGCGCCCGGGCTTGGCTGAGCAGAGAAGCGAAGGGGCAAGCGCGAAGTGTCGCGGGCCCTAACAGCCTGCGGCCTTGGGCGCCGCGTGGCGGTTGATTGGACGTGGGTGGCTCCGCTCTCCCATGACGTCTCGGCAACTGCGCGAGCTGACAAGTCCCTGCATGCAAAGCGGGTCATGATTACCTGTGATCGTGGAGGCCGGCGGTTGGCCTCCTCTGGCTATAAGTATGGGAAGGCGCCTGTCCTTCCGGTCCATCCTCTCTCACTTCTCTTCCTTCTTCATGGCTCCGCTAAAGAGGTTCTCGGCGATGGAGAAAGGGAAGGCCTGCCAGGTGGAGCTTGACTCTCCTCTACCCAAGCGTGGTCGAGGCCGTCCCCGCAAACACCCTGCGACTCCCATGGTGGCTCCCCGCGGTCGCGGAGGCGATCTTCCGCGTGGTGAAGGGCGGCCAGCCGCCGCTAGGGGACGCGCTATGGCCGCATGACACTCTAGGCCGTGCTCCCACTCGGCGGAGGTACTGCCGGAGTTCGTTATGTGGGCGGTGGAACCGGCCAGCACCCGGCTCCAAATTTCTTGCTTCCTCCTAGGTGAGCTTCCGGCTGGCGCCCCGGGCAGCCTCTGGCTTCAGGCGGATGGTTGCCGCGGCCGAGCCTCATGGGCTTCACTGAAGGTCTCTGCGACCAGGAGCTTGGCCCTAACCCGCGGCTAGCAAACGTTTGCCCGCGCGTGTGGTCTGATCCGGCGGTGCACCCTGCACTTCAAGTTCGACGGTGATGCCACCCTCTACGTGAGGGTGTTCGGGGAAGATGGTAACCGTGCTGGGTGTTGCCCTGAGAACGACGACCATGGCCGTGGGTCCAGCCCCAGTGATGATGAAGACGACAGCGCGCGCGGCCGATGGCGGTCGAGGTTCATCGAGCTTCAAGGCTCTTCTTCGGGCAGCAGCTCCTCCAGCGGTGGCCGCGATCAGCCTCCGCGCCGCCGCGCCCACCTGGAGGGAGGTAGCGGGTCCGCCCACCATCGCACCTTGGTGAAGCGCGAGACGGAGTCCTCCTGAGCTCCGGAGACAGTTCGAGTCTCCCCCGTGAGCTGGTGTCGGGCGAGTCACGCCTGTTTTGTTCTTTTTCTCTTTCCCTACGCAAAAATACAGTAGTGTAGGGCCCCGCGAGGGTGTGCTTGGACTATTGTTGTTTAATTATCGTACTGCTTCCGCTATTCTGGTATTGTGCCTTTGTGCTACGCGCCTGCGCGCAGAAATTACTTAGCTCGGGGGGAGGGCTTGTCGTGGCCCTTGCTTCCCGAAGCTGAGGCTTCGTCGAACATTCCATGTCCTACGAGGGTTAGTCTGGAGAGGTAGTTTCCGGCCTCAGCCGTGGAGGCGATCAACCCAGGCCCTGTGTTTGTGTCGCGGTGCCCGTGGGGCATGGACTGGAGGGGTGCTCCTGTAGTGGACTCGGGTTGGGAAGCCTCGAACGACAAGGGCAGAAAACACTCGCGAGGATGCCCGCGGTGCTCCCTCGCGAGACTAGCCCGAGAGAAATCGGGGCAGGAGAGCGAGAAAGGCAAAGAGTCACAAACCAAAGACGACAACAACTTCAGCAAAACCTCGAATGGTGACGAACAAGCCAACTGCAGAAAGCAAATGAGAAAAGCCGCGTCCGGCACCTAATCTAGTCTTCGACGTCTTCTCACCAGCGCGGAGCTAAGTGCTGCCACTGGGCGTGGGAGGGAGCCCCAGGGCCTGAGGCCGACGCTCCTGAGACCCTGGGGCGTGTACAGCCCCAACTCAATATTACGTGAGAGTGTCACGGGCGGCGAGCTTCAGAGGCATTGGCCTTCTTCACAGGATCCTGGCCTTCCTCGGAAAGATAAACCTCACAGGCGTCTGCCTTCTTCACAGGCTCTGGGCCTTTTCGAAAACGCAACATCTTCACAGGCGTTCGCCTTCTTCACAGGCTCTGGGCCTTTTCCAAAATGCAACATCTTCACAGGCGTTCGCCTTCTTCACAGGCTCTGGGCCTTTTCCAAAAAGCAACATCTTCACATGCGTTCGCCTTCTTCACAGGCTCTGGGCCTTTTCCGAAATGCAACATCTTCACAGGTGTTCGCCTTCTTCACAGGCTCTGGGCCTTTTCCAAAACGCAGCATCTTCACAGGCGTTCGCCTTCTTCACAGGCTCTGGGCCTTTTCCAAAACGCAGCATCTTCACAGGCGTTCGCCTTCTTCACAGGCTCTGGGAATTTTCCAAAATGCAGCATCTTCACAGGCGTTCGCCTTCTTCACAGGCTCTGGGCCTTTTAGGGGTAAAACCTCCGGAGGTGCTGAATGTTCCACGCGTTCTGGACGGGTACCCCCTCCCGAGTCTCCAAGCGCGTGGAGCCGGGCCTGGAAACATGAAAAACCTTGAACGGGCCCTCCCACATGGGAGAGAGCTTATGCAGTCCCTCCCTGGAGAGAACCCGCCTGAGCACGAGGTCCCCTACCTCGAGAGTCCTGGGGCGGATGTTGCGGCAATGGTATCGCCGCAGCGCTTGCTGGTAACTTGCTGCTCGGAGCGCGGCTTCCCGTCGATGCTCCTCCCCCAGCACGAGGTCCGTTCCCCGCATGGCGTCCTGCTGCGCCTCGTCGGACGCCAGGACCCGTGCAGAGCAACGTCTGACCTCGTGAGGGAGGACCGCTTCAGCTCCGTAGACTAGGAAGAATGGGGTCTCGCCAGTTGGCTTGGTCGCGGTTGTGCGGATGGACCACAGCACGGCCTGAAGCTCGTTGTACCAACCTCGGCCACAAGCCTCCAACTTCTTCTTGAATGTCCTGGTCTTGAGGCCTCTCAGGACCTCCACGTTGGCCCGCTCGGCCTGACCGTTGCTCCGGGGGTGCGCCACCGAAGCGTAGCATATATGTGTTCCAAGGTTAGCACAGTATGTTTTGACGAGGTTACTGGTGAACTGCGAACCGTTGTCGGTGATGATGCGGTTCGGCACCCCGAACCGGCTCACGATGGCCTTGATGAACTTGACCGCAGACCCTGTGGGGATGGTGCAGACGGCTTCCACTTCAGCCCACTTAGTGAACTTGTCCACGGTGACGTAGAGGTAGCGATAGCCCCCTGGCGCCCGAGGAAATGGGCCCAGGATGTCCAGCCCCCAGACTGCGAATGGCCACGAGAGGGGTATAGTTTGCAGACCTCCAGCCGGCTGATGGATCTGCTTGGTGTGGAACTGGCAGGCCTCGCAAGCCTTCACCAGCTCGACGGCATCATTGAGCGTAGTGGGCCAATAGAATCCACTGCGGAACTCCTTGCCAATGAGGGTCCGCAACGATGAATGATGCCCACATTCTCCATCGTGTATATCCGCCAGCAGTTCCTTCCCTTGCTCCCTGGAGATGCAGCGCAGGGACACATCATTCGGTCACCTTCGGTAGAGCTCTCCATCCCTGATGTAGTATGCTGTGGCCTGCCGCGCCACGCGCTCCGCTTCCTCCTCCTTCTCTGGCAAGATCCCTTGTGTCAGATAGCTCTGGAGCTCTGTGATCCAGCACCCCTCCTAAGGCTCCATTGTCAAGAGCATACACGCCCCTGAGGCCGGGCCACAGACCGGGGCTCCCGAGGCTGGCGGCTGGGGGAGCTCCTCCCGAGGCTGCACCGCACTTGACAGTGATGGCGTGGCCGAGGGCTTGAAGAGCCGCTCTTCGAAGACGCCAGGCTCCTGAGGTAGTCGCCTGGATGCTCGTTTGGCGATGTCGTCGGCCTCCTAATTGGTGCCACGGGGCACGTGCTGTAACTCCAGCTCCCAGAACTGCTTCTCCATCCTGCGGACCTCCGCAAGGTAGGCTTCCATGTGCTCATCCCTTGGCTCGTATACTTTGTTGGAGAAGTTGACGAGGAGTTGTGAGTCACCTTTGATGGTAAGACGCTTTACTTCGAGGGCGGCCGCGGCCTTCAGGCCTGCTATCAAGCCTTCATATTCTGCTATGTTGTTGGAGACCTTTTCTCCGTGCTGGAAACAGAGCCGCACGGCGTAGTAGAGCTTGTCTTGGGTAGGAGATATAAGCACCGCACCAGCCCCTGCGCCGTGCCTGGAGAACGCCCCGTCGAAGTACATGATGCAACCGTCTGGTGCCTCGCTTCCCAGGGAGAGGGATCGATCCTCATCAGCCTTGAGGCCCGGCGCCTCCGTCCACTCTGCTATGAAATCTGCCAAGGCGGCCCCCTTGATGACTCTGGTTGTGCTGAATTCAAGCTGAAATGCTTGAAGTTCAATGTTCCACTCAGCGACTCTTCCAGCTGAGTTAGGGCTCCTGAGCACCCTTTCCAAAGGGTACGCTGAGACAACCTTGATGGGGTGGCCCTGAAAATAATGCCGCAGCTTGCGCGACGCCACCAATAGCGCGAGGAGAAGTTTCTTAGGCATGGGGTACCGCGCCCTTGCGTCCCTCAACATTGTGCTGACGAAGTACACAGGATGTTCAACAAGGTTGGGAACGCTGGTGTCGATGGCGCCCTCCGGAGACCGTGGCGCCTCCTAAGATAGGGGAGCCCCCAGCGGCTGGTCGCTAGGGGGAGGGGTTTCCGCTATCTCGAGTGTGTTCCCCAGCGGCGGCTGATCCTTCTCGGCTGCGGTAGCGGTCTCTGCGGGTCTTCCTTGTTCACACTTCGTCTCGACCCGGGCAGATGCCGTGGCTTTGTTCCGACGCTCCTCCCTAACGGCCACCAGGGCTGCGCTGGCGGAGTAGGGAGTGGCTGCAAGGTAGAGCACCAGGGGTTCCCGAGGGCGCAGGGCCACCATTACCGGAGGGCTGGTTAGGTACCTCTTGAGGTCTTGGAACGCCTTGTCGGCCTCTTCAGTCCATTCAAAGGGTCCCTTTTTCTTCATCAGCTGGAAGAAAGGCAGCGCTCGCTCCCACAACTTGGAGATGAAGCATCCACTACTGTCACGCGCCCAGTGAGCTTCTGCATTTCTCTAAGGGTCTTTGGCGGGCTCATGTCCTCGACCGCCTTGACCTTTTCTGGGTTAGCCTCGATGCCTCGGTGGGACACGAGGAAGCCCAAGAGCTTGCCTGAGGGGACCCCAAACACACGCTTCTCTGGATTGAGCCGCAGGCTCACGGCGTTGAGGCTCGCGAAGGTTTCCTCCAGGTCTTGTATCAGGGTCTTGGCCTCGTGAGACTTCACCACAATATCATCGACGTAAGCCTCAACGTTCTTCCCGAGCTACGGGACCAAGGTGATGTGCATCAGCCGCTGAAAGGTCACCCCTGCATTGCGCAACCCGAACGGCATGCATGTGTAGCAGTACACTCCACATGGGGTTAGAAAGGCCATTTTTCCACATCTTCTACCGCCATCTTGATCTAGTGATACCCAGAGAAGGCATCCAAGAAACACAACAGGTTGCACTCGGCGGTGGAGTCGACGATCTGATCGATGCGGGGGAGCGGAAACGGATCCTGTGGGCAAGCTTTGTCGAGGTTGGTGAAGTCGACACACATACGTTCCTTCCCCCTTTCTTCGGCACAACGACTGGGTTGGCCAACCAATCCGGTTACCGAACCTCGCGAATGACCCCTGCAGCTTCCAACTTGCGGGTCTCTTGGACGATGAAAGCCTGCTTTTCCATGGACTGCCGCCTTGCTTTTTGCTTCACGGGTCGGACATTGGGGCACACATTGAGGTGGTGCTCGATTACGCCTCTAGGGATCCCCGCCATCTGATCGGGCTCCCATGTGAATACCTTCTTGTTCGCGCGTAGGAACTTGACTAGGCCTCCTCCTGCTTGGGCTCGAGGTTGGCGCCTATGGTGAAGGTGGCGTCGGTGGATCCATCCTCGTCAACCAGCATCTGCTTGGTTTCTGCCTTGTCTTGGGTGAACAACTGCTTCTTCTTGGCCAGCGCAGCCCCCTTGGGCTCAGGGGCGTCCGAGTCGGCAGGTTGCACCAACGCCGCCGCCTTGAAGGCGAGCTTGAGCACTTGCAACGCATCCCCAGTGTCTCCGCACACGGTGAGGACGCCGCCGCTCCCGGGCATTTTCATGAGGTTGTACGCCGGGTGAGTCGCAGCCATGAATCGGGCTAGCGCCGGATAGCCGAGGATGGCGTTGTATGGGAGGCTGATGGGGGCGATGTCGAAGTTGATTGGCTCCATGCGGAAGTTGTCGTAGGTGCCGAAGGTTACCGGGAGACGGATCTACCCCAGGGAGCTGGAGGACCCGCCCCCGACACCCACGAAGGGCCGGCTGGGCCGAAGCCGTTCCGGCGGTATGTGGAGGAGGCTGAAGGCTTCAATCGAGAGCACGCTGAGGCCCGAGCCGCCGTTGATGAGAGTCCTGGTGATGGCCACCTGGCAGATGGTGAGAGTGCACAACATCGGGAGTGCGCCCGAGCAGACCGAGTTGGAGGGGTGGTCCTTCGAGCTAAAGGCCAGATCGGCCTTGGGCGCCGACCGACCTAAGGGAGCCCCGTGCCGCGTGGAGGCGGCGCCAACCTGGCGGACGAACGGCTTGACGTGGCGGCCCGGAGGTGGCGCCTGCGAGCCGCCCAGGAGGGCCGCGATGACCGGGGGCGCCGGTGCAGCGTGCCTGGCAAGGAAGAGGTTGCGTAGCTCTTCCCAAGGGGCCACGGAAGCCGCCGGTAACTTGTCCGGCCACCGCACCTGTCGCAAGGCTGGGGCCAAGGCTTGGAGCCCCCTAGCCCCCGCGCTAGTGCTAACGACCGGAGCGGACGGCGCGCTGCTCATCGTAGGGCGAGTCATGGTGTCGGCGGAGAGCGGGTCGGCGGAAGGAGAAGCTCCGGCGCACCCCTACCTGGCGCGCCAAATGTCGGATTTCGGGTTCCGGCAGACCCTCTAGATTCGAACACTGGGGTGCACGCGGAGATTTTGCCCTCTGCCTACCTGTACCTCACCGCCTCGCTATGATCTAAGCAATCAAAGGAACATCACAAGAGACACAGAGTTTATACTGGTTCAGGCCACCATTGTGGTGTAATACCCTACTCAAGTGTGTGGTGTGGTGGATTGCCTCTTGGGCTTATGATGAACCATACAAGGAGGAACAGCCTCGCGAGGGTCTGTTCTTGGCTGGTGCGATGAACTGCTAGGGGGAGTTCAGTCGCTCTCTTTACTGGTTTCCTAGTGAGGATCCGATGCCTCTATCTTGTGGTGGCCAGTCCTATTTATAGGCAAAGGCCCTGGGACTCTTCCCAAGTACTGAGCGGGAAGGGCGCCAGCAACTGGCCATTTTGAAGGGGAACATCTAGTACACTTATCCTGACTAAAGTTGGTCCTCGCCTGCCAAAGGCTCTGGTGGTGACGCCGGCTTGGGCTCCACGATGACCTCCATCCTGCCGTTCTGCTGGTCTTGGTCTTGTTGCACCAAAATGGATGCCTTTGCTTGATGCTCTCGCCTGCGCTTGCTCCCTTTGCACCAAAGAGGAAAGAAGGACACTGCGCGGGCTGGCGCCCGCCTGGCGCCCTTGGTCGTCATGGCTTGCGTCATGGCACCTCACGAGGTACCCCGCCTTGATTTCTCCGCCTCCTCGCGAGCCAGCCTAACGAGGCCGTGCCTGAGGAAGCCTCTTGTCGCCCACCCCGCGAGGCGTGGCCTCTTGCGAGGGTCTTGAGCTCGTGCTGATGAAGGTGGGCCGTGCTGGGTCGCCCCTTGAGCCACGCCGCAGGCCGCAGGCAGGCAAGTCTGGGGACCCCCGTTCCCAAAACACCGACAGTATTGTTCAGGTCAAGACATGGCAGGAAATGACATTGTGAAGGAGTTGGCAGCTTCACAACACCACTGGATTACAGATCAAGAACTCATAAGTATCAATGGTTAGTGTGCTGTCAATTTATCCCATTTTAGATTGGCAAATAAAGAGACGGTTTAAATAATACTCCCTCTGTCTGGAATTACTTGTCATCAAAATGGATGTGTCTAGAACTAAAATACATCTAGATACATCCATTTCAATGACAAGTATTTTCGGACGGAGGGAGTAGTAGAATGATATGACATTGTTCATAGTTAAGAAATTGCAGAATATGACATTGTGCTGTAGTGGGTAGGTTCACCACACCACTGGATTACGGATGAAGAACAGAAGCATACATGCAGTGCAAAAGAAGATCACTTGCTCTGTATACTTTAATTTACATGGTATGAATAAGGAACTTGGTTGTACAACTAAAAACTTAGATTGAGAAAGGACAAACTTTTGTTTATGAACTACTCCCTCCGTTCTAAAATAGATGACCCAACTTTATACTAACTTCAGTACAAAATTGGGTCATCTATTTTGGAACAGAGGGAGTACATAATAAACTTTAAACATGCAATTTGATGCAAACACCAAAAATAAATAGCTATTGCAGTCATGCCTAACCAAATATATACAACAAAGTTTGAAGGCTTGAGATGGACAAACTTACATTATTGGTGAAGACAGGCTCTATAAAGGCCTTGTCCATGCTGATGGGGGGGGGGGGCAATTCAAGTTTACCACAAAATCTTCTTCATAAGCATTGCCTTTATTCTACATTTTGTTAAGAGTAAATATAGATGTGATAATATAAAAAATGGAGAATATTTAAGATAAGATGAAGAGTGATGCTACATAACCAAGTAGCTATAAATGTAAGTGCAGTTATACAGGCAAAATGTACAGCCAAGAGCAATGCACATCTAAACTTCTTCAGTACCAACCTTATGGTAAGAGTAAATATAGATCTGATGTGTAGAAAATGGAGGGCAAAGGAAAATAAGCTGCAAAGTGATGGTACATGAACAACTACCTGCCATTATAAGTACACTGATAAAGGACATCATGTACTTACAAGAACAATGCAGAGCTAAAAAAACATTGGCATTGGATACTGAAGAATTTGGAGCGAACAATTGATAAGCAAGCTATCATGCATACTGCTGTCACATAATGAACCAGGTATGTATGCAAGTACAGTGATACATGACAACAGGTACTAACAAGAGCAAAGCAGCGGGCAGCATATTTGCGATATCTTGTCATTCTTTTCAAACTGGAATTCTTCTTCGAGCAGATTTCCTGCAAACAAGATCCGTAAGGCACATGCGGAAAAGTAGAAGTTCAAATTGTCATGTGATTTCATAGATAGTACCTCATCCTGGGAATGAGACCAGTGCATAACAATGTTTTTCCATTCAATGTCTTCTAAATTTAGCACAGGAGACTTCACCGGAAATTCGTTTATAGATTTGCCACCAAAGTGTGATTTCCTCAGGTAACACCGATACTGCTGCAATGCTTCCTTGAAAAGCACAAGCAAGCTTTCCTCGTCATGTCTATCCAGATTGACCCTCGCCTAGTTACAACAATGTAATGTAAATCATTGATGTGTTCAATCAGCAGAAAACAGGAAAATAATAACCATGAATAATAGCACTTACACGTAAGTTGGACAGGAAGATGTGAAAATGGTGTTTGTCTTCACAATAATCTTCCCATGATGGGAATATATGCACGTAGTCCCTAACAACATTGAAAGCATTGTCTTTTAAACTGGGAATAAATGGAATGGGGTTCCAATCTGCAGGAATTGGTCATCTCTGCAGTTGGGATAGGTCTTCGGCCGGTGGACTTGCTGTACTTTTTGCTGGAGTGGGATTTTTCTGTGGTACAACTGGTGCTATGGCAAATGAAATCGGTATTCCTTTTGCTGGAGTGCAGGTCCTGTGTGGTGGGGCTAGTGGTGTGGCCAGTGAAGTATGGGTACAGTCTGCTGGAGTCGGTCCTACGTTTTGTGTCACAGCTCTATCGAACATGGTAAAGAAGAGCAAGCAGATTTTGGATAATAAAATGTTGGTTGCGTAGTGCCCACACATGATGAACTAGAGAGCATTAAGAATGCAACTCCCAGCTGTCTCTCGACCATTTCAGGCGGTTGGATGAAGATCCTACGTCTCCTAACCCTTCTTCTTCCTCATCTGTGATTCTTCCCATATAGAACACCGCACGGGCCGCCGGCTGGACCACCGGCCCCCATCGCCTGTGTTCCTCTGCCACCCCCACCCCCACCCGCGTCGAGTTTTCTTCATTCAGCGAGGCCCCACAACCACCCGAGCCCCTTGGATCGCACCGGCGAACTCCGGCGAGCTCTGAAAAATCGACTAACCCAGTTTTGAAATTTAGTCTACTGTGATTTAACTAGTGTGGAATATAAAAGGGGAAAACCATAAGCATTGGGAGTATAGTGTTGAGCATGCCATGGCGGATCTGAAGGTGCAAACCGGACAAAGGCAACTTTGCAACCAAGACAAGAAATCAGAGTAAAGCAGTGGCGATCTATTTTCTTGCTACGATAAATAAGTTGAGCAAATACGAAAGACGGCGCCTCTGGTGCGGCGCCGTGTATGCATCTGGTGAGAATTTGACGGTGCTGCGGTAGCGATGGCTGTCAGCAGCGTGGAAGCAGATCTAGGAGGGTAGACGGTGGCGGCAGGGCGCGGTGGACGAGACGGTCGTACGAGCGGCGCCGGCAAGGTGGACGACGGCGGGGATGAAGCGAGAGGACGGGATGCAAGGATCCTGGTCCGAAGGCGTGGATGAGAGAGGTCGATCTCTTGTAACGGACGACGGCATCGGGGTATCAGCTCCGGCATGGTGGAGGAGGACGATAGTGGATGGGGTGGCGGGCAGCAGCGGACGGAGGAGGGTGGGGTGGAGAGGGTGTTTTGGTGCCCACGGAGTACGAATGGGGAAAAGGGAGGTAGAGAGGAAGGGGGGAACCATGTAGTCAGGGCGCGCTTGTCTCAAATGCGAGGAAATTTACAAACTTAGCCCCCGTTTCAAATTTCTACTACATCACAGCAACATTAGTCGGTTGGGGATAGGACGGTAATCTCGCATACACTGAATATTTGCCAACGAGAGTTTGTTTTTGGCGCCCACCGTGTATGAATATGAATCGGGGAGGGAGTCAATTTTGGCCGAGGGCACACTGTGTTTTGGCGCCCCCCGTGTATGAATCCGGGTGAGAGGCGGTTACGTCACGTTTGGGTGAAATTACAAACCTACCTCTATCGAAACCTATAGAAATCCAGCAGATAGGCTTTGCGCGGCAGGGATAGGCAGTAGTGATTTCCATCTCACAGATTTTGGTTTCGGGCGGTTACTACGACTTTCCCCGCTTCGTTCAAATTTTGCGCAGTGCACGTTTACCGTGCCAACTCAATTCGAATCCCGTTTGTATTCTACTATGTTTTTTCGGGCGGGATCCATTTTCAATTGGAATTACATTCTATATACATCATTTTTTTACATATATACTTTCAAAAGCACAACAAAGAATTCTGCTCCTTTATATGTATAATATGATTTACAAATACAACGATCTCGACATCTTGAGGTTGAATTCGAAAAAATTTAACCAAATTATGTTCTACTAAAATGTATGGATCAGTAATATCTACATATTAAATAACATAGATGTGCGTGAATTCATATGAGTATGCATGTTTGATAGATCAATTTTGGTTTGAGTATGGATTACATGTATGATCATCTCGAATTCAAATATTTGAATCCCTTTTTTGTTCACTCCTTTCACGCCCATCTATCTCGCATGCATGCTCCTTCAGGTAGCCATCACTCTCTTTTCTCCAGCTCACCCGCACGCTCACTTCATGTGTCTCCTATCCTCGCAAACATGGTCTCTCGACGTCTCCCTTGAGAAGTGTCACACTCTCCCTATCATTATACATTACATGGTTTTCATTATCTCTCACATCTCTACTGTTCTCTGGTATCACTCGGTACCTAAGCTTTCTTTTTCACCGCCATACACACAGTCTCCACTCGTCTTTCACTTTGTCTTTCTCTCTATGGGATTCTCTCACACACCCTATATGTCTCTACATATGACTCATACCACTAAAATTACTCTCTCTCTCTGCTGTAGACACAACATTTGTTGCGGTCTCCTTTTCGTCTCCATCCCAGACTGACAGCGATCAGACAACCCCGACCACCGTCTCCTCTCTCTCTCTCTCACAGACACACACACAACTCCTGCTTCCACCCCCCTTCCCGACTACCGTCTCTCTCTCACACACACAAAACTCTCGCTTTCGCACCCGACTCATATTTCTCTCACAAGCATTTATCGACTAGCTAGCCTCTAGATAGGTTTATACACCCGCACACTCATGCTTCCACCATCGCATACATGTCTCTCTCTCGCTCCTTGTATCTATGTAGCTTTTTCTTCCCTTCTTGAGACACGCCCTCTCGATTGTGCACACACACACTATCGCCTCATTTTAAGCTGATACCTATCGCACACACACTACTTTTGTCTTTGTCACACATGCACTTCGTCCTCCTCCACTCTCCCTCTCTCTCACACACACATGGGCTTTTTGCAACAACTAGCAAGATGCCATGCGTTGCACGGAACATCAAGATGCATTTGTATGAGTAGTTTATCTTGTGGGGGAAAAGGATGAACGAGGGAAGACCTTATTTGAAAATATGGAGATGGGTGTGGGTATCTTTTTGCAAAATTGCCATAGTTTCCTTCCTATCCGCCAGATCTAGATCGGACGGCCTATATTGCAGGATGGCAGGCACACGATCATCACCGACAATGCTTTTTTAAGAGTAGGGATAAAAAATAGAGTTGGTGATGATGGTGGGCCTGCCATCCTACAATGTAGGTCGTCTGATTTATATCTGACGGATAGGAAGGGAAATATGGCAATTTACCCACACTCTTCACCACATTTGCAGATAAGGCCTTCCCTCGTTCATCCTTTTCTCCGACGAGATTTTGATGTTTCGTGCAATGCACGGGCATCTTGCTAGTAAGAGTAGAAATTAGACATATACCACTTCTCGAATCTTGAAACCAACAACATGCCTTCCTTATCTCATCAAAACCACCAAAGGAATATATTTTGAGTGAAATATAACATATTTTTAGTGATATACGTATTTGAAAACTAGACTTTTTTTCTATCAAATCGGTGAATATGTATTAATCTACTTTGATCGTGTGGCAATGCATTGGCACATTGCTAGTAGTTATTATAATTTTTTGGACACCAGGCAAACGGTGGAGTACATATACGAAGAGAAGAGGCACATGCACATAGTCGGCCTCTCGCTGTCTCGCACACATGAGTGTTATGTAAAGGCGATGTTATCAAATAAACCCTAAAACCCTAGGTGCATGATTGCTGCATTCGCGGGTACCGGGTACGTGGTGGAGCACCTTTGTAGGAGTTGATGGTTGGGACCACAGGTGAACGACTTGGAGCGCGGTGGCTCGCCAGTTGCCACAGACCGAGTAGCCACGTTTAAAATATCGTTTTTTTTAGCGGGGTTAAGAGTTCCATTTTAAATGGCACGTTATAAGTAGTAAGTAGTTTTTAGAACGATTGGTATGGAGCGAAAATGGAATTCATAGTACTACGTACCTCCTTGGCGTATGGTTGTATGGGTTTATGTTACGAGATGTTGAACCTGGTAGTTCGAGGGCAAATACTATGGTTTAGATTTAGATGCTGGTTTTTAGTAATCGGAAGGGGAAACCCTTCTTTGATTAAAAAAAACTACTACCTCCATTCTGGTTTACTAGTCCCCATCGTATTTTGGGTCAAAGTTTGTCCATGAATTTTACTTGTAAAATGTGAATGGAAAACGAGATTTTGTTATACCCAAACAAAAAAGGACTGGAGGGAGTGATTGCTCTGACACGAACGCGATCTCTCATAGCACAGGCATTGAACCGGCGTGCCGGCCAAGAGGGCCGCACTCGCTGCAGGCCCGACTGAGCACGCGTCCTCTCCGCGTGCAACCAACTTAAGACTGCCCCGCCTGCCTTCATTGAATCCGCGCGTGTGCCGGCAACACGTCCTTCCGCGAGCCGACAGGCATTTTAGAACACAAAAAATGACTAAAATATAATTAATTTACGCATGATCTTGATTTTTTGTGCTCGCACTAGTAGCAGGAACTAGTAGAGGTTTTTCTTTATTTATAACTCTCCTCACATTTTTTTTGGCTTTGAAGTGAATCATGGTTGTGGACATTATGTATGAATGTGCAGATATCTGTGAACATGAGTTTGATGTGGAAGTTGGACTTGGAATGTCGGGCTTGCGTGTGAACTATACCATGTCCAATGCTTCGTCTGTTATTGTTTGGAAAGTAATTGTTGTTATTACATGACCCAAAAAAAACATTTTGTGCCACATCAGTAGATGCACAGACATCACAACAGGCATGCTGACTGGATAAACATTTGAACCTAGCTATTATGAAGGAAATTTTGTATTGACAACAGGTTTAGATAGCAGGAGACGCCTAGCCCGCTCTGCCTCTGCTAGCTTATTTCTGGCTTCTTCCATCTCTTCTTTGGCTTGGGTGAAGAGAGCATCTGATTCTCTTTTTGATTCTTCAGGAACTCAGCTACATTCTCAAGGGCTGCTGCACGCTTTCTTTCAGCCTTTACTAATGCCATGAGGACACGAACAGCTGACGACTCCACCTGGCTTGTGTGTAATCCAGCATCATCTGGGAATTTGCACCTTGTGTCTAATCCAGCATCATTAGGGAATTGGCACCTTGTGTGTAATCCAGCCTCATTTTGGAAACATGATCTCGAGGTTGACCATACTTCCCTCCTTGCAGGAACTGCATCCTGACATGAAGTTACTTCTTTTTTAGATCAATACTCAGAGAAACCTAGATCCATTTAGTAGAAGCCAGATAAACAGAACTCGGAGAAGTGAATTCAAAAGGAAAAGAAATATAAAAACAGACTACACGGTGAGAACACCCACTGCCTACATCAAGTTAAAAATGAAAGCATTAGGACGATGAAGACTCTTCTTATTACACATCGAAGAACACCACGCTTAAGAGAAACAGAAACTACAACATATACACATCGAAGAACACGAGGCTAAACGAAAGTAATTGAAAGGGTGTTACTTGCCAAAGCTCGTTTTACAGGTTCGGTGCAGCTCCTCTTTAACTTGCCACGCTCCTTGAAGATGTCCCGAATATCCCGTGTTTGGTATTCATTGCTCCTCTGCATATTCACACTCGTGGTTTCAAAATCTCAACATGGCAAGAAAAATACTACTAGTAATACTCGCGCATCTTGTGGGCAACATTAAAGCACTCGTCTGCCATGTTAGAGCATCTCCAACAGAATCGCAACGCGCGGCGCTTTGAAAAAGCGTTTATAGTGCTGAGATCGAGAAGTAGATACTAGAGAGTAGAGGATAGTTCTCAGCATAGATAGATACAAAAAAGATAATTCAACTACTCCTCGTCGTCTGACTGCTCCTCGGTGATGTCCTCCTCCGATGTCTGACTATAGGCGTGAAGATACTGATCGTCGTCGGATTCCCAGGGCGACGCTACTCCTAGCCTCATGTTGAATTGAGCGTCCGCTTTTCGCCTATGCCTCTCCTCGCGATAGGCAGCTCGCTCCGCGCTCCTCTTATCCCTCTCCGCCCTCCTTTGCACGTAGAACTTGCGCTCGTTGATGATGTCCTACGGGGAGTGCTGGCGCCACAATGCAATGGCTTCCTCATCCATCTCGGTGATGCCGAGACGGTGCTCCCGCCTCCAGTTGTCACGACGGTCCTCGTCGGTGCTAAGCCGCGGCAAAGGCGCGAGCTCCTGCACCCGCTCCCGTGTCGGCACGTTGGGGAAGTTCAATGTTCTATGAGGCCACCGGAGGCACCACGCCGCCGCGCCGTACACGCGGGCGGCCTCGGTGGCGGTGTCGAAATTGCCGAGGCCGAGGTGCATCCCGCGGAACCGGATCTCGGTGGAGAAGCCGCCGGAGGGGCGCGCGCGGACGCCGCGGTATCCCCAAGTTTCCCGGCGACGTGGCGGCATGGTGGCGCGGTGGCGGCGAGGCGAAAAAGAGCGGGGAGAGAGCGGCGGCGAGGCACAGAGCGGTGGCAAGTCACAGAGCGGTGGGAGGGCGTTGGATTTTATAAAGCACGCCGGATGCCGCGCGCCAAAACTAGCGCACACCTGGCCGCTTTTTCCCGCGCGCGCGCGATCCTTTCCCGACGTCTCTGCTATCTCTACTCTCTTCTCTACGGTTATATTTATTTAATATTTAATATTTAATATTTATCTCTACTTCCTTTACTGTCTACTTTTTTTCTCCATACTTTTTTTCTTGCAATATAGGCCGTCCGATTTATATCTGACAGATAGGAAGGAAACAAATGGGAATTTTGCAAAAAGATACCCATACCCCTCTCCAGATTTGCAAATAAGGCCTTCCCTCGTTCATCCTTTTCTCCCACAAGATAAACTACTCATATAAATGCATCTTGATGCGTGCAACGCATGGGCATCTTGATAGTTCTAAAAACCTTTCCATCATTTGCCACACTGCTGGTTGCAGATGAAAAACCTACCCAAGCACAGCGGGATACAGGAGCGACGCACAATTACAAGCTGATATTCTGTTGGACAATGGAGGCTATAACCAATTACTTTTACGGGAACAATAGCACCCAGGAAAATTGAAGGGTAGGTATGAACAAAATTGGAACTGCACATGTACTGCTAAGTGATTCAATACACACATTACCAATCGAGGAGGAGAACGATGGTTGCGGCGGCCTCTGTGAGTCATGGTCGGCAACGGGAGTCAGATCATTGTCCACGACGGTGGTACTTCTGCGCTTGGCGTCGGCTTCCGGGAAGCAGATCCGAGACCGTGGAAGACGTTGCCGGGGAAGAGGCTCCGTCTACGACGACGACGGTGGACCGGCTCTAGTGCGGCATACGAGGTCGTCAATGAGGCAGATGCACTGCGATGGACGAGTGCGCCGATGTAAAGGGGAGGAGCACGAAGGCTGCGGTGCCGTGGAGAAGTCTATTTTGCGGCGGGGATAGAAAATGGGGAGTATTCAGGTGTACTACTCTAGGTGTCGGGGTGGGGCTGGCTGGGTAGGGTGAATCTGAAGTTACGAAAACAGCCCCCTACCAAGCGTCGTACGTAGGCCTGTTCCGAAGGCTATGATGGTAACTTCCCACTGCTCAAATCTGGGTCGCGGGAGATTTTCCCGGCGACCTCAAAATTTTGTGACACTGGACTCCCCGTGTGGCGTGTTGAGTGATTCGGCTAAGCAACTAGCGAGTAGTAGTAGTAAACTCTGCATATTAGGTTTGACCGAAGTCAAACTTCCTAAAGTTTGACCAAGTTTATATAAAAATATAAACATTTACCATAACAAATATGTATGATGTGGAAGTACATTCAATAATGAATCTAATGGTATTTATTTGTTATTGTATATGTTAATATTTTTTGTTATAAGCTTTTTGAGAGTTTACAAAACTTGACTTTGACCAATGCTAATACGCGGACTTAAATAAAAACGGAGGGAGTACACATTTGTTTTCTTAGTTTGTAGTCAACTAATCATTTGTTGAAATTGTGAAATAAATATATTAGGCTATTGACTTCGAATGTAATGGTCTATACAATTCAATAGTTACAATCATTGTTGAATCCCAAGATGTATACAAGGTCTATAGTACTTCACAACATGCTCAAACTCACATAATCCCAGTCAAATGAGAATCTAAATGCATTTCATAGTTATTACTTTGTAGGATGCAACAAAAACAACCAAAACTCTACATCAGCCATTATAGAAGCAACATTTTGACATATCCCATTGTGTGAATGAAACGTGCAGAGAGAGATTTTGAAGATGGAGCAGATAGGGCGGGAAAGATTGTATGTATGTGGACGAGAGAGTAGGAGACAAACCTAATGAGACACACACACACAGAGAGAGAGAGAGAGAAGAGAGGAAGAAGTTAGGTGTGTGAGAAAGATGGAGACATGTAATATACGTGATTCTTTATACGTGGAAGGAGAAGAGACAACATGTTTGATGAGAGAGCTGGAAAAACATGGACGAGAGGGGAAGGATCTCATGGGTTGAGGGATTGACAATTTTGTGCGGGGGAGAGAGGGATTGGTAATTTTGTGCAAGAGAGAGAGGGTGGGGGGAGGAGTCAGTCAGCCGTCGTCACATCACCCTGCTTCCAAATGACCCCGCATTCTCTAGCGTGGTGTGGTCGCCGTCTTTGATCTGCTCGATGTCCTCTTTGAAGATTGAGGTGTTGTGCATGTTGGGGTGCAAAGAAGCATAAGCGAGAGTGGTTGTTGTATAACCTTGGATGGGGATGAATTGTGTGCTCAGGGGAGTGTGTGTGTGTTGTGCTGCGTGCGTGCGTGCGTGTGTGTGTGTGTGCATGCGTGTGTGTCTCTTTCTCTGTGTGTGTGTGTTAGATATTGAGCGAAAACAAACCTAAGGAGAGAAATGGGTATTCACGAAGAGATTGCGCAGGCCTTGAGGTGGGCAGGGGCCGAGTGAGGGTGTCAAAATGTGCGCGTTGATGCATATGTTGCATGCGATCGTGCGAGGGACAGACGAATCGAGAGAGATGGTTGTTGTGTTACGGATGCTCCTCTCTCTCTCTCTTCCTCTCTCTCTCTCTCTCACACACACACACACACACACACAAGTAAACTAGAAGACCGTTCTCTCATGTATACACAACGTATCGGCATCTGTCTATGTCTCACTCATGCATGATCGTTTGCACATTCACACCTCTCTATGTCTGTATCACACGCACACCGTCTCCACATTGCCCTTCCGCCACAACACACATATGGACACATACACACGTTCTCTCTCAGTCACACACACAAAATAAGTATTAAAAAGAACTAGGGCGCACCTAAAACGTCCAAATCCAAATAAATACAAACTGAAGCTAAATTCAAATATATGGAAATATTGCAGCGTCAAGGACTTTCCCAGGAAAAAAAAGTTGAGTAATATTCGAGGATTGTTTTCACACACACAAAAAGGTTCGGTGGATGTCCTTCGAGCGCGACACGGTGACACACCGTTCGATCGACCGCGCGGCCGTGGTTCACGCGCTTGCACATGATTCCATATCGTGGCTGTGGTACTAACTTCAAAAAAAAGCACTGCCTAAGTCTAATGTTTATGTGTACTAGTACGGTTTTCTTTTAAGTTTGACCAACCTCATATAAAACTAAAGTAAGCTCCCATAGGCGCACTCAGCAAGTATACCGCCGCCGCTGTTGCGCATGCTGGCGCCCGCCTGCTCCGGCCAACAATGTCTCGCCCATCACTGCCGTGTCACCGCCATCCCTGTGCCATGAAGCCGAAGGCTCGCCCGCTCACGTCGTCTGCAGTCCCTCCTCGCCATGCCGCCGCACTGCCAAGCACGCGAGCAGCTGGTGGAGCCGCGTCTATGCACGCAGCGTACAAAGAGAAGGACGAGCGCGTGCTCCAGCACGCCGGCGAGGAGGAACTAGCGTGTCATTGTCATCTCCGCCCGCGTGGAGGAGGCGTGCATGGTGGCTGTCGCGGCGGAAGTCGGTCGCGCGTGCGTCAAGCCCGCAAACCGGGTGAGGACGCGGAATCTACCTTCGAGACCTTGAATGCCATGTGGATCCTGCAATCTGAAGGAGCAATTTGGGTCAGTCGACTCATGTGAACCGTTTTATGCAACATGGATGGCTAGAAGGGCTTCTTCCACCTCTTCTGCCGTCTTCTTCCTTCGCTCCGTCGAACTTCTTTCACAAATCGACTGACCCAAATTATACTACTAGTACGAACGTATTAAGTACAGTGGGAACACGAAGGTACGAGCAGTAGTACCAACTGCAAGAAGAACAGTAGCAAGACATAGTACTAGTACTACTCTACGTACTAAATAGTTCAAATAACGAGAAAGAACATAAACATAGTCCTGCTAGGGCCTCAGCACAACACACTCTTGAAAATAAACTAAGCAACTAGTCAGCTTGACACTGCAGTAGAACCAACATGAGCGACGACACTGCCACCTACTCGGAGTCCGAGTCCATGTTCTCGACTTCGTCCTCATCCCTCTTCCTCTTCATCTTCGACGACGCTTCTTTGCTTGAACCGGACACTGGGCTCCGCTTCTTCATCCAACCCATGTAGATATTTAAACAAAGGTAGGCATCCATTGCTGCGTACAGGATGTGATCTTCATCTAATGTCTTCGACTCCCATGCATGATGAAACTCGTGATGAGGTTTCTTCAGTTTAGCGTATGAAGGATCAATCATGGCTGCTGCCAGAGTTAGCATTGAAGGTTGAGAGGAGGACACCAGGCTTGCCTTCTGGAGATCGAAGGGCTGGCCTACAACGAGACCTATCCGACACAAGACTTCTTTGTCGTTCTTAAAGCCTACAGTAACGAATTTCACTCTTTTGTCCTTGAGGAAGTTCTTAAAATCCTGGCACTCAATGTCGGCATGGCATATGTGGTATACCAAGCAAACATTATGTACGCAAACCTGGATCACGGCGGGCTTCTTCCTCTCTTCGTCCTTTAGATCCTTCTCTCGTCCCAGGACTTTGGTGTACTCAACATCTAGCCCAGCGACCCACTCATCCGTTGAACTATTGAACATGCGTAGGAAGTGAGCAAGCCATGCTTTCACCGTCGCGGATCCACGTGTGTAGATGACGATGAACTAATCGCCGGTGATGGCTCTAACCTGGTACTCAGCAGCGACCATGGAGATTTGGGAGGCCATGGATTTTGGAGGAGGGTTAGGAGAAGTTGAATTGTTGTACCCCACAAAAACTGGGAGCGAACTAATGTGAAAGGACGGGACGACTGGGAGCGAACTATTGTGAGGTAGAAGACGGGGACAAGTAGGGTGTGCGAACGGCGTGGGGTTGCTGGCTTTCCCGATGGATAAACGGCTGCAAGGCCCCAAAGAGTTCGCAAGAACTATGTGGGACCCACTAGATGTCATGTCTACTAGACCCATATCGTAGGCCTGACGGTATAGCTTCTGCCTGTTTGCACGCCATGCCGGTGCATGGATGTAACTTCACTTAATTCCGTCAACCGTCGCGCCTCCCATGACCTTCGCCTCCCTCGCACGGTCGCGCCCTTTGAGACTTCGACCGACTAAAATTGAGCAATTTTTTTTGCCTACTCCGCATGCATGATACTCCCTCTGGTCCTTTTTACTCCCGTCAACCATTTGCAAAGTGTTTGACCAATTTTTTTTAAAGACCACCTTATATTAATTAACTAGCGACACCAGTACACTCATTCGATACAATATTCACCACACAGGGCGGTACGTTATTTACAAGAATACCATCTAATCTATTGTCAAAGCTATACTTAGCGATTAAGTGTGCTACCTTATTGGCCGAATGGCTAATCTTTGACAATTGAAGATTGTTGATCAACTTCGAGATGCTCAACGCTTTCATCTTCAGGTCACACATAGCAGACTTGTCATAGTCCCCCGATGCAAGAGACGCTACCACAAATGCGCAATCAGTCTCTAAAATTACAGGATTATGAAGAGAAATACCTATGTAGAGACCGGCAATGCAATCCCTAAGCTCCGCTTCCTCCACGCTTTGACAGGCATCAATGAAATCCCACGACCAAATTTATACTAAAAATATCAATATCTACAATACTGATTATAATGAGTATAAGAACTACGTTTTATAATGAGTGTAAAAATATTGATTTGACATTGTGAATGTTGATACTCCCTCCGTCTAGGTGAGTAAGTCATCTTAGGCTATGCACCGTGACCAAGGAGGAGGGGAAAACGAGAGACATTAATGTTTATTTGCTAATTAAATAGTATTGCATGCAATGAACTAACCACTTCATATCATGTTTGATAGTCTCGGGTCATTAAAAGCATGCACACCCTCATCTCTTATTGGTTGATATGTCAAGAAACAAGAAACGAGGTAGAAGTTAATGCACCGCGCCTATGTGTTTTGGGATTATTTGGTTTTCCTAAGATGACTTACACACCTAGCTATTAGAGTACCACTACCTCCCTTCTAGTTTAAAGGGCTCGACTCAAAAATTTCACCTACTCTTAGCAAGATAGTAGAGGCGGTGGAATAGTTTTTGAAGTCTGCAAAAGTACTCAACTAATGTTGTCGTTCTTCACAAAAAAATGTGTTTACCAATGCATGCATGGACACTAGTTAGTCTAACCCCCCTCTCTTCTTTAATTCTTTGCCACATCAGCATGTTTGCTATTCCCGTGTACCAGCTAAGATACCACCATGATGACCAGCCATAATCATTGCATGCAGTAATTTAGTGCACCTTGAAATATGAACATGTGTGGGGCGTGTATGTTTTAATGACTTGAGACTATACCTAGCCCGACATGCAAGATGACTTATTATGCACCGTTCCCCATACCTGCAGGAAGCTCGTTCATCTCCAAATCTTTTCCTCTCCATGTGTGGAAACAATATGCCTGCCAAACTCTCCTTCTCCCTCCGGTGGTCCCACCACTCCACCTCGTGTGAAAAAATCTGCATGCATGACTCTCCTCCCCCCACGCTCGTCCAATCCGTTGTGACCAGCAATATTTCCACCCCTTCGCTCCCCGTAATTTACTCCAACAAATATGCCCACGTAGCTTTTACTTAACTTCAGGTGCATTGTGTCACTGACATACGGGCCCAGTAGTGTACTCGCCCACATGTCAGTGATGCAACTGGACCCGCAGTTAAGTCAGTGCAGCTTAGTCCATATCATACGTAGGTGTGCCATTGCTCACTATAAATACTGTGCCTCCCATGACATCGCTATCTCCTCCCCCTCACGTTCACGTTCATCGCTATCTCCTCCCCCTCCCTCTCACGTCGACCACCATGGCATCTCCCCTCCCAATCCCTAGGAGCCCCTCGCTGCACCACGCAGACGGTCACACATCGCCTTTCTGTTCCTCACCGCCACTAGTCGAGGAGGACGCGTCGGTGTTCCGCTCCTTGCCGCTACGCGACGCGTCGCTTTCCGTTCCTCGCCGCCACTAGTCGAGGAGGACGCGTCGGTGTTCCGCTCCTCGCCGCGACACGACGGGTTGCCGTTCCGTTCCTCGCCGCCACTAGTCGAGGAGGACGCGTCGGCGTTCCGCTCCTCTCCGCGACGCGTCGAGGTGGACGCGTCGGCGTTCTCAATCTCGTCGACACACGCGTTGGAGGACGCGTCGGCTCCCCACTACGAGGAAAACGCCGCGCCGCTCGCTGAGCCCTCTAGCCTTGAGGAGCTTTGGAAAGAAATGTATGTCGCCTTGTGGGAGGCTTTGCCTCCAGAAGAGCGCGCCAAAATAGAGGCGTAGAAGAAGGCCGAGGAAGAGAAGCGCGCAGCGCAACAAGCTTTCTGGGAGATCTATGTCGCGTCCGAGAGAGTCAAGCAATTGGTTCTTTGACAGAAGGCTCATGCGAGGGCCGTGAGGGTGGCAGAGGACGCCCGTGCCGACACCCTGAGTGCAGTCGGGCCCAAGCGCCTCATCTACGCTTGGCGGTACATGGACCGGGTGCACGCTTCCAGCCAGGAGGAGTATCTGTTGGCGCCGGATCACCACACCGGTGAGATCGCGCTCGCCCACCGGCAAGCCGCCAATCATTACCTCACGAGTTGCGAGGCTGAGGAAGAGGCGTTGTGTCGGCGCGCTGGGAAACGACCGTGCACCAGGGCACTCGTGGCGCGCCGCAAGCGCTCCTGCGAGCGCCGTGGATTTTAGGAGGAGTATAATTTTTTGTTTCATAAGGCGATCTCATTAGTTTTGGGACGCAAATGATCAATCCCGAACGTTCAGGAATTTTTAGCGTCCTTAATTAAGTATGTAAAAGGGAAAGTTTGAAAATGTTGTGTATTATTACGCATTTTGCAAGTACGTGCATATAGCACAAACTTTACTATATACTATCGGACTACACGTCTCTCTCGATATATGCTTGCAAACTGTGCTACTCCCTTCGTCCAGGTCAATAAGTCATCTTTGGTTGTGCACGGTGACCAAGAAGGAGGGAAGACTTGTACACCTAGACGGAGGGAGTACTACTATTACTTATGTACGTGCAAATGCATGTTTGAACATTACGATGCGGTTTTTGTAAAAGTGGAAAAACAACACTAGTCAAGCTTGTGAAACGATTCAATGCAAAACAAATGCAAAAATGCTCGTTTGATTGTTTACTTTTAGCTTCCTTCTTTGTGGTTATTTCTCTATGCACTATGACCAAGGAGGAGGAGAAAATGAGAAACGTTAATGTTTATTTGCTAATTAATAGTATTGCATGCAATGAACTAACCACTGCATGTCGTGTTTGATATCTCAAGTCATTAAAAGCATGCACACTCTTTATCTCTTATTGGTTGATATGTCAAGAAACAAGAAACGAGGTAGAAGTTAATGCATCGCGCCTAAGTGTTTTCGGATTATTTGGTTTTCGTAAGATGACTTACACACCTAGATGTACCGCGCCTAAGTGTTTTAAGTAACATTTTATCAGTTAAATCTTTGGTCAAAATTTAGCACAAATTACAATGGTGAGGAATAAACCAGGACGGAGTAGTAGTTTAGAAGCCCAGATAAATGAGTGAGGCGCCTTGTTGTTACTCTCAACTGTGACTAGTCTTGTGGGAAAAGGTGGGGAAGCCGCCAAAAGAACTGGCCCTAGGAGTAGTAGCTAGGGATCGAGCGTGGGAGATGAACCAGAGAAAGTAAATGCAGAGAGATGAAATGCAAAAAAGACGGAGGGATGTGATGGTTGCTTGTCCGTTTATTTTACCAGGCCATTTATTACTGGGAGTGGTTGGGTTTTGTGATATGACGGCTTTACTACCGCGCCACGAGCGGGGTGAGAGGTGAGACTCCCGTGCAGCGCCACCCTCTACACTTGTACTACATCGGTCGTGGTTTATTAGTCCCCCATTGAATTTGACTGAAGATTTAACTGACAAAATGTTAGTGCATGTCAACAAAAACTATATCGTTGGATTCGTATTTGAACATAGTTTTGAATGATATAATTTTAGGTGACATGCATCAGTATTTATCGTACTATATATAATGTTAGTTCAATTTTTGGTCGTACTAATCTATAGTAGTAAGTCGCCTGTGCGTTGCACCGAAGAGTGAAATGCATTGATCGGGGAGTTGTTTATTTTGACAAAGGATGTGGGGGTCATCTCATGTGTAACGGGTATCGATAGGTTTCTTCGGATATTATCTCATCTCTAGAGCTCACAAACATCCAGGTGAAATAGATAAAAAGGTATCTTTTGCAAACAAAAGCGTTCAACTGTTCAACCTGCATCCAAAACTTGTGAAGAAATAACACTTATTGTGCTTTGCAAGAAATGATCTTTAAGAATTAGTTTTTGAGTATCGATTGTTATACATGTTGGCTACAGATGACATGGCACTTTCTTATAGTCAACAGTTGGCTATACTATTAAGTAATATTAACCATGCCTTTATACACCTAGACGGAGGGATTAAATCAGGATGACTTGCAAGGGGGCAGAGGAGATGTAAGAAATGGTTCATCGTAAGTCTTTCACCAGTACTGTAGTAAAAATTCATACATGGAAGATTCTAGACTAAACCATAAACGGATACACTTTTATTCATGCGCGATACTCCAATAGAGCAAGATCCTGCATGGAAGTCTCCACATGCTTAGACAGCGGATTACATTGAGCGAAGACTAATGATCAACATTTAACTTGATAATGCGTATTTTTTTAGAAGAACAGGGAGGCTCCTCCCCGGTTCCATTATCAAATGAAACCCAAAGTGTCTTACATCAGCTCACTGAGAGGAGCAATTCAAAGGAAGGACTGCGGCGAAAGCCACTCAAGTTTAGCGACAAGCTTACAGAATCAAAAGCGGCAAAGACACGGGCCATAAGCGCCCACACACACACTACATGTTTTCTAAGTGCACTTGATAATGCGTATGTCCAGGTGAACCTCCTTGGAGTCCCCATGCACCGAGTCAGCGGGTAAAGGATAGAACGGATGCCATGGGTTTTCCAAGTCCACATTGGCGGGATAGTCCCAGCTCCTCAGATTCCAAGTCTGTCCGATGAGGCCGGTTTCGCCGCCCACATGACCTAGAGGGGTAGTAA
This sequence comes from Triticum dicoccoides, assembly GCF_002162155.2. Lineage (NCBI taxonomy): Eukaryota > Viridiplantae > Streptophyta > Magnoliopsida > Poales > Poaceae > Triticum > Triticum dicoccoides. Next base: position 98,349,921 of record NC_041393.1, read on the forward strand.
CATTGACCTTGCACCTGTACATCTGCCTCATGTCAGTGTCAGCGTCAGCGGCGACACCCCTAACTCACGCTACAAAGACGGGGCAGCGGCCTGCGCGGGCCTCGCCGGTGCCCATGATCAAGAGGAAGACATTGTCGTCCTCCTCCGAGACTAGCAGGAGGCGGTGATCCTCCAGCGACTCCGGCATGGTGAAACAGTAGCACGTGTCGTACTTGATGTTCTCCGCCAAGGGCCAGCAGTGACCGCTGCACGCATCCGTGAGGTGATGCACCATGTCCGCCGACGAGCCACAAAACGGCATCGGGCACTCATAGCAGTGGCCGAAGGGCTCCTTGGAGGCATGGACGAGGCCGTCCATGAAACGGGAGTGGATGTAGGGGACGTTGCGCCAGTTGAATATGTGAGCAAGTTACTATGAGATTTAATCCAAATAAGCACAAAATAAATCATGACGGCTATAACAGAGATGAAACTAATCATGTGGACTAGCATAGTAGTAGGATACAAAGTAGAAACATGAATTCTACCACGATTTCGAACAGGAAGGACAGAAACACATACGGTGCAACGGGAGCAGCACCGTTGGCATTGAGGTTGTCGCCCATGTCGTTGAGGAAGAGGTTGCCGAGGTTGGGGAAGAAGTCGTCGTCGGTGAAGTCGTGGCTGCCAGCAGTCGCGAGAGTGCGCTCCCCAGATTTCAACAGCGCCCGCCGAATGGAGCGCAGGAGGGAGTGGCTGTAGGGGACGTTGCGGCCGCCGAATGGAGTGCAGGAGTAGCACACGAAGCAGTAGATGGTGTCCTTACTAGTAATCCCTAGTCTCTATCTATCTATATCTATATATATATCTACTCTTATAGAAAACCGAGTTGGTGATGATGGCTTGCATGCCATCTTGTAATATAGACCGTCCGATCTATATCTGACGGATATAAAGCCAACTATGACAATTTTACAAAAGATACCCGCACCTCTCTCCACATTTACAGATAAGGCCTTACCTCGTGCTCCTCCCTATGTCTCTATCTCTACAAGTACTTTTTTATGACAAATCGAATAGTGCTACGCCGTCCGCTGCACACCCGGCTGAACACGCCTCCTCGCCTCCATCTCACCAACTGAGTCTTTTATAGGAGTAGGAGTAGAGAAAAAACCAAGTTGGTGATGATGGTGTGCCGTGCAATGCACGGGCATCTTGCTATTTTTTTGCATATAAGTCCAAACACCACGTAGACACGGTCTTTGAGCACGCTTCGTAGTCGTTCCACGATCGGGCATCGAAGTTTGTAACTATTTTAAATTAGAATATACTACTCCTCCAGTAGTCCTACTCTACTACTCTACTCTAGCAAGCTAGGGCATAGTGTCGTGGTTCTAAGTCTGACAGTAGTGTAGGGGGGTACTAAGGGAGAGGCAAGATCCTAGCTATGGAGTAGTTGTACACGCAAGAGTTTTACAAGTTCAGGCCCTTCTCGGGGGAAGTAATAGCCCTACGTCTCGGTGCCCGGAGGCGGTCGACTGGATTATATGCGTGTGAGTTACAGGGGTGCGAACCCTTTACACTGAGGACGGGGGTGGCTTATATAGAGTTCGCCAGACCCCTCCAGCCCTCAGTTATGCAGGGTTTAAAGTACATTAAGACAGGGGGTTACTGGTAACGCCCACATAAAGTGCTATGAAGACCATTAAGGCTACTTAATGACAGACCGTTTCCCGCAGAGTGACTTGAGATCTCTGGCCGTCGAGTGATTAGCTTCATGGTCGAGTGATTAGCTTCATGGTCGAGTGTTCTCGAATTTGTCGAGTGGAATACCTCTAGGTCGACTGACAGGTGGTTTCTTTTAGAGATGTCCTTGGGTAGGGTAGTTTAGACAGGTCCATGACCCTACCCTAGGTACATAGCTCCATCATTAGCCCCCGAATGGATCGAGGTTTGAGTGGGGAAGGAGTTGAGAATTCTTCCGACCCATTTCTTGTGTTATGAGTATGTCTTGTCTTGGATCAATGAACTTTAGGTGACGTTGTCAACTTCTTTTTCAGTCGCCTTGATCCATTCTTTAGATTTGTCAAGTGAAGTTTTCACTTGGAGAGCTCCGAGTGACAGAGTGGAGGAGATCTTCCGCCTGACGAGTTGTTCTGCAACCCGCGGATTTCGTGGGATTCGAATTTTGGGAAGCGCGCGGGACGGGGCGAGACCGCAGCAATCGGACGGGATAAGGTAGGGACGCCTCAATCTCCATGCCACCTTTTTCGCCACGTATTGCACGCGCAACTGTTGCGGGATTTGACAGGATCGCCCGGGCCTACATGTCAGACACTCGGAAGCAACCTTATATAAAGCGCCGGACAGGGTTTTTTGAACAGCGCGCCTTCATTCCCCCCTCTCTTCTCTAGATATCTCCGCCGCGCTCGCCTCTGCCCTAGCGCCACTGCTTCGTGCACGCTCCACCGGCGACAATGGTGAAGGAGAATACGGTGGCTTTGGAGCGGGCGAAGAAGGCGACGACGAAGGCGAAGGGGAGGCCAACCAGTCGGGGCAGATCTTCGTCGCGGACTGCTTTGCCGCAGGGCTGGATCCAGGGCGATTGGATCCGCTCGACCATCCGCCAGAAGGATCTTGATGACCTGGCCGACGAGGGACTGATCCCTCATGGATCGGCGAGGCTCCCAGGGAAAGAGTGGCATCCGCAGCCTCAAGAGGGTGAGTGTGTTCTCTTAGCCACTCACGTCGACCGCGGGTTTTCTTTGCCGCCCACCCTTTCTTTCGGGGGTTTCTGAAATTTTTTGGGGCACAACTCCACCACTTCACACCCAACTCCATCGTGTATCTCGCTGCCTTCGTATCTTTGTGTGAGAACTTCTTGGGTTGCCGGCCGCATTGGGGTCTCTTCAAACACATCTTCACCTGTCGCTCCCAAACGGTGAAAAAGGCCAATCTGAGTGACGAGAGAACCCAGGTGATCCAGATGTGCGGGGGTCTTGGAGTCCAAATGAGGGGTAAAAGTGCCTTTCCAGCCATGGTCCTTCCTGAGTCGGTCCGAGGGTGGCAGTCGACCTAGTTCTACTGCCAAGACCAGCCGACGCCAGGGCAGTCGACTGGACTCCCTCCTTTCTCCATGGATCGAGTGAGCAAGCCATCCTCTCTGAAGGTGGTCCCGGAGGAGAAGGCTCAGGTCAAGGTGCTGGTAGAGCATGTAGTCCAACTTATCCGTGACGGGGTGACTGGCATGGATCTTCTAGAGGTTTTCCTCCGCCGACGCATTCAACCGCTCCAGTATAGAGACCATCCGATGTGGATGTATTCTGGCACTGAAGACACCACTCGGGTCCACCTGGAGGAGGTCGATGATGCCACACTAGAGAGGTGGATGACTGCCATCACAGGGAACAAGGACAACCCCCGAGGAGTCAGGAGGATTGAGGGAGTCCTGGACTAGGGGGTGTCCGGATAGCCGAACTATCATCATCGGCCGGACTCAAGGACTATGAAGATACAAGATTGAAGACTTCGTCCCGTGTCCGGATGGGACTTTCCTTGGCGTGGAAGGCAAGCTTGGTGATACGGATATGTAGATCTCCTACCATTGTAACCGACTCTGTGTAACCCTAGCCCTCTCCGGTGTCTATATAAACCGGATGGCTTTAGTCCGTAGGACGAACAACAATCATACCATAGGCTAGCTTCTAGGGTTTAGCCTCCTTGATCTCGTGGTACATCTACTCTTGTAATATCCACATCATCAATATCAATCAAGCAGGACGTAGGGTTTTACCTCCATCAAGAGGGCCCGAACCTGGGTAAAACATCGTGTCCCTTGTCTCCTGTTACCATCCGCCTAGACGCACAGTTCGGGACCCCCTACCCGAGATCCGCCGGTTTTGACACCGACATTGGTGCTTTCATTGAGAGTTCCTATGTGTCGTCACCGATAGGCTCGATGGCTTCTTCGATCATCAACAACGACGTAGTCCAGGTTGAGACTTTCCTCCCCGGACAGATCTTCGTATTCGGCGGCTTTGCACTGCGGGCCAATTCGCTTGGCCATCTGGAGCAGATCCAAAGCTACGCCCCTGGCCGTCAGGTCAGATTTGGAAGTTTGAACATCACGACTGACATCCGCGGGGACTTGATCTTCGATGGATTCGAGCCACAGCCGAGCGCGCCGCACTGTCACGACGGGCATGACTTAGCTCTGCAGCCGGACAGTAACCTGGAGGCTGCACACAAGTCCGCTCCGATCTTCAATTCGGAGCCGGCTGCGCAGATCGAGGACGGGTGGCTAGACACCACCTCGGGGGATGCAACCTCTACGGTGATAGAGCCGAACACTGACCTTGTCCCTCATGAAGCTCGTGACTCCGAGGTGCGGACTCCTCGCCGAACTCCGAACCTCCCGCGCCCCCTCCAATCGAATCCGATTGGGCACCGGTCATGGAGTTCACCGCTGCGGACATCTTTCAACACTCACCTTTGGCGACATCTTGAGTTCGCTAAAGTATCTCTCGTTATCAGGAGAGCCCTGGCCGGACTGCGGTCAGGACGGTTGGGATGCGGACGACGAAGAAAATCAAAGCCCACCCACCACCCACTTAGTAGCCACTGTCGACGATCTAACCGACATGCTAGACTTCGACTCCGAAGACATCAACGGTATGGACGACGATGCCGGAGACGACCAAGAACCAGCACCTACTGGGCACTGGAAAGCCACCTCATCATATGACATATACATGGTGGATATCCCAAAGGATGGGAATGGCGAAGGAACAGCAGAGGATGACCCCTCCAAGAAACAGCCCAAGCGCCGGCGTCAGCGGCGCCGCTCTAAATCCCGCCACAGCAAGAATGGAGATTCCGACACCGGAGATAATAACACCCCAGAAAGTGCCGAAGACAACCCCCTCCAGCAAGATTCAGCGCAGGAGGACGGAGACGCCAGCCCTCATGAGAAAGCAGCAGACGAAGAAGTAGAGGATTACATGCCTCCCTCCGGAGACGAGGCAAGCCTCGACGACGACGAATTCGTCGTGCCTGAGGATCCCGTCGAACAAGAGCATTTTAAATGCAAGCTTATGGCCACGGCAAACAGCCTCAAGAAAAAGCAGCAGCAGCTTAGAGCTGATCAAGATCTGCTAGCCGACAGATGGACTGAAGTCCTTGCGGCCGAAGAGCATGAGCTCAACCGCCCCTCCAAAAGCTACCCCAAACGCAAGCTGCTCCCCCGATTAGAGGAGGAGACATATGAACCTGCATCACCAGCAGACAATACGGCTGACCGACCACCCCGTGGCCGCGACAGAGAGGCCTCTAGGCCCTCCACCAGAACCGTACCCCGCCACCCTCGAAAAGCACAAGGCCACAGGGGAATGCTCCGGACTTGCGAGATATATTGGAGGATAATGCAAGACAATCAAGATCGATCTATGGATCACGTGGGCGCCCCATGATACGCGACGACAACCATCACGCGGGACACAGTAAGTCCGGCCGGGCCGAACAAAATATACAAAGCTCTTTTGAACTCCGTCGTGATATCGCCCAATACAGAGGCGCCGCACACCCACTATGCTTCACAGATGAAGTAATGGATCATCAAATCCCCGAAGGGTTTAAACCCGTGAACATTGAATCTTATGATGGCACAACAGACCCCGCAGTTTGGATCGAGGACTATCTCCTTCATATCCACATGGCCCGCGGTGATGATCTCCACGCCATCAAATATCTCCCACTCAAGCTTAAAGGACCAGCCCGGCATTGGCTTAACAGCTTGCCAATAGAGTCAATTGGGAGCTGGGAAGACCTGGAAGCCGCATTCCTCGATAACTTCCAAGGCACGTACGTGCGACCACCAGACGCTGACGACCTAAGCCATATAATTCAACAGCCAGACGAATCGGCCAGACAATTCTGGACACGGTTCTTAACCAAGAAAAATCAAATCATCAATTGTCCGGATGCGGAGGCCCTCACGGCTTTCAAACATAACATCCGCGACGAGTGGCTTGCCCGGCAGCTGGGACAGGAAAAGTCGAAATCCATGGCAGCCCTCACATCACTCATGACCCGCTTCTGCGCGGGTGAGGACAGCTGGCTAGCACGCAGCAACAACCTCGGTAAAAATTCTGGCAGTCCGGATATCAAGGACCCCAATGGCAGGCCGCGTCGCAACAAAAACAAACGCCGCATTAACGGCGACAATAGTGATGATATGTATAACACCCCGGATTCGTTGCGCCAGATGTCAGCCAGTTATTCGTCGTTGTTGCCATGTCATTTGCTTGCGTGTTGCATTTTATCATGTCATCATGTGCATTGCATTGCATACGTGTTTGTCTCATGCATCCGAGCATTTTCCCCATTATATGTTTTGCAATCCGGCGCTCCTATGTCCTCCGGCGTCCCCCTCTTCTCTCTTTTCGTGAGTGGGTGTTAAACTTTCTCGGAATGGCCCGAGGCTTGCCAAGTGGCCTTGGCATACCACCGTTAGACCGCCTGTCAAGTTTCGTACCATTTGGAGGTCGTTTGATACTCCAACGGTTAACCGCGTAACCGCAAAAGCCTCCTTCTCTTTGCAGCCCAACACCCTTCCAAAGTGGCCCAAAACCCATCTACCTCCCCTCCATGCTCTCGGTCGTTCGATCACGATCGCGTGGCCGAAAACCGCTACTCATTTGGACTCTCCTAGCTCCCTCTACCTATAAATATGTGCCCCTCCCCGAATTTTCGCGCAGTCCAAACCCTAGCAAAACTCCTCCCGCCACCGGACATGTCCAATCCCGCCGGACACGTCCCTCCACCTCACCCCGGCGAACCAGCCACCGCCATGTCATCGCGCCGCCGCTCCCGGCCAACCGGTGCGCGCCAAGTCAGCCGCTGCGTCTTCTCTCTCCTCCCCGCGCCGCAGCGGCCCTGCGGGCCCACGGCCGGCCCGCCGGGCCCGACCGCGCGCCTCGCGCCCCTCCGCGCCCCGCGCGCTGCCGCCGGTGCGCTCCACGGCCGCCGGTGCACGCCGCCACGGCGCCCCGCGCCGCCCCGCCGCCATGCGCCGCCGGCCGGCCGCCGCCTCCTCGGCCCCGCGCCCGTGCCTCTCCTCCCCGCCGCCCCGGCCAGGGCGCGCTCCACCCGCGCCTCCCCAGCCCCGCGCTGTCGGTGCCCGCCGCCGCTCGCCGCCGCGTCCCGCGAGGTCGCCGTGACCTCGCCCCGTCGACCCCGCCTCCGCCGCAGCGCCCTCCGGCCGGATCTGGTCGGAGAGGGGCGGATCCGTCCTTCCCCGGCCAACTCCGTCCTACTTCGGCGATCCGCCGCCCCGTCTTCGACGAACCTCGCCATCTGTGCCCGATCTGGATCTGCAAAGGTTGACCCCAATTTTTCCACTAAGTTCCGAAACATTTTGCATTATCATGCCATGTTCATCGCATCATATCTCTGCATCCGTAGCTCCGTTTCGTGCGTGTAATATGTCAAATTGTTCGCCTCAACGAGTACTTCATTTCATTCCATTGCATCATGTTCATTTGAGTTCATCTTGATGCCTGAATCATCGTTACAAGAGTGCTTCATAATGTTAGTTCCTGTTTATTAACAGAACGTGCTCATTTGTCATTTTTGTCATGATTTATGTGTGCATCCTATGAGGTTGGTGTCTACATGTGTTTTGATCTATGCTATGTCTTCTTTACAGAGGTGATTACCATGTATTTTTGTGATCAATGTGGTGACTAGCACAAGCATGCAAACTAGGCTTCGTGATATTGCTGATTTTAGTCCCTGTTCTACTGTTATTTTGATGCCATGTAAACTTGATGCTACAGAGAGATCCATGCATATTTTGAGATACTTAAGTAAGGATGTTTTAAACATATGATTATTGTCTATCCATCCATGCCCCTGGTTGCATTTATAGCTTGCTGTAGCTTTTTGTTTCCTTGTTCCAAAGTTGCTTGATAATGTTGCTGTCAGCCTGTTAACATTATGTTCAGTTGTTGCCATGTGTTTTGCTAGTGATCCATGCACCCTATGAACTTGCTCTTGCCATGCTTAGCTTCACAAACATGTCTTCTTACTGTTGGTTGCTTTTACATGCCATGTATTGCTCTGTGGTGAGTGGTACAAGCTCATCTACATGCCTTCATAATTCTGTTTCTGCCATGTTTGAATATGTAATAACTTGCTATGTTTACGTGGGTGCCATCATTTCTTCTGATCCTTTTTGGCTTATGGTCAGTAAGGGACTTTTGATCTATGATTTGAGTAGAACCATGCCATGTCTTGTTTTGCTATTATAAGTTTATATAACATGTTGTTTGATAGCTCTAAACATTGCAACCTAATGTTATTTTCTGCAAAGTCTGAACTGTTATAATTTGCAATCTTGCCATGTGCGTTTGAGCATGTTCTAGTAGTTTCTGGAGATAGCTCAGTGTTCATGTTTTGTTATGCTTTACCTGTACATCATGCCCATGTCTTTTGTTTTCATGTTGAGATGCTGTAGCATGTTGTTTTGATGCTTGCAATATGCCTAGTTGCTGTTTTGGACAATTGTTGCTATAACTTGTATAGTGTTTGTGTGTTGAACCGTTGCTCCGTTTTGAGTGTGCTCTATATGAAACTTGCTTAGAACTGCATGTAGTTTCATATTATCATGTTGCATCCTTGTTTTGAGGTGTTTGCTTGATGTTTGTGTGCAGTTTGCATCAATGCCATGTTTAACTTGTTTTGCTCATATCTTCTAGGTCGTAGCTCTGAACTGAATGAACTTTATATCTAACTTGACTAGAATCTTGTGTAGATCATCTTTGTGCATCTTAACTTGCTGTTTAACAACTTGAACATAAGGTTTATTCAGATCTGGACCAATTTCGAAATTTGCATATGAGGACTTACCGGAATTGTTATATGTTGTTACCGACCTCATTTAAACTTGCTTTGATGTGTTGCTCTTGTTTGCATCATCTCTTGCCATGAGTAGCTTCATGTAGCTTTGTCATGCATCATGCTTGTTATGCATCATGTCTTGTCTATGAGTGGTGTGTTTACCATGTTGTGTGCTTCTTCTTGTTAGTTCCTGTTTTGTTGCGATCGTGAGGATTCGTTCGTCTACGCTTGGTTCGGCTTCATCCGTTCGTCTTCTTCATGGACTCGTTCTTCTTCCTTGCGGGATTTCAGGCAAGATGACCGCTACCCTGGATCTCACTACTATCATTGCTATGCTAGTTGCTTTGTTCTATCGCTATGCTGCATTACCTATCTTTTGCTCCTCAAGCCTCCCAAATTGCCATGAACCTCTAACCTTTGACACCCTTCCTAGCAAACCGTTGCTTGGCTATGTTACCGCTTTGCTCAGCCCCTCTTATAGCGTTGCTAGTTGCAGGTGAAGTTGAAGATTGCTCCCTGGTGGACAGGATTATTGTTGGGATATCACAATATCTCTTATATTATTAATGCATCTATATACTTGGTAAAGGGTGGAAGACTCGGCCTTTTGCCTGGTGTTTTGTTCCACTCTTGCCGCCCTAGTTTCCGTCATACCGGTGTTATGTTCCCGGATTTTGCGTTCCTTACGCGGTCGGGTGATTTATGGGACCCCCTTGACAGTTCGCTTTGAATAAAACTCCTCCAGCAAGGCCCAACCTTGGTTTTACCATTTGCCTCACCACCACCTATTACTTTCCCTTGGGTCGGCCAACCCGAGGGTCATCTTTATTTTAGCCCCCCCGGGCCAGTGCTTGTCTAAGTGTTGGTCCGAACTGAGCTGCCTGCGGGGCCACCTCGGGGCAACTTGAGGGTTGGTTTTACTCGTAGCTAGTCTCATCCGGTGTTGCCCTGAGAACGAGATATGTGTAGCTCCTATCGGGATTTGTTGGCGCATCGGGCGGCTTCGCTGGTCTTGTTTTACCATTGTCGAAATGTCTTGTAAACCGGGATTCCGAGTCTGATCGGGTCTTCCTGGGAGAAGGTATATCCTTCGTTGATCGCGAGAGCTTATCATGGGCTAAGTTGGGACACCCCTGCAGGGTATAATCTTTCGAAAGCCATGCCTGCGGTTATAGGCAGATGGGAATTTGTTAATGTCCGGTTGTAGTTAACTTGACACCAGATCCGAATTAAAACGCATCAACCGCATGTGTAGCCGTGATGGTCCCTTCTCGGCGGAGTCCGGGAAGTGAACACGGTCTTTGGGTTATGTTTGACGTAAGTAGGAGTTCAGGATCACTTCTTGATCATTGCTAGTTTCACGACCGTTCTGCTTGCTCTCTTCTCGCTCTTATTTGCGTATGTTAGCCACCATATATGCTTAGTCGCTGCTGCAGCCTCACCACTTTACCCCTTCCTTTCCCTTTAAGCTTTGCTAGTCTTGATACCCATGGTAATGGGATTGCTGAGTCCTCGTGGCTCACAGATTGCTACAACAACAGTTGCAGGTACAGGTTATGCGATGATCATGATGCGAGAGCGATGCTTGCTTGCATTGAGTTCTTCTTCTGCTTCTTCGATCAGGGGATAGGTTCCAGGTCGGCAGCCTGGGCTAGCAGGGTGGATGTCGTTTGAGTTTCTGTTTATGTTTCATCCATAGTCGGATGATGCTCTTATGTATTGTGATGTTGTATTCATGTGGCATTGTATGCCTTATGTTTGTATCCCCATCTATTATGTAATGTTGATGTAATGATATCCACCTTGCAAAAGCGTTTCAATATGCGGGTCTATCCTTGGTGGGACCTTCGAGTTCCTTTTGGATAGGGTCGCATATTGGGCGTGACAAGTTGGTATCAGAGCCTCGACCGACCCTAGGAGCCCCCTTGATTGATCGTATAGTTTGGCCGTTGTTGAGTCTAGAAGAAAACTATTTTTGGAGTCTAGTTATATCGGAGAGTAGGAATTCTTTTTACTCCTCAGCCCCTTCGTCTCTCTGGTAAAGAATCTTGACGTAGGTGTTTTGAATTACTCCTCTTCCCCTTCAATTTTTTTTCTTTAGGATCACGCAGTTGGTTTTCCGATCATTGGTTCTCAGCTCTTTTCATCCGGTGCATTTCTCGTCAAGCTGACTCGACCCTCTTCATCTTTGAGTTCAATCCTCAGTTGTCTTATTTCCCACCCACCCAACCTTCTTCTTCTCGGAACCGGAGTCCGTAATCGAGTATCCATTCTACTCGTGCAAAGTCTTTGTTTTCTTCCCTCAATGATTTCAACCGGTGGTTCCTCTTCAAGATATTCGTCGTTTCCCCTTCCAAGTTGTCTTTGTTTTCCCGCCCTCCCACCCTTTTCTTCCCGGAGTGTGCGTCTTTTTCGAGCATCAATTTCATTTGTGTGGAGCCTCTTCAGTCTTTCATCAATTATTTCAACCGGTGAATTCTCGTCTCGGTGGACATTCTTCATCTCTTTTTCTTCTCCGGTGGATTCAATTCCAATTTTTGGTAGTGATTATATTTTTTTCCCTGGATCAAGTGTTTTCCCTGCTCGTTCTCCTCTCGCTAGTTTATCCTTCCGGAGTGTTCAAGACATCTCAGGAGATTCGTCCGTGCTCGAATTAATTCGAGGTTGTCACCTCATTCAAATATTTCAATCATTCCGGTGCATCATCTATCTTTTCAAGAATCCCTTTCCAACGGTGTTTTTTCTCTCTAGTGGGCCCTAACCCATAGGTCTTTTCCCAGGATCTTACCTGACTCTCCTAATTTCCCGGAGCTATTCTCAAATCCTTTCCGAAGTTTGACGTAAGTATGGATTCCATCAGTCAGATGTTTTTCCAAGATCGATTTCAAATCATTTCATTGTTGGCTAAACCCCTTTGCTTTTCATTCTCCCGGAGTATCTCAGTAATTTTGGTGATGTTTCTCGTCGTCATTTGAAGATCGTAGAAGAGTTTTTTTCCCTAAATCTTGCCTGTTCTCTCGAAGTTTCGTGGTTCTAGCTTCATGTTATCCTCGCGAATTATTCTGTTTGTCAGAAGTTCTTTTCATCCATCCGGAGTATTTCAGAAGCTGTTTTCCCGTTTCTTTTCATCGGAGGCCATCGTTCTAGAAGAATTCTTTGTCCTCACATTTCAGCTACCGTTATCCAATTATCCCGGTCTTTCGTTCAAGTGTTCTTAATCATCTCGGGATCTCTTTGTTCTTTTGCATCTAAATCCCCTCGAGCATATTTGCTCTTCTAATTCTCTCTGGTGATTCATTCTCTGTCATCAGTCATTTTCGAATTCTTATGGTGGTTCGTTCAATTTTCTTTTTCCTTGATTATCATTCAATCCATTCGATCTTTCAAGTCCTACCGATGGTTCATGAAGATCTTCTCAAGTTTTGTGCTATCCCTTCTCAATCCTTTTCAAGAAGAATAAGTAATATGCAAAATCCATTGTTTTTCATCAATTTAATTTGATGAAGGATAAGCATACAATAAATCTTATTCTTATTTCATCCAAGTGATTAATCCCTTCCTTCAGAGTTTGTTCTTGATGAATAAATTCTAGTTCCAAGTCTTTTCGTTTTTTTTCTTTCTGGAGTTCCAAATTTCCTCGGTCATCTCGTCGGAACCTCCATCTAAATCATCGCAAGGCTTTAATCTTATCCATTCCATCCTTCAGTTTTATCTCATCATCCTTTTGTTACCGGAGTTCTTCATGGTGGTTCTTCATGATTTAATTCATTCCTCAAGAGTTCATCAATATTTTGTCGGTGGAGTTCAAGTATCTTTTCTTCTCACATCTCGAAGTGTAATTAATTCTCCGTATTCTTTTGAATTGGAGTTTTGCATTTCAACGTTCTTCTCAGATATTCAATCTTCTCCGCTTGTGGTCGGTTATCACCTCATAATCTTGAGATGTTATCTATAAAACCACAACAAGCTTATTCTTTCGTTGTTGATTTTCTCAACAACTCCGTTTAAACCTTCCTTCTAAAGATGCTTTCTATTTCATTCGTGGCACAAGTTGTCATTTTCTTCTCCGTTCTTTTCATTCAACTCTTTTAATTCTTTCCGGAGGTTTTGTGTCATGTCTTCATCAAGTGTCATTCCATCTTGTGAAGTTCATGTTCTTGTCCTTCCATTTTCAGCCGGAGTGCTGCCTAAATCCTTTTAGTCTTATTCGTTTCTTATCTCGTTCTAACCGGCATGGTTTCAGAGTCTATCATGTTTCCATGAGCATTTGATTCTCATCATTCTCGTCGTTCCTCTCTTATTCTCGAGTGCTCTCGATTCTTTGCTTCTTCTCTTCAGTTCTTGCTTCACATCATCCCTTTTTCTCTTCCGTCTCGGTCCTAAGATCTCGGGACGAGATCTCTTGTTAGTGGAGGAGTGTTGTAACGCCCCGGATTCGTTGTGCCAGATGTCAGCCAGTTATTCGTCGTTGTTGCCATGTCATTTGCTTGCATGTTGCATTTTATCATGTCATCATGTGCATTCCATTGCATACCTGTTTGTCTCATGCATCCGAGCATTTTCCCCGTTGTTCGTTTTGCAATCCAGCGCTCCTATGTCCTCCGGCGTCCCCCTTTTCTCTCTTTTCGTGAGTGGGTGTTAAACTTTCTCGGAATGGCCCGAGGCTTGCCAAGTGGCCTTGGTATACCACCGTTAGACCGCCTGTCAAGTTTCGTGCCATTTGGAGGTCGTTTGATACTCCAATGGTTAACCGCGTAACCGCAAAAGCCTCCTTCTCTTTGCAGCCCAACACCCTTACAAAGTGGCCCAAAACCCATCTAACTCCCCTCCATGCTCTCGGTCGTTCGATCACGACCGCGTTGCCGAAAACCGCTACTCATTTGGACTCTCCTAGCTCCCTCTACCTATAAATATGTGCCCCTCCCCGAATTTTCGCGCAATCCAAACCCTAGCAAAACTCCTCCCGCCGCCGGACATGTCCAATCCCGCCTGACACGTCCAGCCTCCACCTCACCCCAGCGAATCAGCCACCGCCACGTCATCGCGCCGCCGCTCCCAGCCAACCGGAGCGCGCCAAGTCAGCCGCTGCATCTTCTCTCTCCTCCCCGCGCCGCAGCGGCCCTGCGGGCCCACG
>NC_041393.1:98364660-98377488 GCF_002162155.2 Triticum dicoccoides
GCCGCCGGCGCCCGCCGCCATGCGCCGCCGGCGGCCGCCGCCTCCCCGGCCCCTCGCCCGTGCCTCTCCTTCCCACCGCCCCGGCCAGGGCGCGCTCCGCCGCAGCGCCCTCCGGCCGGATCTGGTCGGAGAGGGCCGGATCCGTCCTTCCCCGGCCAACTCCGTCCTACTTCGGCGATCCGCCGCCCCGTTTTCGACGAACCTCGCCATCCGTGCCCGATCTGGCTCTGCAAAGGTTGACCCCAATTTTTCCACTAAGTTCCGAAACATTTTGATTATCATGCCATGTTCATCGCATCGTATCTCTGCATCCCTAGCTCCGTTTCGTGCGTGTAATATGTCAAATTGTTCGCCTCAACGAGTACTTCATTTCATTCCATTGCATCATGTTCATTTGAGTTCATCTTGATGCCTGAATCATTGTTGCAAGAGTGCTTCATAATGTTAGTTCCTGTTTATTAACAGAACGTGCTCATTTGTCATTTTTGCCATGATTGATGTGTGCATCCTATGAGGTTGATGTCTACATGTGTTTTGATCTATGCTATGTCTTCTTTACAGAGGTGCTTACCATGTATTTTTGTGATCAATGTGGTGACTAGCACAAGTATGCAAACTAGGCTTTGTGATATTGCTGATTTTAGTCCCTGTTCTGCTGTTATTTTGATGCCATGTAAACTTGATGCTACAAAGAGATCCATGCATATTTTGAGATACTTAAGTAACGATGTTTTGAACATATGGTTATTGTCTATCCATCCATGCCCCTGGTTGCATTTATAGCTTGTTGTAGCTTGTTGTTTCCTTGCTCCAAAGTTGCTTGATAATGTTGTTGTCAGCCTGTTAACATTATGTTCAGTTGTTGCCATGTGTTTTGCTAGTGATCCATGTGCCCTATGAACTTGCTCTTGCCATGCTTAGCTTCACAAACATGTCTTCTTACTGTTGGTTGCTTTGCCATGCCATGTATTTCTCTGTGGTGAGTGGTACAAGCTCATCTACATGCCTTCATAATTCTGTTTCTGCCATGTTTGAATCTGTAATATAACTTGCTATGTTTACATGGGTGCCATCATTTCTTCTGATCCTTTTTGGCTTATGGTCAGTAAGGGACTTTTGATCTATGCTTTGAGTAGAACCATGCCATGTCTTGTTTTGCTATTATAAGTTTCTGTAACATGTTGTTTGATAGCTCTAAACATTGCAACCTGATGTTATTTTCTGCAAAGTCTGAACTGTTATTATTTGCAATCTTGCCATGTGCGTTTGAGCATGTTCTAGTAGTTTCTGGAGATAGCTCAGTGTTCATGTTTTGTTATGCTTTACCTGTACATCATGCCCATGTCTTTTGTTTTTATGTTGAGATGCTGTAGCATGTTGTTTTGATGCTTGCAATATGCCTAGTTGCTGTTTTGGACAGATTGTTGCTATAACTTGTATAGTGTTTGTGTGTTGAACCGTTGCTCCGTTTTGAGTGTGCTCTATATGAAACTTGCTTAGAATTGCATGTAGTTTCATATTATCATGTTGCATCCTTGTTTTGAGGTGTTTGCTTGATGTTTGTGTGCATTTTGCATCAATGTCATGTTTAACTTATTTTGCTCATATCTTCTAGGCCGTAGCTCCGAACTAAATGAACTTTCTATGTAACTTGACTAGAATCTCATGTAGATCATCTTTGTGCATATTAACTTGCTGTTTAACAACTTGAACATAAGGTTTATTCAGATCTGGACCAATTTCGAAATTTGCATATGAGGACTTACCGGAATTGTTATATGTTGTTACCGACCTCATTTAAACTTGCTTTGATGTGTTGCTCTTGTTTGCATCATCTCTTGGCATGAGTAGCTTCATGTAGCTTTGTCATGCATCATGCTTGTTGTGCATCATGTCTTGTCTATGAGTGGTGTGTTTACCATGTTGTGTGCTTCTTCTTGTTAGTTCCTGTTTCGTTGCGATCGTGAGGATTCGTTCGTCTACGCTTGGTTCGGCTTCATCCGTTCGTCTTCTTCATGGACTCGTTCTTCTTCCTTGCGGGATTTCAGGCAAGATGACCGCTACCCTGGATCTCACTACTATCATTGCTATGCTAGTTGCTTTGTTCTATCGCTATGCTGCGTTACCTATCTTTTGCTCCTCAAGCCTCCCAAATTGCCATGAACCTCTAACCTTTGACACCCTTCCTAGCAAACCGTTGCTTGGCTATTTTACCGCTTTGCTCAGCCCCTCTTATAGCATTGCTAGTTGCAGGTGAAGTTGAAGATTGCTCCCTGGTGGACAGGATTATTGTTGGGATATCACAATATCTCTTATATTATTAATGCATCTATATACTTGGTAAAGGGTGGAAGACTCGGCCTTTTGCCTGGTGTTTTGTTCCACTCTTGCCGCCCTAGTTTCCGTCATACCGGTGTTATGTTCCCGGATTTTGCGTTCCTTACGCGGTCGGGTGATTTATGGGACCCCCTTGACAGTTCGCTTTGAATAAAACTCCTCTAGCAAGGCCCAACCTTGGTTTTACCATTTGCCTCACCACCACCTATACCTTTCCCTTGGGTCGGCCAACCCAAGGGTCATATTTATTTTAGCCCCCCCCCCCCGGGCCAGTGCTTGTCTAAGTGTTGGTCCGAACTGAGCTGCCTGCGGGGCCACCGCGGGGCAACTTGAGGGTTGGTTTTACTCGTAGCTAGTCTCATCCGGTGTTGCCCTGAGAACGAGATATGTGCAGCTCCTATCGGGATTTGTCGGTGCATCGGGCGGCTTCGCTGGTCTTGTTTTACCATTGTCGAAATGTCTTGTAAACCGGGATTCCGAGTCTGATCGGGTCTTCCTGGGAGAAGGTATATCCTTCGTTGATCACGAGAGCTTATCATGGGCTAAGTTGGACACCCCTGCAGGGTATAATCTTTCGAAAGCCGTGCCTGCGGTTATAGGCAGATGGGAATTTGTTAATGTCCGGTTGTAGTTAACTTGACACCAGATCCGAATTAAAACGCAACAACCGCGTGTGTAGCCGTGATGGTCCCTTCTCGGCAGAGTCCGGGAAGTGAACACGGTCTTTGGGTTATGTTTGATGTAAGTAGGAGTTCATGATCACTTCTTGATCATTGCTAGTTTCACGACCGTTCTGCTTGCTCTCTTCTCGCTCTTATTTACGTATGTTAGCCACCATATATGCTTAGTCGCTGCTGCAGCCTCACCACTTTACCCCTTCCTTTCCCTTTAAGCTTTGCTAGTCTTGATACCCATGGTAATGGGATTGCTGAGTCCTCGTGGCTCACAGATTACTACAACAACAGTTGCAGGTACATGTTATGCGATGATCATGACGCGAGAGCGATGCTTGCTTGCGTTAAGTTCTTCTTCTGCTTCTTCGATCAGGGGATAGGTTCTAGGTCGGCAGCCTGGGCTAGCAGGGTGGATGTCGTTTGAGTTTCTGTTTGTGTTTCATCCGTAGTCGGGCGATGCTCTTATGTATTGTGATGTTGTATTCATGTGGCATTGTATGCCTTATGTTTGTATCCCCATCTATTATGTAATGTTGATGTAATGATATCCACCTTGCAAAAGTGTTTTAATATGCGGGTCTATCCTTGGTGGGACCTTCGAGTTCCTTTTGGATAGGGTCGCATATTGGGCATGACAATACGACAGTCAATGCCGGATTCAGAGGCTCTAAGCCCAGTCAACGGAAAAAGGCATTCAAAAGAACTACTCCAGGTCCATCCAATTTGGACCGAATACTCGACCGCTCGTGCCAGATACACGACACCCCCGAAAAGCCAGCTAACCACACCAACAGGGACTGTTGGGTATTCAAGCAGGCAGGCAAGTTAATTGCCGAAAACAACGACAAAGGGCTGCATAGCGACGATGAGGAAGAGACCCGACCGCCGAACAATAGAGGACAGAAGGGTTTCCCCCCACAAGTGCGGACGGTGAACATGATATACGCAACCCACATACCCAAAAGGGAGCGGAAGCGTGCACTCAGGGATGTATACGCGATGGAGCCAGTTGCCCCGAAGTTCAATCCATGGTCCTCCTGCCCAATCACTTTTGACCGAAGGGACCACCCCACCAGCATCCGCCACGGCAGATTCGCCGCATTGGTTTTAGACCCAATCGTTGATGGATTTCACCTCACCAGAGTCTTGATGGACGGCGGCAGCAGCCTGAACCTACTTTATCAGGATACAGTGCGCAAAATGGTCATAGACCCCTCAAGGATTAAACCTACAAAGACGACCTTTAAAGGCGTCATACCAGGTGTAGAGGCCAATTGTACAGGCTCAGTTACACTGGAAGTGGTATTTGGATCCCCGGATAACTTCCGAAGCGAAGAGTTAATCTTCGACATAGTTCCGTTCCGCAACGGCTATCATGCTGTGCTCGGACGCACCGCGTTTGCAAAGTTCAACGCGGTACCGCACTACGCATACCTTAAGCTCAAGATGCCAGGCCCTCGAGGAGTCATCACGGTCAACGGAAACACTGAACGCTCTCTCGGAACGGAGGAACATACAGCGGCTCTCGCGACAGAAGTACAGTGCAGCCTCTTAAGGCAATTCTCGAGTCCGGCCGTTAAGCGACTGGACACGGCTAAACGCGCCCGGAGTAACCTACAACAAGACCCCCTGGCACGTTCCGAGCACGCATAGCAATGCGGCCCCAACCCCAGCCCCTACTAAATTTCAAGACGGGTCCTTCGTGTACATCATTACGCTCTGAAGATACCATGGGCATAGGGGGAGGGGCACGACTACGTAGGCCCAGAATGCGGTTTAACCACACCAGGGGCTCTCAAGTGTGTCGTTCTTTTTTCTTTTCCTTTTTTTACCCACAGGACCCCGTTCATCAGAGGCCCTGTCCGGCAGTAGACCTGCTGAACTCACGATGCAACAGCCAGGGAAGGAGAAAGGCTACGACGAATATCCAGGTGGTCTCCATTATGAGCATTAAATCTGTTTTATACACCATTCCGCAGCCTACCCCTGGAGGGGGACATGTTTAATAGTCCCATCCCTTGCTTATCGCACCATTTGTATCGTTCTGCATTCACAGCAGTATTTCTTGAATAAACAATGCACCTTTTTGCTTACAATTGCATTCCTTTCTTATACATATGTTCATTTATGACATGTTGCATCCGTACACTTTGGTACAGCTAAATACACCAGGGGCTTATGTTTCCCGCATCATGGTGCGATAAGTTCGAACACTTTCACAAGTGCGGCACCCCGAACTTATAGCGTTATATGCATCGGCTCCAAATCATGTCTTGGGTCAATAGTTGGGTTTGCCCGGCTCCCATGTTTTTGTACCTTATGTTCCGTTGTATCAGCTAAGGTAGCACTGGGAGAACCACTACGATTGCGCCCCAATTGAGCTGGGAGAGCACCATAGTGGAGAAAGCTAAAACTGACCGTCATGATGAGGCGAGAGCCGGTCGCTGTTCGTGAGGTTTTTTCGAGTCCCTAAAGACTTATGCCGCTTAGAGCGAGGAACCGGCTTTGTCCGGCCCAGGTGTGGATAGCGCCCCAAATTCGGCCTTCCGAACACTAGGGGCTTCGCCGAAATTTAAAATTATAGAATTCTATGGCTAAGTGAGAGTGTTCAAGGATTATAAGTCCGGTTGCCTTGTTCGTTATGTTGAGCGCCTCCCTAGATGGACCCAAAAATGGGAACAAGAGTGCTCAAATTTATCCCGAACACCCCAACACTCGTGGCATGGGGGCCGAAGCCGACGACTTGCCATCTCTCAGATTTGATAAACGGCCGCACAGAAGGTAATATTTTAAATTAGCAAGCGTTGCTTAGCGCATATGAACAAAGTTTTCAGCGCGCAGGATAACAAAATGCGAGTCTACTCAAATATTACATCTTTGGAGCACTCACCCGCAATAGTGCGAGCACCCTTCAAAATAGTCTTATAATACATATCGGGAGTACGATACTCCTTGCCCAGCGGTGGCGCGTCCATCACAAGCTTCTCAGCATCCATCTTGCCCTAGTGCACCTTTGCGCGGGCAAGGGCCCGACGGGCACCTTCAATACAGGCGGAGTGCTTGATGACTTCAACCCATGGACACGCATCCACCAGCCGCCGCACCAGGCCGAAGTAGCTCCCAGGCACGGCCTCCTTAGGCCACAGCCAACCTATGAGGCCCCTCATGGCCTGTTCGGCCACCTTGTGGAGCTCGACCAGCTGCTTCAGCTGGTCGCTAAGGGGCACCGGATGTCTGGCCTCAGCATACTGAGACCAGAAGACCTTCTCCGTCGAGCTCCCCTCCTCGGCCCGGTAGAAAGCGGCAGCATCGGACACGCTGCAAGGAAGATCTGTGAACGCTCCTGGAGAGCTCCGAATTCGGGTAAGTGATAGGTAATTCACACTCACATGCTTACTTTGCATGAAAAATGCCTTACCCGCTGCTATTTTCTTCAACGCCTCGATTTCTTGGAGGTCCTTGTAGGCTTCGGCCTTAGCGGCTTTGGCACTCTCAAGAGCCGATGCAAGCTCAGACTCTCGAGTCTTCGAGTCTCGCTCCAGGCTCTCATGTTTTTCCATGAGATCCTGGAGCTCTTGCTGTACCTCCGCCACCCGCGCCTCCTGCTTCTCTCACTCGGTACGCTCCGCGGCCGCATTACGTTCGGCCGCGGACACCGCCTCCTTCAGGGTCGCCACCTCGGTCGTGGCACCTGCAATACCCATGTTATCCTTGTCAATTTTCTTGCAACCAAATCCTTTTCTGTAAGGTACAATCTTAAATACGGTGTTATTCACCTTCCTTGTCCTCGAGCTGCTTCTTGGCACGGCCGAGCTCGTTCTTGGACCGCTCGAGGCTTTGCTTCAAAGTATTGACCTCCGCAGTCAGTGCGGCAGAGGTCAGCAGCACAGCCTACAACCCCATATTGACATATTTCATAACTCCTGCGATATCTTTTTAGATCCTCAGTCCGGCTTTTCTTTCCGAGTACCGAACCGAGCATCAGGGGCTACTGTCTATGCGGTACTATTCTACATATATCAAAATTCTTACCTCAAAGCCTGTTAGAAGGCTGCTGCAGGCTTCGGTCAGCCTGCTCTTGGCGAGCTGAACCTTCTGAATCACCGCACTCATGAAAGTGCGGTGTTCCTCTTTGATGGAGGCGCCGTTGAGCGCCTCCAGCAAGCTATCTGGCGCCTCCGGTTGGACGGAGGCCGCTGGCGTCGCGGTCTTGCCCTTCTTACGAAGGGGCCGCCCGTCGGACTCCGGAGCCACTTCAGGTTCCGGTGCGGAGTCCGGCGCAAAGTCCGGGAGGTTGCCCTGCGGCACCTCCGGGGCCTCCCCCTCCTGGCGGGTCCCTTCCCGGGATCCCACCTCGTCATCGTCCGCATCACGGGGGGTGGAGGCGGTCGGAAGGGAATCCATATCCGACGCACCCAAGGACCCGCTCGACGAAGCGGGAAAGTCATCCTTGGGCGGACTGCAGGGTTGTATGCGGCATTAGAAAGACACTATGTGGCGAAAAGAAAAACCATGAAGTTATTCGGGAGTCCGGATACTTACGGTCTCGCCAGGGGATTGGCCCTTGGAGGCTAATCCTTGTCGTCATCACTGGCGTTGGCGGAGCAGTCCGGGGGAAGAGTCTTTCCCTTCTTGGACCCTTCGGCCCCCCTTGTTGGGGAAGCCGTCCTTTTCTTCCCTTCCCCCGCTGGGGGAGAGGCCTTCTTCTTCTCCTCCTCGCCTTTGTGGGAGGAGTCTGCCTCAGAGTCATCATCCGATGACACCTGAAAACGGGAACTCTTCCGAGTGCCCGTGGCCTTCTTCTTGGCCTTCTTCTCCGGCACCACGTGAGGTGCCGGAGCCAGCAGCCCCGTTAAGCGGGCGTCCGCTGGGTCCTCTGGCAATGGGGCCGGACAG
This sequence comes from Triticum dicoccoides, assembly GCF_002162155.2. NCBI lineage: Eukaryota > Viridiplantae > Streptophyta > Magnoliopsida > Poales > Poaceae > Triticum > Triticum dicoccoides. The sequence goes on from NC_041393.1 coordinate 98,372,568, forward strand.
ATAGTCTGTTCAGCCTTCTTCAGCCAGTCCTGTCAGAGGAGAGGGAGTTTAGATCTCGCATAGAGTCAAACTATGGAAAACAAGTGTCCCGTAAAGGGAAAAATCGCTTACCTCGCTCGCCGGACGCTGCGAGCTGAATCCGTGATCTTTGGTAGCGGATGCGGGGGCCTCGGCACCTTTAAACAGCACCCTCCAGACATCTTCGTACGTAGTGTCGAAGAGCCCGCTCAAAGTCTGGTGCTGCGCCGAATCGAACTCCCACATACTAAAGCCCCGTCGTTGGCACGGGAGAATCCGGCGGATATGCATGACCTGGACTACGTTGACAAGCTTGAGCTTCTTGTTCACTAGCTTTTTGATGCAGGCTTGGAGTCCGGTCAGCTCCTCCGAATCACCCCATGTCCGGCCGCTCTCTTTCCAAGAGGTGAGCCGTATGGGGATGCCAGATCTGAATTTGGGGGCCGCTGCCCATTCAGGGTCACGCGGCTCGGTGATATAGAACCACCCCGATTGCCACCCCTTAATGGTTTCCACGAAAGTGCCCTCAAGCCAAGTAACATTGGGCATCTTGCCCACCATGGCGCCTCCGCACTCTGCTTGGCTGCCCTTTACCACCTTCGGCTTGATACTGAAGGTCTTGAGCCACAAGCCGAAGTGGGGCTGGATGCAGAGGAAAGCCTTACACACGACGATAAACACCGAGATATTGAGGATTAAATTCGGGGCCTGATCATGGAAATCCAGGCCGTAGTAGAACATGAGCCCCCGGACAAAGGGATGGAGTGGGAAGCCCAGTCCGTGGAGGAAATGGGGAAGAAATACTACCCTCTCGTGGGGTCTGGGGGTGGGGATGAGCTCTCCCTCGTCGAGGAGCCGGTGCGCGATGTCGCTGGACAGATATCCGGCGCTGCACAGCTTTTGGATGTGCCCCTCCGTAACGGAGGAGGCCATCCACTTGCCTCCCGCTCCGGACATAGTTGGAGAAGGTTGAGGTGAGATGTGCGTACTTGGGCGCTGGAGCTCGAGTTCGCGGAGATGGATAAGCCAAGGAGGAAGAAGGTGCAGGTAAAAGGGTTGGATCTTTATCCCCTTATATGGGCGGACGGAAACATGCGTCCCCACCGGCCTGATAAAACTCGCTTATCTCCCAAGTGCCGCGATCAATGGCACGGTTGGGTTACCCACGTCCGTATTGATGGGAATCCCAGAATAAGGAGAACACGATCTCTGCTTCGACAAGACGTGCCAAGGAAACCGCTTCGCTAAACACGCTGAGGTGGTACAATAAAAACAATTCGAGTAAAGGCTTGGTAGTGGTGTGACGTCATGCCACCAAATACGTCAGCAGATTGAACTTGTGTAATTATTATTCTCTCGACGGTGGTATGTGGAATTTATTTTGCAGAGCCGGACACTATCCTGGTGTTCACAATCCTCTATAAATTATTCGGAGAAGGAACCCGCCTTGCAATGCCGAAGACAACATGCGCCTTATCAAGAGGGCCTGAACCTGGGTAAAACATCGTGTCCCTTGTCTCCTGTTACCATACGCCTAGACGCACAGTTCGGGACCCCCTACCCGAGATCCGCCGGTCCGATTCTATTTCTCTGACTATGATCCTACTCCTTTCATTCTGTTTTGCTAGAGTTCGGTCGACTGACTTTTGTCTTGTTTGTTGTCTTCCAGGTAACTACCGAGATGTACTCGATGCCCAACGGGGCGCAAGAACAGATCGAAGAGGAGGAGGGGAGTGGAGGTGAAAGTCAGGAGGAGTGGCAATCTGATGGCGAGGAGGATGAAGAAGACGACGGTACTGGTGATGAGGAGGAGGAGGAAGAGGAGGAGGAAGTCGACCCTCCCTGCACTGAAAGGCGATCCAAGCTCGCCCATGACCCCGCAGTCAAGCGTGGCAAAGCAACTGTGCCCGTTGGGCAGTCGACGAAACGCCCTCGGACGACCTCTCCGGCGCCGACTGAGAAAGCATCGAAGCAACCTCGAGCGACATCGTCAAAGCCGACGAAGGCCCTGCCGAAGATGAAGATGGTGATTGCCACTATTTCCGGGTAATAGCAGAATTTGTATTTTCTCGTTTGACATGAATAAGCTCTTGGTCGACTCGTTGGCTAACTGACTGATTTCTGGAGTCTGCAGTGCTGCTACCTTTGAGACCTCAGTCAGGAATGAGGATCAAGAAATGGATGATGCTGCCACCTCCAACCTTGGTACGGTCTTTGTCGTTTTTCTTTGGGTCGATTGAATCTTCATCTTTAACCTTGAATCCTTCTTGTAGTTCCACCTCATGTCATTGATCTCCCTGATGACGATGATGAGGAGCCGCTGAGGCAGAGGAGGAACAAGAAGGTGCCTACTGGCAAGACTGCTCAGGTTGTATCAGCACCTGAGATGCTGGTTTCGGAGGGAGGCAATGTCACTCGGGCTACCGTGTCTTTTGCTGTGCCGCTGATGAGTGCTCGCCCTTCGTCGTCGAGTGCTGATCCGCCTTCTTGTTTCGCCACACACCACGTCCCAGAGGATCAAGCAAGTGCTGCTAAGGAAGCTATACGCCAAGCAGGGGTCATGATGGAACAGGTGAAGGCGATCCGAGATGCCAGCCAAGCAGCTTATGATGCCAGCTCAGCTCTTCAGAGCAATGTCCAAGTTAGTTGATCACTGCTTGTTCTGTTAGGATATACAATCTGAAGATTTCCTTTCTGAAGATCTTTGAATCTGTACACCCACTGGGTGTGTCGATTGATTTTTTGAACTTTTTGAACTGGTGGGGGCACGCTGAGTGCACCCACTGGGTGTAGTCCCGAGACTATGGTCGAATGCTGGCAGTCGACCGTGGTCTGTGTATTTTAAATTTCCTCATTCCGACTTAGGTGGTCGGTTTGGATAAACCATGTCAAACGGAATCTTGGAACCGGTGGGGGCACGTTGAGTGCACCCACTGGGTGTAGTCCCCGAGACTACGGTGGACTGCTGGTAGTCGACTATAGTCTGAAGGTCCTATTTTTTTGAGTAGATCGTGATGAGACCATGACTGACTGCTGGCAGCTAGCTATGGTTTTGGAACCACAATCTCTTTGTTCCTTTTGGTCGACTGATTGGATCAAGTCGATAAAACCAATGGGGGCACACTGAGTGCACCCACTGGGTGTAGTCCCCGAGACTACTGTTGAATATTTTGATTCGACTGTAGTCTTAGAAATGCTACTATTTTTCTCTTAGTTACTCGGAAGTAACATCTCTTTGATACCTGTCGACTGACTCTTTGCAGAAATCTTGCAAACTTGTGGCTCGTTACACTGTGTTGGAAAAGAAACATATCCAACTCGACCTTGACTTGAAACTTGTTCAGGAGAACTTTCAGAAGGCGAAGGATGAGGCAAAAGGTACGATCGGTGAGAACTTGACGACTGTTTCCTTCCTTCTGCACATTATTGATTATGACCTCCTTGTCATTTTGCAGAAAAATGAAGGAGGCTCTGAAGAAGAAGGACCAGGAACTTGCTAAAGCGCAGAAGGTGGCTCTGGACAAAATGAAGCTTGCGGAAGAGAAGATGACTTCAGTCGGCAAGCTTGAAGAAGAGAATGCCAACTTGAAAGCTGCTCTCGACGCGGCCAACAAGGAAGGCAGCCGTCTGAAGAACGACAAGATTGCTCTAAGTGACAAGGCTAGTGAACTGGTGGGGAAGAAGAATGATCTGGAAGCTTATCTGGGAGGGCTCGCCAAGAAGTTGTTCCTCATGCTTGAAGGTAACCTTTCTCACTCGACTGACTTGTCACCATTGATTCGTCGCGAAACTGCTGGTTTATGTTTGACTTGTGTGTACAGAATTCTGCCAAAATTTCGAGGAGGAGATCAGTCGAGTGGAGACAAGCCTGGATCCCATCAACTCTCCTGTGAAGGATGACACTGCCGTGAACATGCTCCGACTGGAGTCAGTAGTCGCTGTTGTGGTTGACTATCTTGCCAGACTGAAGGTTGCGGCGTCGCGAATCGACACGACACTCTGGCCGGGGGAGACACTTCAGAACGACCTCGAGTCTTTGATGACTCGACTGAATGAAGTCCTAGGCCGAGTGCAAGAGCGGAAGAAGTCTTCTGCCAGGTGCGGTGCTGATGTAGCTCTATCTTTAGTCCATGTTCACTGCAAAGATGCACGAGAGGAAAAGCTGGCGTCCCTCAAGGTGGCCAATACTAAGAAGCATGACTTCCAATCCTTCATGGAGACATTCATTGCTGCTGCCACTCGGATTGCTGATGGAATCGACCTGGACGAGTTCATCGCGCCTTCCAGTCCTCCACCGGAGGAGTAAAAAACTTCTATGCTTGATGCCTTAAATTTGCCTCGGAATGCCGAGTGGTTTTTGTAACCGATAAACTTTAACAGGCTTGATGCCTGAGCACTTCTGGATCCGTAGGATGCTATCTGAACTCGGGTTTGCGGTTGAGTATGTTTGCATTTGTCTTCGAACGAACATAGTTCTTCGCTCGGAATATATTTTTGTGCTTGGGACGTACTCTTGCAGGTTGGAGCACAGATTGTAGTCGACTTGCGTCCTTGCGTCCCAGGATGAAGAGCACATTTGTATTTGTGCCGAAGCTCGAAGGAGAAGGTAGCAGTGGACCTGCACCTTGTCGTCCGTGCGGGTCGGAAGGATTTTCATACTTAGGCGAGTGCTGGACTGCAGCTAAGCCTCCGAGTGAAAGGTGGACTCACCACTCGGTAGGATTTCAAACACTTAGGCGAGTACTGGACTGCAGCTAAGCCTCCGAGTGAGAGGCAGACTCACCACCCGATAGGATTTCAAACACTTAGGCGAGTACTGGACTACAGCTAAGCCTCCGAGTGAGAGGCAGACTCACCACCCAGTAGGATTTTAAACACTTAGGCGAGCACTGGACTACAGCTA
>NC_041393.1:98377949-98378445 GCF_002162155.2 Triticum dicoccoides
CGAGTACTGGACTGCAACTAAGCCCCCGAGTGAGAGGCTTGCTCGTCACTCGGTAGGATCTTCAAATACGTAGGCGAGTACTGGACTGCAGCTAAGCCCCCGAGTGGGAGGCAGACTCGCCACTCGGTAGGATTTCAAACACTTAGGCGAGTACTGGACTGCAGCTAAGCCCCCGAGTGGGAGGCAGACTCGCCACTCGGTAGGATTTCAAACACTTAGGCGAGTACTGGACTACAGCTAAGCCCCTGAGTGGGAGGCAGACTCGCCACTCGGTAGGATTTTCAAATACTTAGGCGAAACGGATTCGCAGCTAAGCCCCCGAGTGGGAGGCAGACTCGCCACTCGGTAGGATTTTCAAATACTTAGGCGAAACGGATTCACGGCTAAGCTTCCGAGTGAGAGGCTTGCTCGTCACTCGGTAGGACAAGTTTTTACAAACTTAGGCGAAACGGGTTCACAGCTAAGCCACCCACTGGGGGATTTCTCACATAAACAA
>NC_041393.1:98378455-98391114 GCF_002162155.2 Triticum dicoccoides
CCCCAAGTGGGAGGTTTGCTCTCCACTCGGTAGGATTTCAAACACTTAGGCGAAACGGATTCGCAGCTAAGCGCACCAGTGGGAGATTTGCTCTCCACTCGGTAGGATTTCAATCACTTTGGCGAAACGGATTCGCAGCTAAGCCCCCGAGTGGGAGATTTGCTCTCCACTCGGTAGGATTTCAAGCACTTAGGCGAAACGGATTCGCAGCTAAGCCCCTGAGTGGGAGATTTGCTCTTCACTTGGTAGGATTTCAAGCACTTAGGTGAAACGGATTCGCAGCTAAGTCTCCGAGTGGGAGGCTTGCTCGTCACTCGGTAGGATTTTTTTACAAACTTAGGCGAAACGGATTCGCAGCTAAGCCACCCACTGGGGGATTTCTTACATAAGCAAAAGCAGCAACAATTAATGGAAAAATTAAAACACTTTTGTCTTTGATAAATAAACTACAGGAGTACTTTTATTACATCTCATCTGAGTGAGTACTTAAGTGTAAAAGGGGCGGAGCAGATCCGCATTCCAAGCTCGTGGCTCGTCAATCTGGCGATCGACGTTGTAAAGATGGTATGCTCCATTGTGGAGAACTTTGGTGACGATGAAGGGGCCTTCCCAAGTAGGGGCGAGTTTGTGTGGCTTCTGTTGGTCCACTCGGAGGACTAAGTCTCCTTCTTGGAAGGCTCGACTCTTCACATTTCTGGCGTAGAATCGACGCAAGTCTTGCTGATAGATGGTCGATCGGATCATGGCCATCTCTCTTTCTTCTTCCAGAAGGTTGACTGCGTCCTGCCGAGCTTGCTCTCCTTCGACTTCAGAGTAGAGCTCGACTCGTGGTGCATTGTGGAGCAGGTCACTTGGTAGAACCGCTTCAGCTCCAGTGACCAGAAAGAATGGAGTTCTCCCAGTCGACCGATTTGGAGTAGTCCTCAACCCCCAAAGAACTGACGGAAGTTCGTCGACCCATGCGCCTGCTGCGTGCTTGAGATCACGCATCAACCGGGGTTTCAGTCCTTTGAGAATTAGGCCGTTTGCTCTTTCTGCTTGCCCATTCGACTGGGGGTGGGCGACTGAAGCGTAGTCGACTCGTGTGCCTTAAGAAGCGCAAGAGGCTTTGAATTGGTCAGAATCGAAGTTTGACCCATTATCTGTGATGATGATATGTGGAACTCCATATCTGAATACCAATTCTCTGATGAAGCTGATGGCAGTGCTAGCATCAAGATTTTTAATAGGCTTGGCTTCGATCCACTTGGTGAACTTGTCGACTGCCACCAGTACATGGGTGAAGCGGCTCCTGCCAGTTCTCAGTGGCCCAACCATATCTAACCCCCAAACAGCAAAGGGCCAGACGATTGGAATGGTCTTCAAGGCTGAGGCGGGCTTGTGCGACATATTAGAGTAGAACTGACATCCTTCACACTTGTCGACTATCTCTTTCGCCATTTCATTTGCTCTGGGCCAGTAAAAACCTGCTTGGTGTTCTTTAGCCACAATGGTCCGAGAGGACGCATGATGGCCATAGGTCCCTGAGTGGATGTCGTTGAGAATTATTCGACCCTCTTCCGGTGTTATGCGTTTGTGGCTGGCTCCAGTCGCGCTTTCTCTGTACAATTGTCCCTTCATGATAGTAAAGGCCTTGGATCGACGGACGATCTGTCGAGCCTCTTCTTCATTCTCTAGGAGCTCTTTCCTTACGATATACGTGATGTAAGGCATTGTCCAGTCGGGAGTGTTTCACCGGAACTTCCATGATTAGGTCGACCACGGCTGGGACCTCAACTTCAGTCGGATCCGTGGCACTTTTTTGCTGCGGGGCTTCTTCGGTGAAAGGATCCTCTTGAACTGACGGCGAGTGGACATGCTCCAAAAACACTCCACTAAGAATGGCTTCTCTCTTGGAACCTATCTTCGCCAAGTCATCAGCTGCTTGATTTTTCAGTCGGGGTATGTGATGAAGCTCTAACCCCTCGAATTTCTTCTCTAGCTTTCTTACTGCGTTGCAGTAACCAGTCATAGCTGGGCTTCTGACGTCCCACTCCTTCATCACTTGGTTAACCACCAAATCTGAGTCGCCGTAGACCATGAGGCGACGGACGCCGAGTGAAATGGCCATACGCAACCCATACAAAAGTGCTTCGTATTCTGCTTCGTTGTTGGAGGAATCAAAGTGAATCTGGAGTACATATATGAGCTTATCTCCTCGGGGGGAAACCAACACTACCCCAGCACCGGAACCATTCAGCATCTTAGAGCCATCAAAGAACATGGTCCAGTGCTCCGAGTGAACTTGAGTTGGCAATTGCTGTTCAGTCCACTCGGCGAGGAAATCTGCTATTGCTTGGGACTTGATAGCTTTCTTTGCCTCAAATCTGATATCCAAGGGAAGGAGTTCAATCGCCCATTTTGCCACTCGACCAGCTTCATCTCTGTTGTGTAGAATCTCTGATATTGGGGCGTCGCTAACGACTGTAATGGTATGGTCAGAGAAATAGTGAGCAACTTTCTTCGTGGTCATATAAATCCCATATACAAGCTTCTAATAATGAGGGTATCTTTGCTTTGATGGGGCCAGGACTTCAGAAATATAACATACTGGGCGCTGAACTTTGAAGGCTTTCCCTTCTTCTTCCCGCTCGACCGTAAGTACTGGACTGATGACTTGTCATGTGGCTTCAATGTAAAGCAGCAAAGGCTCTTTGCTGATCGGGGCAGCAAGCACCACTGGGTGGAAAGCAGGGTTTTTAACTCTGCAAACGCTGCATCAGCTTCAGGAGTCCACTCGAACTTGTCTGACTTCTTCATCAGTCGGTAAAGAGGCAATGCCTTTTCACCGAGACGAGAGATGAATTGACTTAAAGCGGCCAAGCAACCAGTAAGCTTCTGAACATCGTGCACACGCACAGGTCTTTTCATTCGGAGTATAGTGCCCACTTTCTCTGGATTCGCATCGATTCCTCGTTCGGAAATGAGAAAACCGAGTAATTTCCCGCCAGGAACTCCGAATGTGCACTTTGATGGATTAAGCTTGATATCATACCTCCTGAGGTTGGCAAATGTTTCAGCAAGGTTAGTCAGCAGGTCGGAACCTTTCCGTGACTTGACCACGATATCATCCATGTATGCTTCCACATTCCGACTGATTTGAGTGAGTAAACACTTCCGAATCATCCTCATGAACGTAGCTCCGGCATTCTAGAGGCCGAATGGCATAGTGACATAACAGAAGCGCCCGAATGGGGTGATGAAAGTTGTTTTGATCTCATCGGGTCCATACAGACGGATCTGATGGTACCCGGAATAGGCGTCTAAGAAAGACAACCGCTCACATCCCGTAGTTGAGTCGACTATTTGGTCGATGCGGGGGAGAGGAAAATGATCTTTCGGGCAGGCTCGATTGATATGTTTAAAGTCAATACACATGCGAAGTGACTTGTCCTTCTTGGGGACCATGACAACATTGGCGAGCCACTCGGAGTGGTAAATCTCTCGGATAAACTCTGCTGCTAAGAGCCGAGCCACCTCTTTGCCAATAGCCTTCCTTTTCTGGACAGCGGACCGTCGCAAATGTTCCTTGACAGGTTTTGCCTTTGAATCGACTCGCAAATGGTGCTCAGCCAGCCCCCTGGGTACACCTGGCATGTCAGAAGGTTTCCATGCAAAGATGTCCCAGTTCTCACGGATGAACTGGATGAGCGCTTCTTCCTATTTGGGGTCGAGTGTTGTGGAAATATTAGTCGGAGCAGCGTTGGGGTCGGTCGGGTGGATGTGAACTGGTTTTGTCTCACCGGACGACTGAAACGCTGATTCCGTAGCGGGCTTCTTGGTCACAACAAATCACTCAGGTCTGCATTTCTCTGGTGTTCCTGCCACTCTTCTGCTACCATCTGGGCATCGACGATCTTTGAGCCTTTCTGAAAGCACTCTTCCGCCTTCTTCCGGTTGCCAGTAACAATGATCACACCTTTGGGGCCAGGCATCTTTAATTTGAGGTACACGTAGCATGGTCGAGCCATAAAAACGTGCATAAGCTGGCCTGCCCAAAATAGCGTGAGAGGCACTTTGGAAATCCACAACCTCAAATGTCAACTTTTCTTTGCGGAAGTTTTTGGAATCACCAAAAACCACATCGAGAGCAATATGGCCGAGTGACGCAGCCTTCTTGCTAGGAATGACTCCATAGAAACTCATGTTGCTTGTGCTGAGTCTGGACATCGGAATGCCCATCCCTTTCAGCGTCTCTACGTACAGTATATTCAAACTACTGCTGCCATCGATCAACACTTTAGTCAGTCGAGTGCCTTCGACGACTGAGTCGACCAACAGAGCTTGCCTCCCAGGGGTGGCTATGTGCGTCGGGTGATCAGACTGGTAGAATGTGATGGCCGTCTGAGACCACTTCAGATAATTGGGTGTCGCCGGAGCAACCATATTCACCTCTCGGTTTATAACTTTCAGTCGACTTTTGCTCTGAACCTCAGCAAAAATCACCAGGGTGGAATTGACCTGAGGATATTCCTCATCACTATCCCCCTTGTCCTCAACTTTGTCTGACTCCTTTTCCTTATCCTTGGACTGTTTCCCTTGGAATTGCTGTATCAAGAGTCGACACTGTCGAGTGGTATGCTTTGGGTAAATGAAATTACCCTCTTCATCTTTCTTCATGTGGATGTGGCACGGCAAATCCATCACGTCATTTCCTTCTTTATCCTTCACTTTCTTGGGGTTCCAAGGCCCTTTGGGCTTCCCTTTGAACTTTCCTTGAGTCACGGCCAAGGCTTCTCTAGGAGCAGCTGGCTCGGCTTTCCGCTTTTGCTTCCGACTGGAGTTCCCTCCTCCGGTTTCCTGGGCGACTGACTTGTGCTTGCCACTCCGGAGCCGGTCCTCTTCCTCACCATTGGCATATTTGGTGGCTATCTCCATCATTCGACTCAGAGACATGTCTCTGGTTCGACCGAATTTCAGGCTTAGCTCTCTGTACTTAACGCCTTCCTTGAAGGAGCAGACTGCCTGGTGATCAGATACAATCTCTACCGTGTGATGTAATGTGATCCATCTTTGGATGTAATCTCTCAAAGTCCCATTCGACTTCTGCACACAAGATTGCAGCTCTGTCAGTCCTGCTGGTCGCTTGCATGTTCCTTCAAACGTTCTGACAAACACTCGGGAAAGATCTTCCCACGTGTAAATGCTGCTGGGTGTCAACTGATTCAACCATGCTCTGGCCGATCCCTCCAACATAAGAGGCAGATGTTTCATGGCCACCTCATCATTTCCGCCGCCGATCTGGACAGCCACTCGGTAGTATTCAAGCCAAGTATCAGACTTAGACTCACCATTGAACTTACTGACTCCAGTCGCCAACCTAAAGTTGGGGGGAATCACTGTGGCCCTGATGGCTCTGTTGAAACACTCTGGTCCTGAGATATGCACTCAGCTGCTGGGGGGTACATCTCTGTCGTGACCCTCTCGGTGAGCTCTATTCCGGTCGACCAGACCTTGAACGATGATGGACCTCGCATCAAAGCCTGGCTCCCTGGGGTCGACTGGAATCCTTCGCCCACCACTGTGCTGGCGTCTATCATCCTGTTGTCGAGGTGCATAGGATCCACCCCTTGGGGGAGGGGTGGGCACTCGATGTCGATCATCGCGATCGATTCGGTGATCATACTGCTCATGGTTCTTGTACTGATCGTGCCGGACTCCACGCCCCTCATGCCTCGGGGGCGATCTGGGGCTATGAGCCGACTGGACTATATTCACAGCCACGGATCTTCTGTGAATCTTGTTCCACGACTGTGATACAGCTGAATTCTGATATCCTGCTGCACGGAGCAAATCTCTGATCTGCATCAAGCCTCTGCCAGGCTCTGACTGGGAAGGCTGAATTGACTCTGCTATACGGGTTGCAGCTGCTAGATTCTGAATCGGAGTACGGTATACCTGAGTCGGTGGTGGAAAGAGCTGACATCGACTGGATTCTGGAACCCGTTGCCGCGCATGCCCGTCGAGTGCTCGCTGAACGTTCTCCAGTCGAGTGTGCTCAGCCAAGTTGGCCAAGCGCGTGTCCTCTAAGGCGCGAGCCTCAGGGGTTTCTCCAACGATAGGAGTGTGAAGTGCACCCATGCTCCGGCGGCGAAGTTCTTCCCTCTGCAGCGAATTGAGGGGCTCGGGAAGGTACTCTTCATGGTCGTGCGACGGATCGCCTCCACCGTCGCCTCCTTCGGTGCCGGGAAAACTGGGAGGACCGCGTGGTCCATAGACCATCAGAACCTCCGCCGCTGGATCACTGCTGTCGCACTCGGATGCAGTCTCTGCGGAGCCAGTCGACAGGTCGAACAGGCCGTAGAGAGATTTGTCGGGCTCGATTGCCGCGACTTGGGAGGTGGCCGACTGGCGGGCCACCACGGGCCTCACCCACCGCTGAAGCCTCGACCGACCGGAGCGCTTGCGCCGGCGGGAAGCAGGGAGGGAGGATGACACAATGACCGACCGATACTGGGTCGATGGTCGCCGCAGGAGGACGCCACGGACGCACGCGCGAAAGTGCGTCCCCCCGCGGACTGGGAGCGCGTCGATGTTGAGTGGAGCCTCCTGATGCCAAGCAGAGTCATCGGCGACGAACGTGAGCACGCCGAGACGGATCTCGCGGCCCTCGGCCAAAACTCCGCCTGGAACCATGATGAAGGAGATCAGAAAAATTGCAAGTTCTCCAATAAGTCGCTAATACACCTGCCCCACGGTGGGCGCCAACTGTCGTGGTTCTAAGTCTGACAGTAGTGTAGGGGGGTACTAAGGGAGAGGCAAGATCCTAGCTATGGAGTAGTTGTACACGCAAGAGTTTTACGAGTTCAGGCCCTTCTCGGAGGAAGTAACAGACCTACGTCTTGGTGCCCGTTGGCGGTCGACTGGATTATATGCGTGTGAGTTACAGGGGTACGAACCCTTTACACTGAGGACGGGGTGGCTTATATAGAGTTCACCAGACCCCTCCAGCCCTCAGTTATGCAGGGTGTAAAGTACATTAAGAGAGGGGGTTACTGGTAACACCCACATAAAGTGCTACGAAGACCATGAAGGCTACTTAATGACAGACCGTTTACCGCAGAGTGACTTGAGATCTCTGGCCGTCGAGTGATTAGCTTCATAGTCGAGTGATTAGCTTCATGGTCGAGTGTTCTCGAATTTGTCGAGTGGAATACCTCTAGGTCGACTGAGAGGTGGTTTCTTCTAGAGATGTCCTTGGGTAGGGTAGTTTAGACAGGTCCATGACCCTACCCTAGGTACATAGCTCCATCACATAGTACTGTAGTAGGTACTGTAGGGAGTACCAGTACTGTGATCACTCAAGCAAGTTTTCTGGCATCGATATGACCCTACGCTGCTGGTATGTGTCTCGTAAGTCAAGCGGCGTGCTGTAGTCATCATCACATGTCCACTTCCCGCAGCACATATTCGCTTCTCCATCTTTGTCCGCACATAATCTCGTCCAAGCTTCCATCCTCGCTAAGGCGCCTCCCCCCCCCTCGTCCAAAACCCAAGCACTCACAATGGCAGAACCGAGCAACATTTGCCAAAAGAGTGGCTGGAATTCGCTCCCCACAGAGGTAATCAAGCTCATTGTTTCGCATATGGACAATCTCAGTACCATGCCGCTCGCCGCGTGCTCATCGGGGCTGTACCGTTTACTCAAAGCCCTCATGCCGGAGCTTTTTAAGCCAGCTCCTTGCTTGCTGATGCCGCCTGATCTTCAGAAACAGCGTGTAATGCAACATAACGATCGTAGGGTGGCGAGCATCAACCCCCTTCACTGCGATCCGATCCCCGTCAGCCTCAGCTACATTAACGGTATGTACTGGGTCGGCATGAACACGTCTTGGATGGTGCTCGTCGACAGTCGCGGCAGCTGGATGCTCGTGGAGGTCTACACCCGGTGATTGATCCCCTTTCTTCGATTAACACTGCACTGCTTTGGCACCGCGGCCCAGAATACTCAAAATCTTACAGTAGCCAACATGATACCAAGTTCAATTTGCTCAAGGTTGTAATCTGCCAAGTGCCCACAAGATCTAGGAATTATAAATATTTCAGGCTAATTGCGTTCTTCAACCGCGGTCTCGCCTATCTTACAGGTCACTGCGGTAAGTGGATAAATCTGCACGTCCATCGCAGGATCATACATCCTCCATGGTTCTCTGATGCCATTGAACACAAGGGCTTCATTTACGCTGTCGACTCCTTCTATGGCTGGACGTATTGCTGGCCTACTCCAGTCATCGCTACAAACGGCTGTTACAACAGTATGTTACTTTCCTATGATATCATGATGGCTTGCTTATATTACTGTCAACATTTACTGAAAAAATATTCATGCTCATAACATGCTGTTCTTAAGATTGACTAAATGAAGAGCCCTTTTTTATTTGACTCCAACTTGATATGATGTTGTAGGCCGCCTGGTGTCCCTACCCTTCCTAATCCCAGAACCATTCAAAGAAAAGCGGCATGGCAGTTGCAGGTGGTTCCTGGCTCGATCAGACGGCAGCGAAAGATTGATGATCGTCCGCACGTACCGGACGTGTTGTTTCGCGGAATACAATCATAGTCACTGCAAGGTCTTTGAGCAGGATCCCAGCTTCTCTAGGCCTTCAGGAATTTTTGACTGGAGGCTGGTATGTAGCCTTGGCACACGCTCTCTGTTTGTCGGACTGAATTATCCGATTAACCAGGAGATAACCGACGACGAGGATCATGATGGCAGCGCGGTTTCGTTCATCAGGCAAAATTGTGTGTACACAGTGTACCATGCGTCTCTGCATGCACCATACCCTGATATGTGCCGCCACGCTCTGCAGCCCAAAGTAGGAGAGAGGGTCGCAAGTATCAGACTTCGACCTGCTGGCTGGAGTTTCCCCCGTCAGGCACCCATCTGGTTCAAGCCGTCAGCCAATCTCCACAGCTTAATAAATAGTTACGTCTAACTAAGTCAGTTAGTTAGATGCGTACACTTGGTGTAGTAGGATCTTTATTTAGTTTGATGCATACACTTGTTCTTTTTTGGTAGCCCTTTTGTAATGATGGCTGATGTTTGGTTTGGAAGAGAGAGTTGTGTCTTCACTCTTCTGGCCTGCTTACTGCTTCTGTTCCACCCCCAGCCCTGGTTGCTGCTGCTGCTGTTTTCAATGTACAATCAGTAGTATATTTCGTCTGTTGGTTGAATACAAATGTGTTGTTAGAATGACAAACACAATGTTTTGGAAGTCGTTGCACGGTTCGATCCTTTAGTGCCCCGTACCGTACATAGCTCATACTATTTTTCATACGGAACACATTTCCACTTGTTGATAACATGCAACCCACTGATGAAGGCCCAATAGAGAAGCCCATAATTAACTGGAAGGGACGCTCTCTGTAACACCCCGAGACCGACGCTTCAGAAGACTTCCAGCTATTCCGAGTTTTGTCGTGTGATTTGTTTTGTTTGTGCATTCATCATGTGATCTCTTGCATTGCATCATGTCATCATGCCATCATATCATTAATTTTTATAACTCTTCTAAATAAATTGTGTGGATCCTCAGTCCATTTAAATTGAGGGATATTCACAATGGTGACTTCTCTTTATAACATATCTTCCAATATTAGGGAGCTGTAATAAAATTATTCCATTTATTTGGAATTAACCATAACCCACTTGCAAAATATCCCATGCCTTTGTTATCTTAATTCTTGGTCTCCAACCTTGCCATATATTCTTTCATCATATTCCGGAGCTCCACCAAAAATCCGAACATTTTTGGACCTTCCTAACCCTCACTTCCTATTCAAACCATTTGAATTTAAATCAAATGAGTTTGAATTTAAACTTTCGGTCATGCCCACTTCTATTTTTCTTGGATCAAGCTCATTTTTATTAGTCCGGGAAAATTATCCACATGCGCAAATTCTTTCCCTAACCCTCTCTTCTTTTCTTCTCTCTAATTCTTTTCTGCTAAAGAATATGAGGGGGAGAGAGAGCCCAGCCAGGCCTCTGGCCACTTCTTTCTCCACCTGGGCCGACCCAACCAACCTCTCAGGCCCAGCCGCGCCTCTAACCCTAGCCCAGCCCCCACGCATCCCTTCTCCTCCCCTCGTTCCTCCTCTAGCGCCGCCAACGCGCGCCCGCTGCCAGCGCCAGGAAGGGCTTCACCTTGATCCCCTCGCGCCTCGGCTCGATCCCTTTTTCCCCTCCACTCATCTCTCACCTCGCGCACACAGGAGAAGGGCCCAATCCCCATGGCCACGCGCGCCTCGCGCCCTTCTCCATCAGCCAGCCACCACGCTCCTCTCGGTCCCTCGCCTCCCCGTCGTATCTGCCTTGCCCGGCCTCGTCCACCCCATCGCTAGCAGCCGCCGTGTCGTCCATGGTGTCGGCCGGACCTCCATAGCGCCGCCGCCTCAAGCTCCAATCCGGTTGGCCCCATCGCCCTGTCCCAGCCGTCCTTCTCCTTCCCTCGCGACGCCGCGGGCATCGAGCTCGTCGCCCCGCCTCCAAGTCCTCCGTCGCCGCCGGACCAGATCCATCGTCGCCCCTGCCCTACTTCCCATGGCGCTGCACGAGCCCCGCGACCACGCCCCTGCGCACCCGCGCCCAGCCGTGCCGGCGAGCAAGCTGCTGCTGTCTGCCTCGCCGCATTCCCCTTCGTCTTCGTCACCTCAAGTTCCGCGCCCGAGCCCTCTGCTCGACCAGGAGCCCGTCACCTCCAGCGCCTCTACATGTCCAAGCCCCCTGCCCCGCCTCTGCTTCGTCCGAGCGGGGAGGAGGATGCGCCTCCGCTCGCCCGCATCGGCCGCACCAAGTTCCCTGCTCCGCCTCCACACGCCACCCGCACACGCTACCAACCGCTGTTGTTGCCTCCGTGCATCTTCACTTCCTGTGCCCGTGGACGCCAAGTTCTTTTCGGAGACCTCTCCAAGACCAGGATACACCAAGACCCGTTCGTGGATTTTGCCAAGTACATGGATACACCAAGTTCTGCTTCGAACGTGTACGACTACACCCGGTGATGCGACAAGTACCCCGACAATGTGTACATCTACACCGCCAAGACCGGACCTACAAGTACCTCGACGTCGTGTGTACCACTACGCGTCGCCTCGAAGACGTTGGATTCGTCAAGTACCTCTTCGAAACGAACGTGTACAACTACCGTCGCCGTGAACGACTACTTCCACTACAACCCGTGTACCACTACTTCCTTCGATGAACGCGTTCCGCCCCGAATGCACGCTTCAAAGGTATAACCAATGAGATGATCACCCTGGAACGAATGCTTGTGTGTTGTATGAGATGCCCGTGTTTGCACCGTGTCCGAGAGAGGTCTTTGCACGTCCCTCGTTTGCCATGCCGCCTTCCCGTGGGAACCCGGATTCTGGGATCACCCCCACCATCTTTGCATGTTCCGTATGTCCACACTTTCTTTTGCACCGACATCTCGACGAGTTGTCGGATCATCGAAATGTGGCCGTGGCACCATTTTCGTTATCGTTGCCGTGGCACCCCTTTCGTTCCACCACGGTGACAAATGCTTCATAACATGCTCATGTCAACATTTTCATAAAATTGCATAAAACTTGTATATGTCATCCGCATCATGATAACAACATTTAAAATGTTTAAAATTGTGTTTGCTTTAAACTACTAAATGACATGGGGACTTTCTGGAATTGTTGTTTGTTGTTTCCGGCCTCATTTAAAATTGCCTAGCCAGGTAGTTTTATTATGCTTCACCCCTTTTGCCATGTTTAATAACATTTAATATTGTTGGTTAGCCTAAACGAGAGAAAACTAAATAATTCGATGTGGTGTTCCGTCAATATGCAACTCGTTGCATATTGAGCTCCACTTAATTTGTAGTATTGTTTGTGCATATTGCCATGCCATGCCTCATTAAACCGGACATGCATCATACTTGTTTGTGCATCATGCCATGATTATGCTTGTGTGTTTACCATGTTGTTTGCTTCTTTCCGGTTTGCTTCTCTCGTTAGCTTCAGTTTTGTCCCGGAGTTGTGAGGACTCCTTCGACTACGTTCGTTTGTCTTCTTCATGGACTAGTTCTTCTTCCTTGCGGGATTTCAGGCAAGATGACTATTACCCTCGATATCACTTCTATCTTTGCTTGCTAGTTGCTCCGTTCTGTCGCTATGTTGCGCTACCTATCACTTGTTTATCAAGCCTTCCAAATTTCCATGTCAGCCTCTAACCTTTTCACCCTTCCTAGCAAACCGTTGTTTGGCTATGTTACCCGCTTTTGCTCAGCCCCTCTTATAGCATTGTTAGTTGCAGGTGAAGTTGAAGATTGCTCCATGACGGACAGGATTATGTTGGGATATCACAATATCTCTTATTTAATTAATGCATCTATATACTTCGTAAAGGGTGGAAGACTCGGCCTTATGCCTGGTGTTTTGTTCTACTCTTGCCGCCCTAGTTTCCGTCATACCGGTGTTATGTTCCTTGATTTTGCGTTCCTTACACGGTTGGGTGATTTATGGGACCCCCTTGACAGTTTGCTTTGAATAAAACTCCTCCAGCAAGGCCCAACATTGGTTTTAACATTTGCCACCTAAGCCTTTTTCCCTTGGGTTCTGCAGACTCAAGGGTCATCTTTATTTTACCCCCC
>NC_041393.1:98391279-98403628 GCF_002162155.2 Triticum dicoccoides
CCCCGGGCCAGTGCTCCTCCGAGTGTTGGTCCAAACTAGAGCACCGTGCGGGACCATTCCTTGGCAACTTGGATTCATTGGTACCTGTACGCTTAGCTTATCCGGTGTGCCCTGAGAACGAGATATGTGCAGCTCCTATCGGGATTTGTCGGCACACCGGGTGGTCTTGCTGGTCTTGTTTTACCATTGTCGAAATGTCTTGTAAACCGGGATTTCGAGTCTGATCGGGTCTTCCTAGGAGAAGGAATATCCTTCGTTGACCATGAGAGCTTGTGATGGGCTAAGTTGTTACACCCATGCAGGGTATATTATCTTTCGAAAGTCGTGCCCGCGGTTATGAGGCAGATGGGAATTTGTTAATGTCCGGTTGTAGATAACTTGACACCAGATCTGATTTAAAACGCATCAACCGCGTGTGTAGCCGTGATGGTCTCTTTTCGGCGGAGTCCGGGAAGTGAACACGGTTTTGGGTTATGTTTGACGTAAGTAGGAGTTCAGGATCACTTCTTGATCATTGCTAGTTCACGACCGTTCCGTTTGCTCTCTTCTCGCTCTTATTTGCGTATGTTAGCCACCATATTTGCTTAGTGCTTGCTGCAACTCCACCTCATTACCACTTCCTACCCATAAGCTTAAATAGTCTTGATCTCGCGGGTTTTGGGATTGCTGAGTCCTCGTGACTCACCAGATACTATCACAATAGTTGCAGGTCTTGATGATACCAGTGCAGGTGATGCAACCAAGCTCAGATGGGAGCTCAATGAAGATCTTAGCTGTTGCTATGTTTTGTTTCTTGATGATCAGTAGTGGAGCCCAGTTGGGACGATCGAGGATCTAGCAGTTGGGTTATCTTCTTTACTTTTGGCTTCGTCCGTAGTCGGACTATGTGTGTACTCTGATTGATGTATGAATTATATGTTCATTGTGTGAAGTGGCGATTGTAAGCCAACTCTTTATCCCATTCTTGTTCATTACATGGGATTGTGGGAAGATGACCCTTCTTGCGACAAAACCACAATGCGGTTATGCCTCTAAGTCGTGCTTCGACACGTGGGAGATATAGCCGCATCGTGGGTGTTACAAGTTGGTAATCAGAGCCATCCCTGACTTAGGAGCCCCCTGCTTGATTGTTTGCTGGCGTTGTTGAGTCTAGAACAAAAAAATGTTTTGAGTCTTAGGATTATATATATCGGAGAGTAGGATTCTTTTTACTCCTCAGTCCCTTCGTCGCTCTAGTGAGGTCTCCTGACGTAGAAGTTTTGATTTTCCTCTCCTCAAATTTCACTAAATTTTTTTTAGGATCACGCGGGTATCTTGGAATCGTTCCAATGGTTTTGTGATGAGAACATTGTTCTTGGTGCCTCCTGTCTATTATGTGGCAGTGACCCGGGGAGTTGAGCTCCGAGGTGTTGTCGTCACAATTTTATCGTTGCAGTTCTGGAATACCTGAGTTTTGCCGACATCGAAAATCTCTTTTATGTAGTTTTTGGTGAGATAACCTCAACGCCACCCAGTACTGGGGCAGGAGTTCGGGAGTATTTCCATAGCTCGTATAACGGATGCTTTTCGAAGGTTGAGGTACATGATTTCCGAAGGTTTCTTGGTTATGTGTTGAGGGATGGATACGGCTGGATGTAGGGATTGTTAGTTTGGGTGAGATATATTGCTTCCCCTGTATCCCTAACACCAGATTGCATACCCAGAAAGTTTCGGGAGTTTTATAGGTGGGAATTCCAGTAGCTCCTAGAATATCTTTCCGACAGATGCATGATATGGGATTGGGTAAATCTCTATCATATGTTTGTTCCGGCTTATTCTCCAAGCCAAATCCTTTGTTTTGTTTTATTTGTGGTATTCGAGTTGCTTCGAAGTCAAATGTTGAGTCCATACCTTTCCTAAACGGTGTTCTCATATTGCTATGTGAATACTAATCCTTCTTGATCATCGAGGTCGTCATGTTAATTCTTTTCCAACCGGTGCGCTTCTCTTCGAGATGATCCCATCATTCTCCCCATCCGCAAGATCAATTCTAAGTTTTCTCAATGGTGTTTGTTTCATCCGTCCCAAGTTGTCTTTGTTTGCCCCCCCACCCACCCTTAACTTCAAGGACTCAGATTTCTTAATCGGGTATCCATTTTATTGATGGGAAGTCTCTCCATTCTTTTCCGTCAATGCTTTATCCGGTGATTCTCAAGAAGATACTAACGGAGCTTCAAGTTTATTATTCTTCGTCTCTTTTCTTCTCCGTTGGATTTACCTCAAGCTTTCGGTGTTGATCATATCCTTATCCTCATTCAAATGCTATCCCATGCCGGTGCCTCTCATAATTGTTCACCTCTCTCTATTCTTATTCGGACTACTCAAGATATCTCGGAAGATTCGTGTTTCCATTCTCAATTAGTTCAAGCTATTTGGAGATTATTATCTCATTCAAGTCATTTAATTCAACCGACACAATCCTTCAACGATGTTTCTCCCGAGTGGGCCCTAACCCACAGGTCTTTTTCTAGGATCTTACCTGACTCTTCTAACTTATCCGGAGCGATTCCCAAAGTCTTTTGAAGTTTGTCGTAAGAATGAATCTCATCAGTCAGATGTTTTCCAAGATCGATTTCAAATTATTTTTCATTGTTGACTTAATCTCTTTGTTTTTCATTCTCCTGGAGTATCCCAACAATTCATAGTGGTGTTTCTTGTCGTCATTCATGGTTTTTGAAGACCGAAGAAGAGTTTTCCTCCAAATATTACCCGTTCTTCCAGAGATTCATGGTTCTACTTCATGCCATCCTCATAATTGTTTTCGATTGTGAGAATTCTTTTCACACATCCAGAGCAATTCAGGAGTCTTTTCAGTTTCATTCTCCGGAGCCAATCATCTGAGAATTATTCATTCTCAGCTTTCAACTCTCGTTCTTGAATTCTTCCGGCGCATCGTCCAAATATCCTCTAATCAGTTCACGATCTCTTCGTTCTCATGTATCTAAACACCCTCAAGTATCTTCATTCGTTTTCCAATTCTTCCCGGTGAATTGTGCCTTTGCTACTCCCATTTTCAATTCTTTCGGTGGTTTGTTCAAGTTTTTCTCAAGTTTACGCTATGTCTCTCTTAATCCTATCTACGAGAATAAGTAGTATGCCACATCCATTGCTTGTCATCAATTTAAATCGGTGAAGGATAGGCATGACATAATTCTTATTCTTGTTTCATCCAAGTGATTAATCCTTTCCTTCGGAGTTTGTTCAGGAGGAATAAATTCTTGGCTTCTTGTTGTTCATCTTTTCTTTCTGGAGTTCCAAGTTCTCTCGGTTATATCATCGCGAAGCTCCTTCTAAATCATTGCAAGGCTTCACCTTGTGTTTTCAACTTCCCTTTCTTTCTATCATCCTTTTATTACCGGAGTTCTTCATGGAGGCTCTACATGATGGTTCATCAAGGATTTAATTCCTTCTTGAAGTGTTCATCGAGATTCTTTTTAGAGGAGTTCAAGCATTCTTCATCTTGCATTCCAAAGTGCAATTCTTTCTACCTTATCTTTTGAGGTGGTGTTATACCATTCTTGACAATTTTCATTCATGTTTCGTGATTCAACAGTTGTCAAGAATGAGGTAGTTAAACCCATCAACTCCTTCGAGCATGAGTTCTTCTCAATCCATCAATCTCTTCATTGGAGTTATCTTGGTATAGATTTCACCTAAAGCCTTCCCTAATGAATGTTGCTATTTGTGGTGCTTATCAATGATCCAAGCTTTCTCCATATCCTTCTCAGTGAAAGAGGTTTTTCATCTCTTCGTTGATCTCAAGCAAGCAATTGTTTTTTGTTAGTGGCAGAATTTCACCTCAAGTGTTGAGATGTTTTCATAAGCCCACTACAAGCTTATTTGTTTTGTTGTTGGTTTTTCAGCAACCCCGTTGTAACCTTCTTGGAAGGGTGCTTTCCAAGCTTATTTGTGACAGAAGTTGGCATTTTCTTCCCCATTCTGTTATTCCAATGATCTATCTTCTATTCTTTCTTCCGGAGGCATTGTGATGTTGCTCTTTTCACTCATCATCTCGAATTGTGAGGATCATATTCTTTTCGTGCTTATCCTTTTAACCGGAGTGTCATGTCCTCTTTTTAAGTTCTTTTCATCTTATCAAGCCTTGCATCTCTTTTCAACCGGAGTTTTGTCTGAATTTGATCTTCCTTGTTCCTTGTTCATCTCGTTTCAACCAGAGTGGTTCCAATTCCTTCATGTCCATTGTACTCGTCTTTCATAGCTTTGCAACCTCCAAGGTTCAAATGGTGTTTCTATTTTCTACCGCATAGCTCTCAATTGTGTTCAACTCCGTTGTGTTCTTTCAACTTTTCAACCTCTCAAGGTTCGTGGTTTCACTCGTTCGTCAAAGAAGCAACTTAGTTTTACCTCTTATCTTCCTCTTCCGTTTCTCTCCGGTGCCATCCTAGATGTCGGGACGAGATCCTCTTGTAGTAGTGGAGTGTTGTAACGCCCCGAGACCAACGCTTCAGAAGACTTCCAGCTATTCCGAGTTTTGTCGTGTGATTTGTTTTGTTTGTGCATTCATCATGCGATCTCTTGCATTGCATCATGTCATCATGCCATCATATCATTAATTTTTATAACTCTTCTAAATAAATTGTGTGGATCCTCGGTCCATTTAAATTGAGGGATATTCACAATGGTGACTTCTCTTTAGAACATATCTTCCAATATTAGGGAGCTATAATAAAATTATTCCATTTATTTGGAATTAACCATAACCCACTTGCAAAATATCCCATGCCTTTGTTATCTTAATTATTGGTCTCCAACCTTGCCATATATTCTTTCATCATATTCCGGAGGTCCACCAAAAATCCGAACATTTTTGGACCTTCCTAACCCTCACTTCCTATTCAAACCATTTGAATTTAAATCAAATGAGTTTGAATTTAAACTTTCGGTCATGCCCACTTCTATTTTTTTTGGATCAAGCTCATTTTTATGAGTCTGGGAAAACTGTCCGCATGCGCAAATTCTTTCCCTAACCCTCTCTTCTTTTCTTCTCTCTAATTCTTTTCTGCTAAAGAATATGAGGGGGAGAGAGAGCCCAGCCAGGCCTCTGGCCACTTCTTTCTCCACTTGGGCCGACCCAACCAACCTCTCAGGCCCAGCCGCGCCTCTAACCCTAGCCCAGCCCCCACGCATCCCTTCTCCTCCCCTCGTTCCTCCTCCAGCGCCGCCAACGCACGCCCGCTGCCAGCGCCAGGAAGGGCTTCGCCTCGATCCCCTCGCGCCTCGGCTCGATCCCTTTTTCCCCTCCACTCGTCTCTCACCTCGCGCACACAGGAGAGGGGCCCAATCCCCATGGCCACGCGCGCCTCGCGCCCTTCTCCATCAGCCAGCAACCACGCTCCTCTCGGTCCCTCGCCTCCCCGTCGTATCTGCTTCGCCCGGCCTCCTCAACCCCATCGCTAGCAGCCGCCGTGTCGTCCATGGCATCGGCCGGACCTCCATAGCGCCGCTGCCTCAAGCTCCAATCCGGTCGGCCCCATCACCCTGTCCCAACCGTCCTTCTCCTTCCCTCGCGACGCCACGGGCATCGAGCTCGTCGCCCCGCCTCCAAGTCCTCCATCGCCGCCGGACCAGATCCATCGTCGCCCCTGCCCTGCTTCCCATGGCGATGCACGAGCCCCGCGACCACGCCCCTGCCGTCCCCGCGCCCAGCCGTGCCGGCGAGCAAGCCGCTGCCGTCCGCCTCGCCGCGTTCCCCTTTGTCTTCGTCACCTCAAGTTCCGCGCCCGAGCCCTCTGCTCGACCAGGAGCCCGTCACCTCCAGCGCCTCTACATGTCCAAGCCCCCTGCCCCGCCTCTGCTTCGTCCGAGCGGGGAGGAGGATGCGCCTCCGCTCGCCCGCATCGGCCACGCCAATTTCCCTGCTCTGCCTCCACACGCCGCCCGCACACGCTACCAACCGCTGTTCTTGCATCCGTGCATCTTCACTTCCTGTGCCCGTGGACGCCAAGTTCTTTTCGGAGACCTCTCCAAGACCAGGATACACCAAGACCCGTTTGTGGATTTCGCCAAGTACATGGATACGCCAAGTTCTGCTTCGAACATGTATGACTACACCCGGTGATGCGACAAGTACCCCGACAATGTGTACATCTACACCGCCAAGACCGGACTGACAAGTACCTCGACGTCGTGTGTACCACTACGCATCGCCCCGAAGACGTTGGATTCGTCAAGTACCTCTTCAAAACGAACGTGTACAACTACCGTCACCGTGAACGACTACTTCCACTACAACCCGTGTACCACTACTTCCTTCGACAAACGCGTTCCGCCCCGAATGCATGCTTCGAAGGTATAACCAATGAGACGATCACCCTGGAACGAATGCTTGTGTGTTGTATGAGATGCCCGTGTTTGCACCGTGTCCGAGAGAGGTCTGTGCACGTTCCTAGTTTGCCATGCCGCCTTCCCGTGGGAACCCGGATTCCGGGATCACCCCCACCATCTTTGCATGTTCCGTACGTCCACACTTTCTTTTGCACCGACATCTCGACAAGTTGTCGGATCATCGAAATATTGCCGTGGCACCATTTTCGTTATCGTTGCCGTGGCACCCCTTTCGTTCCACCACGGTGACAAATGCTTCATAACATGCTCATGTCAACATTTTCATAAAATTGCATAAAACTTGTATATGTCATCCGCATCATGATAACAACATTTAAAATGTTTAAAATTGTGTTTGCTTTAAACTACTAAATGACATGGGGACTTTCTGGAATTGTTGTTTGTTGTTTCCGGCCTCATTTAAAATTGCCTAGCTAGGTATTTTTATTATGCTTCACCCCTTTTGCCATGTTTAATAACATTTAATATTGTTGGTTAGCCTAAATGAGAGAAAACTAAATAATTTGATGTGGTGTTCCGTCAATATGCAACTCATTGCATATTGAGCTCCACTTAATTTGTAGTATTGTTTGTGCATATTGCCATGCCATGCCTCATTAAACCGGACATGCATCATACTTGTTTGTGCATCATGCCATGACTATGCTTGTGTGTTTACCATGTTGTTTGCTTCTTTCCGGTTTGCTTCTCTCGTTAGCTTCGGTTTCGTTCCGGAGTTGTGAGGATTCGTTCGACTACGTTTGTTTGTATTCTTCATGGACTCGTTCTTCTTCCTTGCGGGATTTCAGGCAAGATGACTATTACCCTCGATATCACTTCTATTTTTCCTTGCTAGTTGCTCCGTTCTATCGCTATGTTGCGCTACCTATCACTTGTTTATCAAGCCTTCCAAATTGCCATGTCAGCCTCTAACCTTTTCACCCTTCCTAGCAAACCGTTGTTTGGCTATGTTACCCGCTTTTGCTCAGCCCCTCTTATAGCGTTGTTAATTGCAGGTGAAGTTGAAGATTGCTCCATGACGGACATGATTATGTTGGGATATCACAATATCTCTTATTTAATTAATGCATCTATATACTTGGTAAAGGGTGGAAGACTCGGCCTTATGCCTGGTGTTTTGTTCCACTCTTGCCGCCCTAGTTTCCGTCATACCGGTGTTATGTTCCTTGATTTTGCGTTCCTTACACGGTTGGGAGATTTATGGGACCCCCTTGACAGTTCGCTTTAAATAAAACTCCTCCAGCAAGGCCCAACATTGGTTTTAACATTTGCCACCTAAGCCTTTTTCCCTTGGGTTCTGCAGACTCAAGGGTCATCTTTATTTTACCCCCCCCCGGGCTAGTGCTCCTCCGAGTGTTGGTCCAAACTAGAGCACCGTGCGGGACCATCCCTTGGCAACTTAGATTCATCGTACCTGTATGATTAGCTTATCCGGTGTGCCCTGAGAACGAGATATGTGCAGCTCCTATCGGGATTTGTCGGCACAGCGGGTGGTCTTGCTGGTCTTGTTTTACCATTGTCGAAATGTCTTGTAAACCGGGATTCCGAGTCTGATCGGGTCTTCCTAGGAGAAGGAATATCCTTTGTTGACCGTGAGAGCTTGTGATGGGCTAAGTTGGGACACCCCTGCAGGGTATATTATCTTTCGAAAGCCGTGCCCGCGGTTATGAGGCAGATGGGAATTTGTTAATGTCCGGTTGTAGATAACTTGACACCAGATCTGATTTAAAACGCATCAACCGCGTGTGTAGCCGTGATGGTCTCTTTTCGGCGGAGTCCGGGAAGTGAACACGGTTTTGGGTTATGTGTGACGTAAGTAGGAGTTCAGGATCACTTCTTGATCATTGCTAGTTCACGACCGTTCTGTTTGCTCTCTTCTCGCTCTTGTTTGCGTATGTTAGCCACCATATTTGCTTAGTGCTTGCTGCAACTCTACCTCATTACCACTTCCTACCCATAAGCTTAAATAGTCTTGATCTCGCGGGTTTTGAGATTGCTGAGTCCTCGTGACTCACCAGATACTATCACAACAGTTGCAGGTCCCGATGATACCAGTGCAGGTGATGCAACCGAGCTCAGATGGGAGCTCAACGATGATCTTAGTTGTTGGTATGTTTTGTTTCTTGATGATCAGTAGTGGAGCCCAGTTGGGACGATCGGGGATCTAGCAGTTGGGTTATCTTCTTTACTTTTGGCTTCGTCCGGAGTCGGACTATGTGTGTACTCTGATTGATGTATGAATTATATGTTCATTGTGTGAAGTGGCGATTGTAAGCCAACTCTTTATCCCATTCTTGTTCATTACATGGGATTGTGGGAAGATGACCCTTCTTGCGACAAAACCACAATGCGGTTATGCCTCTAAGTCGTGCTTCGACACATGGGAGATATAGCCGCATCGTGGGTGTTACACTCTCACATGAATCCGGCCGAGGTACATGCTCATGGTCCCCTAAACATAAATAAGTAAATAAATAAATAAAGCTAAATGCTCATGCACCAGTTCTTTGGGAAAATAGGTAGCCCAGTATTTCTTTTTGAAGAATACCCAAGCTAGGCCTATTTGTTTTCTCCGAATTACTAGGCTGCAAATCTTTCAAGACGAGCAAATGGGATATTAGTTTTGTTTTGAATTTTGTTCTTTACTGATATCTTATACGTATTTCATTGGATTTAACATGACATAGTACTAACTTGTTTTTAAATTTGTTTTAGTATGGATATTAATTTTTGGATTAAGAATATTTCGTTCCCCAGCAAAAATTTCCCACATATTTAGTTAATATTTTGACCCTGGTACTGACCAGAAAAGGGCCGGCAATTCTAAAAATGGAAAACGGGCTGCAATAAATTCCATATGAATTAGAAAATGAGTAAAAATTATAAAAATAATAGCAAATGGGATGTACACGCCACATATTTCGAGGCTGACTTGTTTACGCAAGGCTTTGTTAGTGAACACACGATTCTAGCCGCCGTGCTTCTTCAATCTCTGATCTTCCTGCTCCAGCCGCCTAAACTAGCGCCGGCGGGACTACCTGCTCCCTCCTCTTGTGGCCCGCTGTGATGCCGCACAGGCTTCCCCGGCCCATCCTACTCCCTTCGCTGGCCTGGCCGCACGCAATCAACTGCCTCCTTATTACGCGAAAAAATGATTCCTCCCACTGACATCTGGGGTGCACCGGTTGGGAGGCTGACCTATGGGCCTACTACGTTGGCGCGTACGCAGGGCTTGTCAACTTAGTCAACAAACGATTCTAGCAGCAGTAACCGTTGGATTTGAATCGAACGGTCCTGCTGCTTCTTCAATCGCTGCTCTTCTTGCACCAGCCACCCAAACCAGCGCCGGGGAGACCACCTACTCCTGCCTCTAGTGGCCGGCTGTGCTGCCGTTGAGGCCTCATCGCCCCTACTACTCCCACCGCTAGCCAGGCCCTGCGGCAGCGGCAGCCTCACACCACAGCCGAACCAGTGAACCCTGGTACTCCTCTCCGCGTGGGCATCCACTGTCGCGTCTTCCCCGGCTCTGCGTCGTCCCCTTCCTAGGCCTCGCCGTCGTCCACCGCCTTGGTGCTCTCGGCGCGACATGGTCAATGTGGTCAACAACATTCCATCGAGAGAGTACTGTACGTGTAGAGGCTGACAGCTGGGTCCACGGCCACGACCCAGTTTTTTTTGTGATTTGCCAAGTAAGTTGCTTTGTCAGGCGTGTTGGGCTGCAAATCTTTCAAGACGAGGAGAGCTTTCATTCGGCTGACCGAGAAAATGGCCCATCAGTAATGAGAAATGGGTTGTACAATTTTAAAACACATCAAACCGGCAGTTAGTTTCAAATATCTTTTTTTCATTTTGAGATTTTAAATTACATTAATTTTTATGCGTGGAGAATTTGTTGGATTTTATATTGATATACATTTATTTTTAAAATCAGTTTGAATGTGAGTCGAAATTTTGGGATTAAAAACAGTTTGGACCGCACCGAAATATGCAAAATTTCGTATAAGTTTTTAACCGTGGCCGCAATATGGGCTGTAATGCTAACAAAAAGAATATGGGCTCCAAAAAAAACCTTAAGAATTAGCAAATGGGCTATAAATTATTAAAAATAATGGTAGATGGGTTGTATGTTGTTTTCCACAGATTTGAGGCTTTCCTAAAAAAAGGTTGACACACAAGCAATGACTGTTGGATGGCCATCCAACGGCCGTCGTGCTTCTTCAATCTCTGCTCTTCCTGCTCCAGCCGCTCAAACAAGCGCCGGTGGGACTGCCTGCTCCCTCCTCCCCGCGACTGGCTCTGACAGCTCGGACCCACCAGTTATATCTTCGTACGCAAGGAAGTGCCTCCTTATTTCGCACAAAAAAATGAATACTCCCCCTGTTAGCTGGGACCCAGTATAGTGGCAGGCTGACTTGTGGGCCTACTAAGTTGACGGGGACGGAGGGCTTTGTCAACTTAGTCAATATGCACGATTCTAGCTCCAGTGACCGTACGATGTCCATCCAACGGCCGTAGTGCTTCTTCAAGCTCTGGTCTTCTTGCTCTAGCCGCCCAAACCAGCGCCGGTCGTGCCTCGTGCTCCTGCCTCCCGTGGCCGACTGTGATGCGGCGGAGGCATCACCGCCTCCTACTACTCCCACCGCTGGCCAGGCCATCCCTCTACTCACCCACACTGCCTGTTATTCTGCGGCGATGGCAGCCTCACACCGCAGTGAACCAGTGAACCCTCATACTCCTCTACGCGTGGGCATCCACTGCCGCGTCTTCCCCAGCTCCGCGTTGTCCCCTTCCTAGGCCTCGCCATCGTCCACCGCCCTAGTGCTCTCGGCGCGGCATGGTCAACATGGTCAAGGAACGGCTTCCATCGGACGTGGACTGTACGTGGAGAGGCTGATAGCTGGGTCCACGGCCGCAGCAAGGAAGTGCCTCCTTATTACACGCAAAATAATTATTCCTCCACCTGACAGCGGGGACCCACCAGATGGGCCACCATATTTAGCAAAAAAAATGTTTCCCCCCTGACTACTGGGACCCACCAGCTACACCTTCGCACACAAGGAAGTGCGTCCGGGCAAAAAAAAACAATTCACCCCCCTGACTGCTGGGACCCACCAGCTACATCTTCGCATGCAAGGAAGTGCGTCCGGGCTAAAAAAAACGATTCGCCCCCCTGACTGCTGGGACCCACCAGCTACATCTTCATATGCAAAAGAAGTGCATCCGGGCAAAAAAAAAACGATTCGCCCCTCTGACTGCTGGGACCCACCAGCTACATTTTCGCACGCAAGGAACTGCCTGACAGTCGGGACCCACCTGGTCGAAGCGTATGTAGCGTTGTCATTCTGGTCGCGAACTTGTACGTACATATATACTGGTCGATGTAGAGGTGCGCACGTGTCGTAGTAGAGGCGCGTACGTGTCGTAGTGGAGGCGCGCACGTAGCATGTACACGTACGTACAGCGGCCAGAGTGCAAGAAAGAAAATACGGCCACGTATGTGTACATACGGGCGGGGTCTCGAACGCCTAGTCGCGCATACGTACGGCGAGGGCTCATGTTCATGGGGAGGCAACAGAATGCGTCGTGTTCATGGGGAGGCAACGGAATGCGTCGTGTTCATGGGGAGGCAACGGAATGCGTCGTGTTCATGGGGAGGCAACGGAATGCGTCGTGTTCATCGGGAGGCAACGGAACGCATGGGAGCCAACCAGCTTGGACGGAACAGGCGATGGAAACGAGGCCTGGTGTACCGCAGAACAGAGGAAATGGACCTCCTACGGTCGAAACGGGGGTCCTGTTGATCGGGAGGGGTGTGGCGTACCGCAAAACGGATGAAACGGACCTCCTACGGTCAAAACGGGGGTCTTGTTGATCGGGAGGGGTGTGGCGTACCGCAAAACGGACGAAACGGACTTGTGTTGGAGTGCTACGGTCGAAACGGGGG
>NC_041393.1:98404142-98421695 GCF_002162155.2 Triticum dicoccoides
GGGGTGTGGCGTACCGCAAAACGGGACTCCACGGGATACTGTTCATCTCCACCGTCGACCTCCTCCAGCCTCCACGGGCTACCGTCGACCTCCTCCAGCCTCCACGGGCTCCTGTTCATCCAGCCTCCACCGCGCGCTACTCCACCGGCTACTGTTCAACCACCCCTCCACGGGAACCCCTCCACCGTCTACTGTTCATCCAGCCCTCCACACCACGGGGTCCTGTTCAACCACCCCTCCATGGCCACCCCTCCATCATCTACTGTTCATCCAACCCTCCACACCACGGGTTCCTGTTCATCCAGAGGCAACGCCACCGCTCACTGTTCATCCAACTCCCCCCCCCGCAACGCTCACTGTTCATCCCAGAGTCAGCATCGATCGGCTTCAGTTAGCAGCAGTAGCAAAGGAATCGCTCCATCGGGTTCAGTTAACAGCCATCGATCGATCGCTCGGGTTCAATAACACGTAGCCTGCAGTGCAATCGCTCGGGTTCAGTTAGAGCCCAACGCCTCGCTCGGGTTCAGTTAGAGCCAACGCCTCGCACACATGCGCGTACGTACGAGAGAAACGTGCATCGCTCCGCCCCCGACCTCCCACCGTAACAGGCAACTCCCTGAAATTTTCCTGCCCCTCGCTTCTACCATGGTTTTTTCCATCATGGACGGCCCAAAGAATGTCATGCAGCTAAGTCTCCGGCCCGCCCAGGATGAAAAGCCCATTTTTGGTCATGATTTTTTGTCATAGAAGTAGGATCCCACCACATCTATGATGATACCGGGTTTTGTCACAATTATCGTCATAGAAGTGTCATATGTATGACAGAAAAAAAATTCGTTCGGCCCAAAATGTCACGGATGTGTCTTTTTTTGTAGTGGAGACAAAGGACATCGCCGGCTCCGCCGAGGCCCCGCCCCGCTGCCAACGAGGCCGTGCCACACAGAAAACGAGGAAGAGCAGAACATGGTAGGTCGCCGCCGCTGCTACCCTCCGGTTGAAGCCAAGCTAGGCGGGTTGACCATTGACGTCCGGTTAGCTTCTTGGCGGCGACATGGAGTCAGAGAGCTGCGTTGGAGAAGAACACTGCTTCTACTTAACTGCTGGTGCAGTTGGCTAACTGACACGTGGGCCCAACAGGCCACATGTCAGTTACGCAATTGCATCTACAGTTAAGTCACTGAAGCTTCTGTTCGGCTCAGTGGGACACAAGTGCGTAGCTTCGGTTAATTAATTATACCTCCAGCGCAACCCTTTTTAGTTTTTTTTAGAAAAGGAGGATGACCCCCGGCCTCTGCATCTGGGAGATGCATGCGGCCACAAACACCCCTTTTTAGTTGAAGAATGTATGAAATGTAATGAAATCCAGCATGTTTATATGAAATCCGACCGTGTATGAATGAATTTATTTTGATTAGTTCGAATTCCTGTATCACTGGCATTGGATGAACATGCAAAACAATACATACTAGCATTATTCCCAGGGTGATCACCACGTTTGCAGCAGTTTCACATGTACTCCCTCCGGTCCTTTCTAGTCTGCATACAAGTTTTGTCTGCAGTCAAAGTATCTCTACTTTGACCAATCTTATACAAAAAAGTATGCACTTTCACAATGTGCAAAGTAAAAAGGAACAGAAGGAGTACAAAGAGTTTGTGCCGCTTTTTAGCGTTTCTGTACATTGCAATCAAAGACACAGGCCTGGCAATTCATAGAGAACATTCAAAACAATCGATGATTATGCATCTCAGTGACTCACATGTCAGAGGCAATATTTACTTCACAACTAAAGAATAAAAAAAATTGATCGCCGCTGCTGACAGCAAAGGGCGTCCCATTGGAAAATATCAAACACATATCTTGCTAAAATCAATGAGCAAAATTTGACAAGGTTGTCCCATTCCAAAATATCAAATGCCTATGATTGTGGAATGGGCAGGGTTTGCCATCAGTTCAGACATTGACATGGCACCTCGTGCTAAATAAACCAGCTGTTCTTTTTGTGCAGTTCCACCAAAATCAACCAAATTCGCGCGTAGCTTGTATGATTTTGCCCTTATATGTTGCAACGCCTTGAACTTATTGTTGGGGAACGTAGCAGAAATTCAAAATTTTCTATGCATCACCAAGATCAATCTATGGAGATTCTAGCAACAAGAGAGGGAGAGGATGAGTGCATCTTTATACCCTTGAAGATCACGATGCGGAAGCGTTACAAGAACACGGATGAGGGAGTCATACTCGCGGCGATTCAAATCGCGGAAGATCCGATCTAACGCCGAACGGACGGCGCCTCCGCGTTCAACACACGTACAGCCCGGGGACGTCTCCTCCTTCTTGATCTAGCAAGGGGAGAGGAGAAGTTGAGGGATAGCTCCGGCAGCATGACGGCATGGTGGTGGAACTTGCAGTTCTCCGGCAGGGCTTCGCCAAGCACTACCGAGGAGGAGGTGGAGTTGGAGAGGGGGAGGGCTGCGCTAGGGGCAAGGGGTGAAGCTCCCATGCACCTCCCCACTATATATAGGGGTGGAGGGGGCTGGTTTCTTGCCCTCCAAGTCCATTGGGGCGTTGGCAAAGGTGGGAGGAAAGAAATCCTATCATTTCCTTCCCCACCGATTGTTATCTCCCCTTTTTAGGGATCTTGATCTTATCCCTTCAGGATATGATCTTATTCGTTCTAAGGGGGGATCTTGGTGCGCCTTGACCAGGGGTGTGGGGCCTTGCCCCCACTACCCACGTTCATGTGGTTCCCCCCATGCAGGCGGGCCCCACTCCAGAACCTTCTAGAACATTCCCGGTACAATAACGAAAAATCCTGAACATTTTCCGGTGGCCAAAATAGGATTTCTCATATATAAATCTTTACCTCCACACCATTCCAGAACTCCTCGCGACGTCCGAGATCTCATCCAGGACTCCGAACAATATTCAGTAACTGCACACTAATTCCCATAACAACTCTAGCGTCACCGAACCTTAAGTGTGTAGACCCTATGGGTTTGGGAATCATGCAGACATGACCGAGACAGCTCTCTGGCCAATAACCAACAGCGGGATCTGGATACCCATGTTGGCTCCCAGATGTTCCACGATGATCTCATCGGATGAACCATGATGTCAAGGATTCAAGCAATCCCGTATACAATTCCCTTTGTCAATCGGTATGTTACTTGCCCGAGATTCGATCGCCGGTATCCCAATACCTCGTTCAATCTCATTACCGACAAGTCACTTTACTCGTTCCGTAATGCATGATCCCGTGACTAACTACTTAGTCACATTGAGCTCATTATGATGATGCATTACCGAGTGGGCCCAGAGATACCTCTCCGTCATCGGAGTGACAAATCCCAGTCTCGATTCGTGCCAACCCAACAGACACTTTCAGAGATACCTGTAGTGCACCTTTATAGCCACCCAGTTACGTTGTCACGTTTGGCACACCCAAAGCATTCATACGGTATCCGGGAGTTGCACAATCTCATGGTCTAAGGAAATGACACTTGACATTAGAAAAGCTTTTAGCAAACAAACTACACGATCTTGTGCTATGCTTAGGATTGGGTCTTGTCCATCACATCATTCTCCTAATGATGTGATCCCGTTATCAATTACATCCAATGTCCATGGTCAGGAAACCATAACCATCTATTAATCAACGAGCTAGTCAACTAGAGGCTCACTAGGGACATGTTGTGGTCTATGTATTCACACATGCATTGCGGTTTCGGGTCAATACAATTATAGCATGAATAATAGACAATTATCATGAACAAGGAAATACAATAATAACCATTTTATTATTGCCTCTAGGGAATATTTCTAACAGTCTCCCACTTGCACTAGAGTCAATAATCTAGTTCACATCACTATGTGATTGTAATGAATCGACACCCATGGGGTTTGATCGTATCTCGCTTGTGAGAGAGGTTATTAGTCAATGGATCTGAACCTTTCAGATCCGTGTGTGCTTTGCAAATCTCTATGTCATCTCCTAGATGCAGCTACCACGCTCTATTTGGAGCTATTCCAAATAACTGTTCTACTATACGAATCCGGTTTACTACTCAGAATAATCCGGATTAGTGTCAAAGTTTGCATTGGCGTAACCCTTTACGACGAACTCTTTTACCACCTCCGTAATCGAGAAAATTCCTGGATCACTCTTGTACCCCTTGACTGACTCATGGCAAGGCACACTTCAGGTGCGGTACACAGCATAGCATACTATAGAGCCTATGTCTGAAGCATAGGGGACGACCTTCGTCCTTTCTCTCTCTTCTGCCGTGGTCATGTCTTGAGTCTTACTCAATACTCATACCTTATAACACAGCCAAGAACTCCTTCTTTGCCGATCTATTTTGAACTCCTTCAAAATCTTGTCACGGTATGTATTTATTAGAAAGTACTATTAAACATTTTTGATCTATCCTTATAGATCTTGATGCTCAATGTTCAAGTAGCTTAATCCAGGTTTTCCATTGAAAAACACTTTTCAAATAACCCTATATGTTGTCCAGAAATTCTACATCATTTCTGAACAACAATATGTTAATAACATATACTCATCAGAAATTCTATAGTGCTCCCACTCACTTCTTTGGAAATACAAGTTTCTCATAAACTTTGTATAAACCCAAAATCTTTGATCGTCTTCATCAAAGTGTATATTCCAATTCCGAGATGCTTACTCCAATCCTTAGAAGGATTGCTGGAGCTTTGCATACTTGTTAGCATCTTTCAGGATTGACAAAACCTTCTGGTTGTATCACACACAACCTTTCCTCAAGAAAATTGTCGGGGAAACAATGTTTTTACATCCTATCTGCAAGATTTCATAAATAATGCAGTAACTGCTAATGTAATTCCAACAGACTCTTTAGCATCGATACGAGTGAGAAAGTCTCATCGCAGTCAACTCCTTGAACTTGTCGGAAAACATCTTAACGACAAGTCAAGCTTTCTTAATGGTGACACTTACCATCATTGTCCGTCTTCCTTTTAAAAATCCATCTGTACTCAACAGCCTTACGACCATCGAGTAGTTCTTCCAAAGTCTACACTTTGTTTTCATACATGGATCCTCTCTCGGATTTTATGGCCTCTAGCCATTTGTCAGAATCCGGGCCCACCATCGCTTCTCCATAGCTCGTAGGTTCATTGTTGTCTAGCAACATGACCTTCAAGACAGGATTACTGTACCACTCTGAAGTAGTACGCATCCTTGTCACCCTACGAGGTACGGTAGTGACTTGATCCGAAGCTTCATGATCAATATCATAAGCTTCTACTTCAATTGGTGTAGGCGCCACAGGAACAACTTCTTGTGCCCTGCTACACACTAGTTGAAGTGACGGTTCAATAACCTCATCAAGTCTCCACCATCCTCCCACTCAATTCTTTCGAGAGAAAACTTTTCTCAAGAAAGGACCCGTTTCTAGAAACAATCACTTTTGCTTCCGGATCTGAAATAGGAGGTATACCCAACTGTTTTGGGTGTCTTATGAAGATGTATTTATCCGCTTTGGGTTTGAGCTTATCATGATGAAACTTTTTCACATAAGCGTCGCACTCCCAAACTTTCAAGAAATGACAGCTTAGGTTTCTCTAAACCATAGTTCATATGGTGTCATCTCAACGGAATTACGTGGTGCCCTATTTAAAGTGAATGCGGTTGTCTCTAATGCCTAACCCATGAACGATAGTGGTAATTTGATAAGAGACATCAAGGTATGCCCCATATCCAATAGGGTGCATCTATGATTTTCGGACACACCATCACACTATGGTGTTCCAGGCAGTGTTAGTTGTGAAACAATTTCCACAATGTCTCAATTGTGTACCAAACTGGCAACTCATATATTCATCTCTATGATCATATCATAAACATTTTATCCTCTTGTCACGAAGATCTTCAACTTCACTCTGAAATTACTTGAACCTTTCAATAATTCAGACTTGTGTTTCATCAAGTAAATATACTCAACATCTACTCAAATCATCTGTGAAGTAAGAACATAAGGATATCCACTGCATGCCTCAGCACTCATTGGACTTCACACATCAAAATGTGTTACTTCCAACAAGTTGCTTTCTTGTTCCATCTTACTGAAAACGAGGCTTTTCAGTCATCTTGCCCATGTGGTATGATTTGCATGTCTCAAGTGATTCAAAATCAAGTGAGTCCAAATGATTCATTTGCATGGAGTTTCTTCATGCGTACATACCAATAGACATGGTTCGCATGTCTCAAACTTTTCAAAAAACGAGTGAGTCCAAAGATCCATCAACATGGAGCTTCTTCATGTGTTTTATACCAATATGACTTAAATGGCAGTGCCACAAGTAGGTGGTAATATCATTACTATCTTATATCGTTTGGCATGAACATGTGTATCACTACGATCGAGATTCAATAAACCATTCATTTTAGGTGCAAGACCATTGAAGGTATTATTCAAATAAACAGAGTAACCATTATTCTCCTTAAATGAATAACCGTATTGTGATAGACATAATCGAATCATGTCTATGCTCAACGCAAACACCAAATAACAATTATTTAGGTTTAACACCGATCCCGATGGTAGAGGGAGCATGCGATGTTTGATCACATAAACCTTGGAAATACTTCCAACACATATCGTCACCTCGCCTTTTGCTAGTCTCTGTTTATTCCGTAGCCTCTTATTTCGAGTTACTAACACTTAGCAACCGAACCGGTATCTATTACCATGGTGCTACTAGGAGTACTAGTAAAGTACACATTAACATAATGTATATCCAATATACTTCTATCGACCTTACCAGCCTTCTCATCTACCAAGTATCTAGGGTAGTTCTGCTTCAGTGACCGTTTCCCTCATTACAGAAGCACTTAGTCTCGGGCTTGGTTTCAACCTTGGGTTTCTTCACTAGAGCAGCAACTGATTTGCTATTTCATGAAGTATCCCTTCTTTCCCTTGCCCTTCTTGAAACTAGTGGTTTCACTAACCATCAACAATTGATGCTCCTTCTTGATTTCTACTTTCGTGGCGTCAAACATCGCAAATATTTCAAGGATCATCATATCTATCCCTGATATGTTATAGTTCATCACAAAGCTCTAGCAGCTTGGTGGCAATGACTTTGGAGAAACATCACTATCTCATCTAGAAGATTAACTCCCACTCGATTCAAGTGATTGTTGTACTCAGACAATCTGAGCACAAGCTCAACGATTGAGCTTTTCTCCCTTAGTTTGCGGGCTAAGACTCGTCGGAGGTCTTATACCTCTTGACGTGGGCACGAGCCTGAAATCCCAATTTCAGCCCTTGAAACATCTCATATGTTCTGCGACATTTTGAAATTGTCTTTGGTGCCTCAATTCTAAACCGTTTAACATCACTGAACTATCACGTAGTTATCAAAACGTGTATGTCAGATGTTCGCAACATCCACAGACGACGCTCAAGGTTCAGCACACCAAGCGGTGCATTAAGGACATAAGCCTTCTGCGCAGCAATGAGGACAATCCTCAGTTTACGGACCCAACCCGCATAATTGCTACTATTAACTTTCAACTAAAGTTTCTCTAGGAACATATCTAAAATAGTAGAACTAAAGCACGAGCTATGACATAATTTGCAAAAACCTTTTTGACTATGTTCAGGATAATTAAGTTCATCTTATGAACTCCCACTCAGATAGACATCCCTCTAGTTATCTAAGTGATACATGATCCGAGTCAACTAGGCCGTGTCCGATCATCATGTGAGACGGACTAGTCATAATCGGTGAACATCTTTATGTTGATCGTATCCACTATACAACTCATGTTCAACCTTTCGGTCTCTTGTGTTCCGAGGACATGTCTGTACATGCTAGGCTCGTCAAGTCAACCTAAGTGTTTCATGTGTGTAAATTTGGCTTACACCCGTTGTATGTGAACATTAGAATCTATCACACCCGATCATCACGTGCTGCTTCGAAACAACAAACTTTCACAACGGTGCATAGTTAGGGGGAACACTTTCTTGAAATTATTATGAGGGATCATCTTATTTACTACCGTCATTCTAAGCAAATAAGATGCATAAACATGATAAACATCACATGCAATCAAAAAGTGACATGATATGGCCAATATAATTTTGCTCCTTCTGATCTCCATCTTCGGGGCTCCATGATCATCATCGTCACCGGCATGACACCATGATCTCCATCATCATGATCTCCATCATCGTGTCTCCATGTTGTCTCGCCAACTATTACTTCTACTACTATGGCCAACGGTTTAGCAATGAAGTAAAGTAATTACATGGCGTTATTCAGTGACACGCAGGTCATACAATAAATAAAGACAACTCCTATGGCTCCTGCTGGTTGTCATACTCATCGACATGCAAGTCGTGATTCCTATTACAAGAATATGATTCACCTCATACATCACATATATTTCATTCATCACATCCTTCTTGGCCATATCACATCATACAACATATGCTGCAAAAACAAGTTAGACGTCCTCTAATTGTTGTTGCAAGTTTTTACGTGGCTGATATAGGTTTCTAGCAAGAACGCTTCTTACCTATGCCAAAACCACAACGTGATATGCCAATTGCTATTTACCCTTCATAAGGACCCTTTTTATCGAATCCGGTCCGACTAAAGTGGGAGAGACTGGCACCCGCTAGCCACTTTATGCAACAAGTGCATGTCAGTCGGTGGAACCTGTCTCACGTAAGTGTACGTGTAAGGTCGGTCTGGGCCGCTTCATCCCACAATACCTTCGAAACAAGATAGGACTAGTAACGGTAAGCATATTGAACAAAATCAACGCCCACAACAACTTGTGTTCTACTCGTGCATAGAAACTACTCATAGACCTAACTCTGATACCACTGTTGGGGAACGTAGCAGAAATTCAAAATTTTCTATGCATCACCAAGATCAATCTATGGAGATTCTAGCAACAAGAGAGGGAGAGGATGAGTGCATCTTCATACCCTTGAAGATCGCGATGCGGAAGCGTTACAAGAACGCGGATGAGGGAGTCATACTCGCGGCGATTCAAATCACGGAAGATCCGATCTAACGCCGAACAGACGGCGCCTCCGCATTCAACACACATACAGCCCGGGGATGTCTCCTCCTTATTGATCCAGCAAGGGGAGAGGAGAAGTTGAGGGAGAGCTCTGGCAGCACGATAGCGTGGTGGTGGAGCTTACAGTTCTCTGGCAGGGCTTCGTCAAGCACTACCGAGGAGGAGGTGGAGTTGGAGAGGGGGAGGCCTGCGCCAGGGGCAAGGGATGAAGCTCCCATGCACCTACCCACTATATATAGGGGTGGAGGGGGATGGTTTCTTGCCCTCCAAGTCCATTGGGGCGTTGGCAAAGGTGGGAGGAAAGAAATCCCATCATTTCCTTCCCCACCGATTGTTATCCCCCCTTTTTAGGGATCTTGATCTTATCTCTTCAGGATATGATCTTATTCCTTCTAAGGGGGGATCTTGGTGCGCCTTGACCAGGGGTGTGGGTCCTTTCCCCCACTACCCACGTTCATGTGGGTCCCCCCATGCAGGTGGGCCCCACTCCGAAACCTTCTAGAACCTTCCCGGTACAATACCGAAAAATCCCGAACATTTTCCGGTGGCCAAAATAGGACTTCCCATATATAAATCTTTACCTCCAGACCTTTCCGGAACTCCTCGCGACATCCGGGATCTCATCCGAAACTCTTAACAACATTCGGTAACTGCACACTAATTCCCATAACAACTCTAGCATCACCGAACCTTAAGTGTGTAGACCCTACGGGTTCGGGAATCATGCAGACATGACCGAGACAGCTCTCTGGCCAATAACCAACAGCGGGATCTGGATATCCATGTTGGCTCCCACATGTTCCATGATGATCTCATGGGATGAACCACGATGTCAAGGATTCAAGCAATCCCGTATACAATTCCCTTTGTCAATCGGTATGTTACTTGCCCGAGATTCAATCGTCGGTATCCCAATACCTCGTTCAATCTCGTTACCGGCAAGTCACTTTACTCGTTCTGTAATGCATGATCCCGTGACTAACTACTTAGTCACATTGAGCTCATTATGATGATGCATTACCGAGTGGGCCCAGAGATACCTCTCCATCATCGGAGTGACAAATCCCAGTCTCGATTCGTGCCAACCCAATAGACACTTTCAGATATACCTGTAGTGCACCTTTATAGCCACCCAGTTACGTTGTGACGTTTGGCACATCCAAAGCATTCCTACGGCATCAGGGAGTTGCACAATCTCATGGTCTAAGGAAATGACACTTGGCATTAGAAAAGCTTTTAGCAAACGAACTACACGATCTTGTGCTATGCTTAGGATTGGGCCTTGTCCATCACATCATTCTCCTAATGATGTGATCCCGTTATCAATGAAATCCAATGTCCATGGTCAGGAAACCATAACCATCTATTGATCAACGAGCTAGTCAACTAGAGGCTCACTAGGGACATGTTGTGGTCTATGTATTCACACATGCATTGCGGTTTCCGGTCAATACAATTATAGAATGAATAATAGACAATTATAATGGACAAGGAAATACAATAATAACCATTTTATTATTGCCTCTAGGGCATATTTCCAACACTTATGGGCACCTCCTTTCTTGTGGTGGAAATGAATGATTCGATGTATTCATGAACATTTTGTGCAGTTCCCGTTGAAATCAAGCTGAGCATCCATGTTTGCACAAATACAAAAAAGTGATTAGTATAAAGCAAACTATACTATGAATTGACAGTTTCAACAGGCACATACATGGTCCATGTAGAGCACACTTTTAGAAAAATGCAACTCACCAGAAAGAATCCTAGAACAACATTGTACTCGCGCATCACATCAAAAAAATGGAGATTTGTCAGTCCTTCTGAGCTGAAGTTAGTTTGGTCTTGTGGGGAGTAATGTAACCATCCTTCAACTGCTGCTTTTGATGAGAAGAAAGATAGGGCTTCTTCATCCTGGCATAATCGGAAGTAGTCACTTCACGTACTCCATATTCTTCTTCATAGAAAGATGATCCATGTTTGCTCGTAAAAAAGGAAAGGAAATATTTAAAATAGCACAGATGAAGCACTTCTCAAGGACAATACCACTTTTTCATGACAGTATCTAAACAGTAGCACAACACCAATAGAGATGACAAAGCTCAATCATATGGATGAAATCAGTGGGTGAGTACCAACATTTGTCAGGAGGCTGATTGTGTAGATCATACAGATGAAGCACTTCTCCGGAACCATCTGTTGCTATCTACGGGGGTGGCCATGCTTACTATATACTCCTCGATTAGTTTAATGTTTCCAACATCTTCTTGTGCAGTTCCACTAAAATATATGGTATCTTCAAAGAAGATCCCTGTTTGCACAAGTAGAGATAATTACGTATGGCATCAAATCAGTGGCAAAACAATTGCTCGTTCCAGCCATAGCAATAAATTAAGATGCAAAACTATATCATTACTTGTGTCATCACAGTTCCAGTGCTTCATTACAGCACCGGGAGTTGATTTTTGTTTTTCTTCCGCATGTTGTTCCCCTTCATCACTTGGTTCAATAACAGACAAGCTTCGCCTTCAATGTAAGATTTGGCATGTCAATTAGGGAGCACAAGTATAGTACTAAACTTAATTTTCTGATGAAAGTGGCAAAATGCAGGCCAGCAGTTGTGAAATATCCTTATCTTACCTCAATGGGATATTATGGTGCACATACAGATTAGAAGTCTTGTCTCCATTTGTGCAGTTCACTAAAGTCAAGCAACATTATCGTACAAGTAGCACAACATATGAAAGCACACTGCAGAATCATGTGAAAGAAGGCTAGTACTTACCTCTCATGATGCGGAATTCAAACAACTCACAAGAGGAAGATCTGAACCAAATTCGCCTTAACGGATAGGAAGTAAGATCTCCTCTTGTGCAGTTCCACTAAGATCAAGCAATCAAGCAACGTTGTCGGTGTGACATTTTGGTTGAACTACACAAAACACTCTTAAAACAAAAGTGTTTTGTGTAGTGCAACAAAAGGTCACAATGGCAACGAGGTGAAGTAGATAACCCTGTTTACACAGAGGTGCAAAGAAAACAATTAGTGGTCAATAACGGTGGATGACGCAGAAGCCAACAAAAAGAAGCATCTACCTTATCTAAATGGGAAATAAAGCAAGACAGTAGCATTTCTCAAACGGTGGCATTGATTAATATTAACATAGAGATTATATTAACAATAAAATTCATTAAACATGTAATTTGCTTTTAACTGTGGCATTGCATCAATTTTCCAGCGGCATTATTAGAGGGTGTTTGTTTACAGGGACATTTTGGTGTAGGGACTAAAAAAACTCCATGTCAGTCACATCTAAACCAAACAGGAGGGACTTTTTGGGACTAAAAGTGGGCATTTGGGACTAAAAAAAGAAGACCCCGAGGGAGTCTTTTTGGGACTTTTTCCAATAGTTGCCCCTGCCACGCATCGCACCTTGTTTCTATTAGTTCATTACTAGGGGTAACATGGTCTTTTATCATGTCATTTAATAACCTCTAGTCCATGTTTAGTCCCTGGAACCAAGCAGGTAGGGACTAGGGAGTTTTTAAACAAACAGGGCCTTAGATTAAGAACAACTAATGAGTTGCACGGGACAGTGGACGCACCAACACCATGTGCATCTACCGATGTACTGTGGTCATGCACAGTCTGTTGCAACAAAGAACAAACAAGCAAGGAGCATATTTGTGTTGGTCCCAGTTTTGTTATCTTTAGACACCTTTCCCTATGTGAGCGCAGCAAATCTAGTCCTACTCAAACTCTACAGCCTTGTCCCTTCCTTTCCTTTTTGAACTAGTACTTTTGCCCCTTCCTTTCCTCTTTGAACCACGTCCTAGATTTATGTGATACAACTTTCCCCACTACTTTCCCCCATTCCTTTCCTCTTTGAACCACGTCCTAGATTCATGCTATACAACTTTCCCCCTTCATTTCCTCTTTGAACCACGTCCTAGATTCATGCTATATACAACTTTTCCCACTACTTTCCCCCACTCCTTTCCTCTTTGAACCACGTCCCAGATTCATGGTATACATGCAGCTAGAGCAATGCATGTGGAGTAAGTAAAATATACCTTAAGGTTCTTGGGGCGTGGTTCGGTGGGCGACGGGACGGCGGTGAAGAAGAAGGGGTCGGAGGCCCTCCCGCGCCGCCGCTGGGTGGAAAGTGAACAGCACGTCGGTAGTGGATTCCCTCCCTCGCCAACGGCGACAATGTTAAGCCTCCTTCCCTTCCCGACGGACGGATCCTGC
Organism: Triticum dicoccoides; assembly: GCF_002162155.2. Lineage (NCBI taxonomy): Eukaryota > Viridiplantae > Streptophyta > Magnoliopsida > Poales > Poaceae > Triticum > Triticum dicoccoides. Next base: position 98,417,477 of record NC_041393.1, read on the forward strand.
CGGCTCTTTGAGCAGCAGTGAGGGGAGAGAGAGGCCAACGAAGTCTTGTTTAGATCTGGAGAGGGCGAGAGAGTGTGAAGAGAGCAACTACAAGCGCCAAGGCTCCAGCAAGAGAGGGCGAGAGAGTGTGAAGAGAGCAACTACAAGCGCTGAGGCTCCAGCGTGTATATATATACTGGAGAGAGAGTGTGAAGCGTGCAAACCCTAGAAAACATTTTGACCACTCAAAGAATCCTCCTGGCAAAAATTATGCTCAAGTGTAGTTATCGAACCCGAGACCTCAAGTTTGATGAGCGAACAGGCTAACCAGCTACACAACCCTCCCGTTATGTTCAACGAGAGGAAAATAACCTTTTATACATTCCTGCATTCGTGTGACAGGCATGCCGTGTTTTTTGTGTGTGTGTGTGGGAGTCATTAGGATTTCAATCATAATCGTGTCATGTGGCTTTGGTGGTAAGACTATCCACGGTGGTGCAGAAATAATGCAGCCTTAGTCACCTTACCTCTCTCCATGTAGTATGTTGGGTCCCACCAGTCAGAGGGTGAAACAAACAAATTAATAAGAAAAATTAAAAGCGCCAGCGGTGTATCTTACTACCTCACACATCTCGCTACTGCTCGAGAACGCTGTCCAATTGATCCCTCTGTTCGCTCACGTACTATTTTAAGTGAATCCTTATTATAACATGCACACAAATTTTGGGCACTTGTATTTGACTTAAGTCAGTGTGCCACCGTATCTCGTATACTTACTACTCCCTCCATCTAGGTGTAATAAGTCACGTTAGAAGGTGCAACGGGACCAAGGTGCGTGCGTGTGCGTGTGTGTGTTTAACAGCATGTGTGTGTTAGAGAGTGCGACAGATCAACCTACTCCTACAGAGATATGGTGTGTAGTGTATGATTTTAGCCGCGAGAGTCGGTGCATCCTCTCGTTTCCGGGCGTGTCCAGTAGGGACATGCGGACAGCTGCCACACCCGCTCCTGACCAGCCTGGCCCACCCAAAGCCCCTCCATCGCCCACGCGCGCTTCCCGCCCGAAATGTCAGCACCGCTCCAAAGAATCGGTGCCGCATTCATGCGCGGGCAGAGCGGACGCGACCTCTCACTGGCGCAAGAGTGATGGTTGCTTCGTCCGTCCAACTTACTGCTGGGTCTATGTGATTTGACGGCTCATTGCTCTTTATGACTGAGGTGGTAGGACTGCTGGATGTCCCACGCTTTCGGCGAAATGAGGTAGTAGATTACAATTTTCTCCATTCTTACAGCGGAGGAGTGCAAGAGCAGTGAAAACACGCATGCTCAGTGATTACATGGCCCACCTCACACTATCACCGTGTGACACCTAACTCTTTACATAGTACTCCCTCCGTTCCTAAATATTACTAGATGAGTCCCCGCGCGTTGCCGCGGAACAGCGGTATATCTCTCTGCGCAAAATTATCATTTCATAGAACTAAAAAAAATCTATAACCGCATGACAAATGTGGTAGCCAAACTAAATAAACTCCCATCATCATTTAGATCATCCCATGTAAGGAAAAAAGATCAGCCAACTCCTACTGCATAATGGGATTATATTTTTCTTTTTGACATGTTAATGGGACTTAAAAGCTCACTTGCATGCATGCTTGCATGCAGACATGTTGATGTGATTTAAAACCCACTCACATGCATGTGCCACGGTATTTTTGCATGCTTGCATGTGGCTTAGTGTGGAGCCTCTCAACGTCTAGATCAGACGGCTATTATGACTAATTTACTTCATCTAAGGGCTACGTCAATTTTGATGATGTGGCTTAAGGAGAGGATAGAGAATTCCTAGTAGTGGGGGCTAGCTATTACTAGTAGATAAGTCTTTGTAGAGATTCCACTAGGTGAACTACATACGGAACAAAATGAATGAATCTACACTTAAAATGCATCTATATACATCCGCATGTGGTTAATGGTGAAATCTCTACAAAGACTTATATTTAGGAACGGAGGATGTACTAGTATAGTACTAGTACGTACTGTAATTTATCAACGAGATAAATTTGTACAATGCTATGAAGCTTCCAGCTCCTATTACATGTATCTTGCATCCAAGGTTGCCCATTGCAACATTTCATCAAATACAAAGGAGACTAACATGCATGCTATTGCATCTCAATGATTGACAGATCATAGCAAATATGTACTCCCTCCGTTCCAAAATAAGTGTCTCAACTTTGTGCAAACTTTAGTACAAAGTTGTACTACTACTAAAGTTGACTCTTATTTTGGAACAGAGGCGGCTAAAGAAAAAAACGATCCATGCAGTCCCTAGCCCTTGAACCGTGAACCCTGACTAGGCTTCAATTTGCTGGCAACGTTCGAGCTTCCTAATAAATGAAGTTTGCAACCTTTTGACCATCGGATCATTTTGTGCAGTTTCACCAAAATCGAGATGAGCATCCCTGTGGCAAAGAAATTGAAGAAGCGTGATTAGAATAAGATTACTAGGACTAGTTGATGAGACATAAACTCATCACAAATACAGTACGTAGAAGCCAGTAGAGGTATCAGGTATGTGCGGGGCAAAGAAGTAGAGAAATATCCATAGGGAGTGATGTGGGCTGCTGGAGCAGTGGTGCAAGCCGGCTGTAAAGGGAGTTGTACCTGACGGACGTAGCTCAACCTTGAGGAGGGCGGCGGGAGGCAGCAACTGCCCTTGTCGCGGCAGTGAGCAAGGGACGAAGGCGTCCTCACCGGCTTTGTGAGAGAGAATGGCGGGGACCCCTGATCGGGACGTGCCGACAGTGGGTTTTCACCGTCAGTGATGGCCACCGCATCTACACTAAGCATCCACCCCTTCCCTAAGCGGACGTGGTCCGCCGGGATGTTAGAGATGTGGCCACAGTCGTTTTGTGCGAGAGAGTGTGAAGAGAGCAACCCCAGCAAGCAACTGTGTAGGCTAGCCCGTCCTGACTCTGTATATAGTGGAGCGGTTTCCTTTTCTCTCCATATGAACCTATTATATTGCGTACGTGCCACTAAAGAAAAAAATATATTTATAAATGACGCATCACCTACTACTCGTTCTCCTATAACCTTGCACTTGGCATCTCCAAAATATTGACCTTGCGATTGGCTCTTCGCCTCTTCGGGAAGTCGAGCAATAATGGTAGTGCAGTATATATCGTTCTAGCTATATGAGACCGAATGAATTGCTGCACGTCCACCACGTGGGCGAGGGTCAAGGGGCGAGGGAGAGTGCTACTACATATGGAGCAAAATGAGTGAATGTACACTCTAAAATACGTCTATATACATCAGTGTTCGGAGTATGTACTAGTAGTTCATATTGAAATCTACTAAAGGACATATATATTCCAAACAATATGATATAATCTCTATAATCAAGGTAGTAGGGACGAGGAGTAAACGGAGGGAGTAGTAAATTTTTCTCCTCGTCCTGCGAGCCACCGCGCGCATGGGCGAGGGAGGAGCAAGCTTCACCTCGTCCTGCGAGCCACCGCACCCATGGGCGGGGGAGACGGTGTACTAAGCAAGCTTCTCCTTGTTCTGCGAGTTGACGGGACACATCAAAAGTACTCAAGTGTATAGAGCCTTGCCTCTAAGGTAGGCCCCACATGGTTTGCCTCTTTTTTTAATTTAACATAACGCGTCAAGTCGCAATTTGTTTGTTCACCCGTGGTAGACGATCCTCCCACCACCAAGTGGACAACCAGTACACGTGCCAAATTACCACGTGGGCTGCCTTTTTCATACAGAAATGAGCTCCACCGTGTACTCGCACGGGTGTGGTTGGGAAAGAGACGGGAGTACGTGCGCCGTGCATGCACCCTTCTCTTCGTGCACGTCCCCCACCTACGTGGGTGTGTGTGAGAGATACAAACCACGTTCATGAGTGTTTTTTGTTTTGTGGTGGGGGTGGGGGTGGGGTGGGGGTTGATTTCGTGAATTATTTGTGGGAATATGTGTCGATGACATCTCAAACAAAATTTTGCATGTAATGTGTGTGAAATGGAGGCCTATCCATATCGTACATAGAGGGGCGGGCAATCCACGAGAAGAGAGGGAGGGGTCATAGCTATCGATAGAGTCGAAGAGAGGATCAAGTGGGTGGGTGCGAGATCGATGAAGAGAGCCATCGAAATTGTGTGTGTGTGTGTGCAAGTCAAAGATATAGGGCGACTGGCCTACCAGAATGTTAGAGGGCACATGTCAA
>NC_041393.1:98421992-98478883 GCF_002162155.2 Triticum dicoccoides
AACTATAGAGGTAGAATGACTCGTATATGTGTTGAGAAGGAGAGACCCAGCTATGTCTTGAGGGAGATCGGTCGACATCCATACATAACTGAAGGACGGGAAATATGATGGGACAGAGAGAGAGAGGAGAGAGAGAGGGAGGGAGAGGGAGGGAGAGGGAGGGAGAGGGGTAGAGTGCTGGATGGGTGATGGAGTTGCTTCTCGAAGATGTTGGGAGAGGCCTACTAGACAAACTGAGGGTGGAACTACAATGTTATCAATAAGAGTGGGTATGTGTTTCTGTGTGTGCCTGTGCGTGATAGATCTGTCGGGACGCATCCATGGATGATGAAGGGGAACCATGTGTTTGGTAAGCAAACCTAACTAGATCGGTAGATCAATTGTTGTTTGTCGGAGGAAGGGAGAGACACAACTAATGAGGTAGATCGATCGATGTGTGGGTAAAAATGAGTTATAAGGACCTAGCTGGCTATATGTATAGCGAGAGATCGGTCGGTGTACGTCCATTTGTTAGAGGCAAATAAGGCCCAGCGAGATGGATAGACAGAGAGAATGGATCTAGGAGGTGGTGCGAGAGGCCCAACTACTAGCTAGATAGGGGGAGGAGTGTGCGGTTGTGAGATCGATGAAAAGAGGGGCGAGAATTTACACGTGTGTCTGACCATATGAGATACACGAGGCAAGGACACATAAAGGAGGAGATTGAAGCTGTGTGTGTATGTTGTAGGCAGGCATCGCTGGAGAGGTTTATCGATCGGTGTGTGTCGGAAAGGAGTTGTGGAGACTCTGGGAGAACGACCTAAAGAAAAAAAACTGAATGTGCCCGGTGGATAGAATTCCGAGGGAGGGGGAGGGCGAGGAGGGCATGTGCATGCACGAGAGAAAGTTAGTGGTAGCTACAAAGGTTAGAGGATTGTGTGGGTGTAAGAGACTAACAAAGATCATAATTTGATATGAAAGCGGATTCATATATTTGAATAGGAGATCATAGTGTTTTAAACATTGCATGCATGAATATAGCGGTGATACACGTGTTGTGCACATGTTATACCATAATGTGATAATGCATGGCGTTTGCAACTCACAGCTAAATGCCGAACAATCTAAACCATACTATACATCAAACAATCTCACATTTTATTTGAATTTGTGATAATGTGCGGCATTTGCAGCTTACAACTAAATATCGAGCAATCTAAACAATACTATATATCAAACATTCTCACATTTTATTTGAATTTGTGGTAATGTGTGGTGTTTGCAACTCACATCTAAATACTTGTAGGCGTAGGGGGCGGGGCACCATACATAATGTGATAAACACATTATACATATGAGACATGGTTTAGATTATGAAGATCTAGCTAGAGCTAGAAATGTAATGTGATTTGAAATCAAAATAAAGTGTATTCAAAAAATCTAGTTTGAGTTCATATAGTACACATAGTTCATATGTAACTCGAGACTAATCATGTGGTGTGCTGTGAAGATAATACACAAATGATGGGTTAACTTGACAATAATGATGATTGTAGGTCTTATTAAAACAGAGAAACGAATTCAAATGCTTTGACTTCACAACAATCATTACTGTAGATCTTATTCAAATTTAGTTCATATTGAAGCGGTAGTATATACGTTTGGAATGCACTAAAACGTTCATTTGAGTAGTAGGTTGCATGCATTATACATGTAGCGAAATATTTTAATTGAACATAACATGAATTCAAAGTTTTGAATGACATTTGTAGTGCGCATTGATTTGGTACAGTACACGTTAGGCTTGTCCGGAAATTTCAACCCGTGCCTTGTTAGCCCGAAATATTCAAGATATATCTTTGTCTTGTTGTGCTCCGACAACTCCCTCCATCTCAACCCGCGCCTTGCTATTCCAAAATTACAACGCGCGTGAAAACTCCCACCTCCTGTGAAATCCCAACACGTGAAATGCCCGTGGTACCCCTGAACTGAAAGGACCGCCTCAAATCGGTGGGGGGTACTTCCATAACTTACCCCACATTTCGGACAAGCGTGTCTCTAAGCCATGGTTCCCCACTACCATCCCATCCACCCACCCATTCATACACCGAGGCCGCGAAAACCAGCGACGAAACCCCACACCCTGCTCCATCCGCCACCCAGCCGGAGCCTCTTCCCCGACGACGTCGTCCACAGCAACACCTCGACGTCCCTCATCCACCGTACCGGATGAGGATCCATCGTTGATCTCATCATCCCGCCGGTTCAGCCACCCCGTCCTCCACCTCGAAGGAGCTGCCCCGATGTTCCCCTCGTCTTTTGCGTCACCTCCATTCCCACACCGCCGTCTTCACCTGCACCACTGGAAGAGCATCATCATCACCGTTTCCTCGGATGAAGCTGCAGCCTAATCAGCGCCACCAAAGAGGTTGTACACTAATCACCGCATTTTCTTCTTGATTCGATCTCATGGTGCTGCTGGCGCTCGGTCCCGAGCCGACACGGCGCGGCTCCATCCACGGCGGCATCGCCAGCCACTTCCTCCATGGCGTCGCTCCCTCGACGGCGACGTCCACATCAGTACGAGCTGCTGCTGCTTTAGCTCTCGCTCGCGCTGCTGCTCTGCTCTTGCTCTTGGTCCCCTGCCTGGTCTGCTCTTGCTATTTCTCTTGCTCGCGTTGCTGCTCTCGCTCTTGCTCTTGCTTGCGATGTTGCTCCGATTTGTCTACACTTCAGTCGACTGAATCGACTTTTGGGTCAGTCGATTTTCAAGGGGTGGGCTCGCCAGGGTGAAGGAAGAACCAGCCGCAGCGGGGAGGGGGGCTCACCGGAGAGGTACCCCACTATCTATCTTAGGGTTCAGGATGGGGGCGATGGTCGCCGGCGGTGGCGGGGCGTTGGCGTGGGGAACGTTGGAGAAAAAGCTCGGCATGGGGGGCCTAGAGGGATGGCCGGGGCGGCGGTAGACCGGCGGTGGGGAGTGTTTTCGGGGCGGGCAGGGCGGCGCACTGCCGGCCGCGGGCGGCGGGGGGCTGCTGTTTGGCTGGTGGTGGCTGGCGGCTCAGGGGGGTGGAGGTTGAAGATGAACTGCAGGCCCTTGATTTCATATCCAACAGCAGCAAAATCGACTGACCAGAGATGAAAAAGTCAGTCGACCGGCGTGTAGCCTCACCTTGCTAGTGCGTTCAGTTTCGGCAGCAAAATTCAGTTTCGACAGCAAAATTCAGTTTCGACAGTTAGGTTCAGTTTTGACAGTTAAGTTCAGTTTTGACAGTTAAGTTCAGTTTCGACAGTTAGGTTTAGAGATGAGCGGCTGATGTATTTTACATCTAGCACTTTGTGGTTATGTATTTTACGTCATGTATTGGAGATGCTATTAGAATTCCACTCAGGTTAACGTTCTTCGTTGTCTCTCTTGTCCTGCTTCAGCCTCGGCGTCGTACAACTAACCGGAGTTGCTCCAACGACGAAACCCTCCATCACAGCGGAGCAGTACCTCGGGCTCCATGTCCAGACGCCTAAGATCTTCTTCCCCTCCTCCGACAGCAAAGTCAGCCGGAGCATCCTCACCGGCCAACCCAATCACACTGAGATCAACATGGCTTCACCAAAGAGGTTGTACACTTGTTTCATCTCTTTTTTACTCTACATGTTATATATGTTGTCCACTGAGCACACGGATTTGTTCCTTTAGTGTCTCCTTGAAAGAAAAAATGTAGGAGTTTTAATTTTCACTTGTCCTCCTTTTCAAATTCCTATTCATGAAGCACAAGACTAAGAGATAGTAGCATAATAGCATTATAACCGTACATTTTCTTGTGGTTTGACTTAATCTCACCATGCTTCTTTGCATCATGTGATCTTCCAATTGTTGTGAATCAAACACCCAGATTGGTAGAAATCCTGTGTTTTTAAATTCTCTGTTTTGCACGTGCATTCCTATCCTATTCCTGTCTATTTCCTATCCCTGCATTGTTGGAATCCTCCAATTCAAACGAGCCCTTACAAAATTACTTCTCTTATATATAGTTGTCAAAGAAAACCTTGCGTGGTTTGTCCCGCTCCCGCTGCACCGTCGTCCACCCCATCTCAGCTGCTCCAACGACAGAAGGGTCCATCACAGCAGGGATACGGCCTCCAGACTGTCTTTCGCCGCCTTAGATCTTCTTCCCCGCTGCTGGCAGCCATGAAAACTGCATTACCATCATCAACCGAGCAGATGACCTCGAGGACTACACGAGTCCGCAAGAGAGGTCGCACTCTTTCGTGTCTGCTTACGTTATGCATCGCTTAATATTACATGCTACTTTATCATCCTGCTCACCGATTAGAATCTGAGTCAGCTCCAAACTAATGGTCAAACTTGAGTTTTTAAATGGTTGTGGGGTACATATCGGGGCCGCTATCAATAGTATCTATCTACTATCTGGTTAATCTCCGGTGTCTACTATGAGTTTCATGTTGGGTGGGAAACAAATAGTAAAGAAACCATCATCTGTATTTATTAACTGAAGCCATTATCTGCCTGCTATTATTGGTTTTGGGTCTATCCACGGGTTTTTTTTGAAAAAAACAGTGGGGAAAACCCCCACTGTGATTCTCATTTTCATTATAATAGGTGAACAGTTACATATGGATTTACATGATGGATATATTATAGGATAATGAAGAATCTACAAATGATCTAGCCAGCTTTGCATGCCCTCTTTCAATCCTGGTTTTGCCTTCTTTATAATCATGCAGTAGTGCTCCTTGAAAGTGGCAATGCAATATGCCATATTTTTAACCTTGTGATAAAAATAATGCTATTTCTGTGTTTCCAGAGACTCCAGCATCCAGCAATCAAACATTCTTTAAAACATCCATGGGCATCCTGCTTCTTTCCTTCCAGGAGCATTTCCATAAGGTTATGATCAGTGTTCCATTGGTAGACAATGTTCATCCAGAAGTTTTGGCTGAAATCACAGCTAAAAAAGAGATGCATTAGATGTTCATTAGGTTCATCCTCACATAATTCACATTTACTAGTCTCAATGTAGAAATTCTTCCTGTTTAGTAGGTCTCTAGTGTTTAATCTGTCTTGTAATAGGAGCCAGAAGAAGAATTTCTGCTTGGATAAAGAGCATGATTTCCATATCCATTGATAAGGCTTAGGTGCATCAGCAGGGTTACCCATAAGTTCAAGGTATATTCTCTTATTAGAGTACCTTGTGTCACCCCAATAGAATTTCCAAGAATCTGGTAGCTGTTGATTCTCTCTGTTGTTGATCAACTCTCTAATATTGGCACTCTGTTGTACTGCAATAGAGGACATAGGCAAGTGGAACAAATCATAAAATTCACTATCCTCCATGTTGTTGACAGTTGCAAGAGTTGTCACTATGTTTTATTCCTATGCATGACAGTTATTGTAAACAATGGAACTGAACATGTAGAGCAAAAGAGACGAGCCTTGCGTGGCAATATAATTTCATGTAGACGTCGCTCCATGGTAGGCGCAAAGGCAGCCCCCCTCCACGCATTTCGGATTGTAATCGAGAGGAAGATATCTGTTCTGAGGGGGATTCAGAAGGAGAAGATAACTCCTATTTACCCCCTGAGGTCTTCGCTCTAACTTGGCATGCTGATGTTGGTTATATCATGCATATGGTGTCTTGCATTGCTTACTTTATACATCAAATATGACATCTGCTTAGTTTAGACATCCTTTGTGCGAATGCCCTCTGTTTAGTTTATTCATCGTTTATGTGAATTATGCAACGCCACCTTGTTTAGCCAGGCATCATATATGTGAATTTTGCAATGCCATCCTGCTTAGCCAGTCATCTTATATGTAAATTATATCAGGCCATCCTTTTTTCGTTACATATTACATTTGTCAACAATGTTAGTACATTCAACTGCTCTTCGTGTGCATCAGCCATTTGACACGGTGATGGCAAATTCTGGAGTGAAAACAAGGTCTTCTGAGCAGACTATGCTATCTGACGAAGCGCATATCTTGCTGGTTATGGATAGCTCCTCAGAGGAGGATTCAGAGACAGATGACCAGTCCTATTCCCCCCCCCTGAGGTGTATGCTCTAACTTGGCAGGGTTATGTTGCTCATATCGTGCGTATGGTGTCTCGCATTGCTATGCCATTTGATTAGTTTAGACATGCTTTGTGTGAATGCCACCTGTTCAGTGTCTAATTACCATATATGTGAATTATGCATTGCCATCTTGTTGCAAGACATTATATATGTGAATTATACAATGCTATCTTGTTGCAAAGGCATTATATATGTGAATTATGCAATGCCATGTTGTTTAGCCAATCATCATGTATGTGAATTATATCATGCTATCATTTTTTGTATTACGTGTTCCATTTGTTGACAATGTTTGTATATTAAACTACTCTTCTTGTGCATCAGCCATTTGAAGCGGTGATGGAAGTATCTGGAGTGAAAACAAGGTATTCAGAGCAGACAATGCTACCTGCTGAAGCAGACATCTTGCTGGCTACAGAGAGCTCCTCAGAGGAGGATTCAGAGACTGATGACCAGTCCTATTTCCCCCCTGAGGTCTATGCTCAAACTTAGCAGGGTTATATTACCCATGTCATGCATGTTGTCTTGCATTGCTTAGTTTTTACATCATATATAGATTGCCATCTGCTTACTTGCTTACTATATAAATCATATATTTGAATTATATCATGCCATCATGTTTACATAGTACATACACATCATCTATCTGAATTATGGCATGGCAACCCATTTAATAAAGACATCATATAGTTATATCATCTCATCCTGTTTAGTGTTTACAGTCATCATATTTAGAATTATGGCATTCTATCCATGAATGTATGTGAATTATGGCATGCCAACCTATATAATAAACACATTATATAGTTATGTCATGTCATCCTGTTTACATAGTCTCATATTTTGAACTATGTATTTCCATCTTTTTTAGTTAGCCATCATAATGTGAAATTGTGTCATGCTATCCTACTTAGTTAGCTATCATATATGTGAAATTGTGTCATGCTATCCTGTTTGGTTAGACAACATAAATATGAATTATTTCATGCCCTCTTTTATTCCCCACTATCCATTGCACCTGTCTATCATACAATGTCTATACTTTCAATTACTTTTCTTGTTTATCAGCCATTTGAATTGGAGAGCGTGATGGCAGTATCTAAGGGAGTAACAACACAGTCTTCAGAAAAGATAGTGCTACCAGTTGATGTAGATAGAATGACGGTTGTACTTGCCCAAGGACCAGATCCACCACACATAACCCAGACTCTCCCAGATTGTACCCCTACCCAGTTGGACAGAGAACCAGCTACACCCCTTCTAACCCCAACCCCGGCAGATAGTAACCTAGTTCCAGTTGACACAGCACCGTCTCCACCATAGAGCACCCAAACATGAGCGGTTAGTAAGGGAACTGCAGTGCCCAAAGCACGAGGACCACCACTCCGAATCCCAACTCTACACTTAAAGGAGAAGAAGATTTGTTCTCAGGTCAGGTTCTGTTGCTATGGTTCATACTCGTTTGCTCTTGCATTACTGTATTTACTCATACCAACTATTTTCAAATTTGAAGGATGGAATTGAAACTCCAATGGCGCAACAGGTATGTTTTAAACCTGTTTCTTTAACTGGTTTGCTGTTGTAACCTGCTCTATGTTGATTTCAGTTTCAATTGAATAAACAGTTATGTTCTCATGTCATGCACATTACAAGTGTTGTTATTGCTCTATAGTTACCCACACTTATATTCTGTCTATTCTGCTTTGTATTGAACAAATATTATTTGAACTGTGTCTCTATCTTGATTTGGCAACAAAAACTAGAATGATATAGACCATAAAGTGACCATGGTACATAGATATATGTTTGTTTCATGCTGTTATCATGTCCACTTTACTACTGAACTCATTTACCAAAATGAGTTTCATATACAACATGGTAAACATGTGACGTGTCTGCTTGTTTCTCTTTTAGAATGCGGACAAAATATTGGAGAACAGTACCGCGTTATCCAATGGTAAAGGAAGTAATGCAGATAAGGTTCAAGATAGTGAGACATCCCTGTTGGTCTCCAAGAAAGCTGATAAAAACTATCTTGACGACAGTGAGGGAACCCAAAAGTCCTGTCTTGATGTAGTGTTCGAGTTACTGGCCACTACTGCTGGCACAAGCTCTTCGAACTCGCTGCCTGAATCAGTTCGTCTTCTTGAGTCTCAACTTCAAGTTGAAAGACATCGATCAGATGTGCTGCGACAGGAAGCTGAAGGACTGAGGAAGTCCCTGCAGAATTCAGATGCATATTTTCTGGTGCAACAGCAAGCACTGGAGGATTTAAGCGCCAAACAGGAGAAAGTTAATAAGCTTGCTAAGCTTCTTGCCAGCATTATGGGTACCCAGGATATTGTTTCTTGAGATCTTCTGAAGTGGTTTTAGCTCTGGATTTGTTTTGCTGCAGCGTTTATTTGCGCTGGTCGCCAACTTTGACAACCAATGTATATGATATGCTGCTTTGTTCCCTATATTTGCACTAGTGGCGAACTTTGATGCCCAGTGGATGTAATATGTGTAACAGCCGTGATAGCCTAGCATAACTTGCTCGCTTATTTATTTCCTTGTTGTCTTGTTTATTTGTTTGCTTGTAGTCAGTGTAGTTCTTTTTAAAACTAGGCCACAATAACCATGGGCTAATATTTACTGTAGTGACACTGGGCCTCCTACGGGCCGTAGAAACAGTGGGCCTTCTACGGGCCATAGAAACAGTAGGCCTTCTACGGGCCGTAGAAACAATGGGCCTTCTACGGGCCATAGAAACAATGGACCTTCTACGGGCCGTAGAAACAATGGGCCTTCTACGGGCTGTATCATCAATGGGACTTATACGGGCCGTATGACCATAACGGGCCATCATTAATAGGCCGTATTTGATGACGGTATGAAACGGCCCAACGTATTAACGGACCACAAACGGGTCGATGTAACCACGGGCTGAATTTGGACCACAAGCAGAAAATGACAGTAACGGGCCGTAAGTAAACGAATGTTGGAAATGAGCCCAAGAATAAATGGGCTCTGAGAAGGCCGAATTTGCTGGAAACGGCCAAACTAAATAACGGGCCCTTAATGGGTATAAAGTGATATACTATTCATTACGGGCCAGTTTCACCACGGGCCGTTAATGGGTGTAAAGTGATACACTGTTCATTGCGGGCCAGTTTCACCACGGGCCGTTAATAGGCCAAGAGTTACATAGGGCCTCATATGGGCCGAAATACGTCATGGGCCATACATGGGCCAGAAGTGAAAACGGGCTGGAATCATATTGGATGGCCCAGATGACGCTACTGGGCCTAATTCGGATAGGGCGTAACGGGCCTTGGGTTAGCAGGCTGTAAATGGGCTATATGCGAACATGCCATTAACAGGCTTTCCATGGGCCGACCTGCCACATTTTGACCAAGTCAAATGGGCTGGCCTTTTCACAGGAATGGGCCTCTGTTGGGCCGTGCCACGTGTCGACGTATCATAGGTGCCTTCTGTCCAATGAGTGGATGACATCTGTCCCAACGGTGAGCCGACACGTGTTTCCTCCAGCCAATGATGATTTTACACATGGAAAATCCCCATTGGTCGGGGCTGTTAACGGGTTATCGGATCCAAAACCCGACCCGATAGCTTAACGACGTTCCGTTATGGTGGATGCCACGTGTCGGTCACCCTTGACGAAAGCACTTCTGTGACGCGCGATTTATCATCATGGAAGTGGACACTTCCGTGATGATAATTTTGGTAATGTCATGGAACACTTCTATGATAGCACATGTATGACTATCTTGATTCTGTCATAAATTTGTCATGGATGTACATGCATGACAAAAAACGCGACCTACTGTGACAAACACGTATCATCACGGAAGTATATTTTTTTGTAGTGACCGCCTCTACTGCTGCAGCTAGTGCCGCAAAAGCCGACACGAGAAAAGGGGCCCTCGAGTCGAGGCGGTAGGAGCACGGAGCCGCAGCGGTACTACGGCGGAAGGCTCCAAGCGGCACTACCGCTGAGGAGCGGTACTACCGCTTGTTGCGCTTGGGCGGTACTACCGCTGTGGCCCGCGGTACTACCGCTGGGACCAGACAATGCAAACAGAGAGGGGAAAGAGTACTCCATTGAAGCGGGAAGGTTCAACGGGTGTGATAAGGACGTGTACGTGTTGATTCCACCCTAGCCTTACCAAAGCGGATCCCCTCTTGATAGTATGGTGACTCCTACGAAACTAGTCCAGCAACATAGAAACGAAAGAGCTGCACCGTCTTGAATAACACACCGAGGGGATGGAATCGTCTCGTGCCAAAGGATGAATCTCTGAAAAGCTCAATGCACACGATTAGTCCACAAAAGCATTGTCATCAATCACCAAAACACCTTAGGGATAAATACGCCCTTATAGAGGGTGTTGAGCACAACATGCTAACTGAAGATGGAGAAACAGCTATTGAAGATGTAGTTGTTTCAGATTCTGATTTTAGTGACAGTGACTATGACATAGATGATGTGATGATGATCTTTATGATGACAACATTGACTTTGATTTTGATTAAGAAGCTGATCAGGATGAGGCTTATGTGGAGCCCGAATACTTGCTTGAGGATGAAGATCTCAACCTATCAACTAAGCAAGCAGATGAACTTAGGTACAAGTTTAAAGCTTTCAATGCAAAGGTGGACATGATTTCCCCTGTGTTTAAAGTAGGGACGGTATTTGCTGATGTGGTTGAGCTAAGACATGCACTAACTGTATATTTAGTTAGAAACAGAGTGTAGATCAAGAAGATAAAGAATGACAAGAGGAGACTTGAAGCAGTTTGTGACAATGGTTGCCCATGGTACCTGCATGCTGGCAATGACAACAGGACAGGGGATTTGTCATCAAGACTTACTATGGAGAACATATATGTCAGAAGAAATGGAAGATAAGGTCACTGACAGCAAAATTCCTGTGCAAGTACTTCATAGATGAGTTCAGAGATGACCAGAAGATGTCACTAGGTACATTTTCAAGAAAGATCACCAAGGAATTTCATGTCACCCCTAACAGATGGAAGCTAGCTAGGTGAAAGGATTGAGAAGAGGTGTCTATAGGGGGAGTGATTAGACACTCAACACACAAAGTTGGCAGTTTTTAAGTTTTTCAAGTTTGGGTGGAGTTTAAGCATAAGTTTAACCATTCACACTACAAATCAAGCAAGCATGCAAATAGTATATGAGCAGCGGAAAGTAAAGCATGTAACTTGCAAGAAAGTAAAGGGATGAGATTGGAGTGTGCAAACGCAATTGGAGACACGAATGTTTTTGTCGTGGTTCCGATAGGTGGTGCTATCGTACATCCACGTTGATGGAGACTTCAACCCATGAAAGGTAATGGCTGCGCGAGTCCACGGAGGGCTCCACCCACGAAGGGTCCACGAAGAAGCAACCTTGCCTATCCCACCATGGCCATCGCCCACTAAGGACTTGCCTCACTAGGGTAGATCTTCATGAAGTAGGCGATCTCCTTGCCCTTACAAACTCCTTGGTTCACTCCACAATCTTATCGGAGGCTCCCAAGTGACACCTAACCAATCTAGGAGACACCACTCTCCAAAAGGTAATAGATGGTGTGTTGATGATGAACTCCTTGCTCTTGTGCTTCAAATGATAGTCTCCCCAACACTCAACTCACTCTCATAGGATTGGATTTGGTGGAACGATGATTTGAGTGGAAAGCAACTTGGGGAAGGCTAGAGATCAAGATACATATGGTTGGATTGGAATATCTTGGTCTCAGCACATGAGTAGGTGGCTCTCTCTCAGAAAATGGGTAATGGAAGTGTAGGCACGATCTGATGGCTTTCCCTACGAATGATGAGAGGGTGGAGGGGTATATATAGCCTCCACACAAATTCTAACCGTTACACACATTATACCAAACTCGGCCGGACCGATTCAGTACATATGTGACCATTAGGCAATTTCGATGGGACCAACATGATCAACTCGGTGGGACCGATGTGCAAGGGTTAGGGTAAAACCTCATCCCGGTTTGACCGATCACACAACTCGGTGGGACCGATTTGGTAATAAGCAAAACAGAGAGTTGGCCAGGCAAACTCGGTGTGACCGATTACATCTTCTCGGTGAGACCAAAAATATTGCAATAGACCACAGAGAGATTGCAAGTCCATCTCGGTGAGACCGAGATCCCATTGGTGTGACCGAACTAATTAGGGTTTCTGGGAGTGGCTATGTCAACTGAACTCGGTGGCGCCGGATGGATCAAATCGGTAGGGCCGAGTTTGACTTTTGTTTTGGGACATATGTGGATTTGAGGAAGTGGTTGAGGGATTTGGAGCATATCACTAAGCATTTTGAGCAAGCAAGCCATTAAGAAACACCTCATCCCCTTTTAATAGTATTGGCTTTCCTATAGACTCAATGTGATCTTGGATCACTAAAATAGAAAATGTAGAGTCCTGAGCTTTGAACTTGAGCCAATCCTTTATCCTTAGCTTCTTGAAGGGGTTCCACATCCTTTTGTCCATGCCCCTCCACTGTTGAACTTATCTGAAATATACTAGATGAAAGTATTATTCCAACAAGAGATATGTTGACATTAATTACCAAGATCACCCAGGGAGCACTTGTGCTTTCAATCTCCCCCTTTTCGGTAATTGATGACAACATACGTAAAAGCTTTAGATAGAGATATAGAGAAAAGCAAGTAAAGCTTTGGAAAGACATGCAACATGCATAGGCTCCTCTTAAATGTATGCAATCATGTAAATATGGAACATAAGATCGTGTGAGTGCATAAACATGACAGAGCAAGCAATGAGTTACATGTATCTTGGCTATATGCATCAGAGCAAATGATGTTAACATGGGAAATGTACCTTCATGCTTATGAGTCCTTCTTACAAACAATATGTACATCAGCAAGAGATCTTCATGCACATGAGTGTGATCCATATACTTACCTTGTGGTCTTGAACTGGCTTTGGAAGAGATGAACCTGAGTAAACAAGGTTAGACAACACAGAAACATCTACTAAGCAGAGCAAGAGCAGTAAACCACAAGAGTACCAAAATTTGGGATGACATGTGTAGAGTGAGTACTTAGGTACTCTATTTGAGTGTAGACATGTCCCGAAAGGTAAAGATATGCAATGAATTTCAAGATTTCCTTCCCTTAGATGTCTTGTTCCCCCTGAATCTTATAATGGACATTGGGAGAAGATAGGGAATAGAAAATCAGAGCAAAGCAAATACAAAAACAATATGAACATATATTTCCCCTCTAAAAACATGTAACTTCTCTCCTCTTTGAATACCAAGCAACTGGGGTCTCTCTTTTGAAAAGAAAAATAATGTGTCTCTCCCCCTGTTGCTCTCTCCCCTGTTGGGGTGATTTAGCTTTGATGTGAACTCTCTCTCCCCCTTTGACATTAATTTCCAAGAAGGGTCTTCTGGAGTGTGAGTCAAAATTGGTTTGGTCCTTGAGTTACAGAGCAAAGCAGCACATAGAATATGATGCTGGTAGAGGATAAGAATCATCGAGTGGAGCTGGAACAAAATGTGCAGAATGCAAGTGACAGAGTGATTTCTCAGCATTGAAATCGGCTGCACCGAGTTGATTCCTTTGGTGGCACCGAGAAGTTTCGGTTTGACCGAAAGAGGAAAGTCGGTTTGTCTGAGTTCATCTCAGAGAAAATGCACTAGTCAGCTCAGCTCACTAAGCAAATAAGATCTCACAAGGATTTTCAGGGAATTATCTAAAGGATTTGCAATGAATTGGGTGTAGAGAAATGCAGAACAGAAATAAAAGAGAATAAGTCTAGATGAAGTTTTTTTTGAAAGGGGAACAAAAATGCATGAGACAAAATGCAATAACAAGGAGAAACACTAGAGAACTTCATCTAGAATAGGTCAACGACAAAGTCACCTATGTTAGAGTGTAATGACTTAGGAGTCAAGTGAGGACACTTGATCATAGGTCATACTCATCGTTTAAGCTCAAAATGGGGTTGCCATTTTTCGTTTAAGCATCTTGATGTATTCACATCTTGTTGAGTTGCTTTGACCCATGACTTGAGGTAAAGCTTCTCTAAGATGGAATAACATACCTTGGGTGGAGGTGTTGATCTTGACCATGTAGTTGAACTTGTGTGGGATGCTCAATGTTGATGTAGTTCATTTTGATCACCACTTGTAATTGGAGTTCATCTTTCTACATGAATTATATATGCAAGGAAGAGCACTTGTGTGTCCAAAATAACAATCATGAGATTTTACTTAGGGATTTGTCAAAGGATATGTTTGAAGGGTTTCAAGCTTCCTTGTCTTCAACCACCGTAAAGTAGAGACTTGGTGATGTAGAGATTGCTCAAGATGTGAATGCGTTGCAATCTCATAGATTTCGATCCATCCAAGTACCTACATGGGTTAGATAACATTCACGGGTGCAAATGTATCCTACATATATGATCATCATCATCAGAGAAATATCAAAGATTAGTCATAGGCTCATGTCTTGCATGTATCCAAATGGAGTTCCTACTCCAAGTTTGAGGCATCAATGATGTTCAATTCACCTCTCAACCTGCAAAACACTTTCTCATCAAGTGGTTTAGTGAATATATCCGCCAATTGTTTGTCGGTGCGAACATGCTTAAGGTTAATATCACCATTAGCAACATGATCCCGAATGAAATGATGACGAACTTCAATGTGCTTAGTTCGAGAGTGTTGCACGGGATTGTGAGCAATCTTAATAACACTTTCATTGTCACAAAGCAAAGGAACATGGTTCACATATATCCCATAATCTTTAAGAGTTTGGGTCATCCAAAGTAATTGAGCACAACATGAACCAGCAGCAATGTATTCCGCTTTGTCGGTGGATAAGGATACCGAGTTCTATTTCTTGGAGGACCAAGAAACAAGAGATCTACCAAGAAATTGACAAATATCCGAAGTGGACTTTCTATCAACCTTGTCACCGGCATAGTCCGAGTCGGAGTAGCCAACAAGATTGAAAGAGGCCCTCTTTGGATACCAAATGCCAAAGTTTGGTGATGAATTAAGTATCTCACTATCCTTTTCACGGCCTTAAGATGACACTCTTTAGGGGGCGCCTGATATCGTGCACACATGCACACACTTAGCATAATATCGGGATGAGAGGCACATAGATATAATAATGAACCAATCATAGAGCGGTAAACTTTTTGATCAACAGGTTCACCATATTTAGTCAAGTCAAGATGTCCACTAGTAGGCATGGGTGTATTCATACCTTTGCATTCTTGCATATTGAACTTCTTGAACAAGTCCTTGGTATACTTTGTTTGAGAGACAAAGGTAGCTTCCTTAGTTTGCTTGATTTGCAAACCAAGAAAGAACTTGAGTTCACTCATCATAGACATCTCAAACTTCTCCTACATAAGCCTCCCAAACTTCTCACTAAAATGAGGGTTAGTTGATCCAAATATAATATCATCAACATAAATTTGGCACACAAATAATTCTCCATTAACCCTTTTAGTGAAAAGAGTAGAATCAATTTTTCCAATCTCATAGCCTTTTTCAATAAGGAACTTGGTCAAGCATTTATACCATGCTCTAGGAGCTTGTTTAAGACATAAAGAGCTTTGTGAAGTTTGTAAACATGATTAGGTTTATTAGGATTAACAAAGCCGGGAGGTTGTTTAACATAAACTTCCTCCTCAATTTCACCATTTAGAAAAGCACTCTTAATGTCAATTTGGTATAAAGTTATATCATGGTGATTAGCATAAGCAAGTAAGATGTGAATGGACTCAAGTCTAGCAACGGGGGCATATGTCTCACCATAGTCCATACCTTCGACTTGAGTGTAGCCTTGGGTGACGAGACGTGCTTTTTTGCGAACCACTTGTCCATCTTCATCTTGCTTGTTCTGAAACACCCATTTGGTACCGATGATGTTGTGGTTGTTGTCGAGCTTCTCGACCAATGTCCACACTTGGTTTCTCTCAAAGTTGTGTAGTTCTTCGTGCATGGCATTTATCCAATCCGGATCTTCCAATGCTTCTTCAACCTTCATAGGTTCAATGCTAGAGATGAATGAATAATGTTCACAAAAGTTAGCCAAACGAGATTTAGAGCGAGTGATTCTCCTGGTTTGGATATCATTGTAGATTTGCTCAACGGGATGGTCTCTAGCAACTCTTGCTCGAACTCGTGAGAGATTTTGCTTTGATCGGGGTGGAACATCTTCTTCATCATCATGTTCTTCTTCCTGGCCTTCATCATTGTTGGCATTGTCGTTCTCTCATCGTGGTGGAGTAGGAGGTTGATGAGGTTCATCTTGGTGTACTTCCTCATTTTCTTCATCTTGGTGTGTCCCACTTGTGGATGCTTCCATATCAACTCTTGGTTCACCTTGTCGTGAGGTAGAAGCTTCCACTTGGACAGACGAGGTACTCTCCTTCACCTCCGTTGGATGAACCTTGCCAATAGACAAGTCTTGGATTTCTTTTGAAGGATCTTTATCTCCTACATCAATTGGCAATTTCTCTACTTGCGAGCCGTTAGATTCATCAAACTTCACATCTACCGTCGCTTCAACCTTTCAGGTGAAATTGTTGTAGACATGGTATGTGTGAGAGTTTGAGCCATAACCAAGTAGAAATCCCTCATGAGATTTAGGAGCAAATTTAGAACGATGATGCTTATCAAGAATGTAGCACTTTGAGCCGAATACTCGAAAGTATCCAACTTGGGGTTTGTTAACGGTGAGGAGCTCGTATGCCGTCTTGCCGAGTAGCTTGTGAAGATACAAGCGATTTGTCGCATGACAAGCTATCTCAACCGCTTCCGCCCAAAAGTGCTTTGGCGTGTTGTACTCATCAAGCATTGTTCTCGCCATTTCAATGAGCGTCCGGTTCTTCCTCTCAACAACTCCATTTTGTTAAGGTGTGTACGTAGCTGAGAACTCATGTGAAATCCCTTCTTCATCAAGAAAGGTGTCCACATTTGCGTTCTTGAACTCTGTTCGTTGTCGTTGCGAACCTTCTTGATTTTTACTTCAAATTGATTTTGGGCCTTCCTAGCGAAGTTTTCGAAGATCTTTTGGACCTGCGATTTATCATTGAGAAAGAACACCCATGTAAATCTTGAAAAATCATCAACTATAACTAGACCAAATGAGTTTCCACCGAGACTTTTGTAAGCGTTGGGACCAAAAAGATCCATGTGAAGTAGCTCGAGCGGACTCCTTGTGGTCATGATGTTCTTCACGGGATGGCTTCCTCCAACCTGTTTTCCTGCTTGACTAGCGTTGCAAAGTCTATCCTTATCAAATATGACATCTTTAACACCAAGGATATGATCACCTTTAATAAGCTTGTCAAGGTTTCGCATGCCCACATGACCTAACCGTCTATGCCATAACCAACCTTTAGAAGATTTAGCGATTAAGCAAGTTCAAGGTTGAGCCTTTTTAGTGAAGTCAACAATGTATAGATCACCTTTGCATATACCGGTAAAGACCATTTTATGACTATCTCTACGAAACACTTGGCAATCTACTTTGGTAAATAGAACATTGAAGCCAAAGTCAGCTAGTCTAGAAATGGAAAGCAGATTATAGCCAAGAGATTCAATGAGCATGACATTTTGTATGGATCTATCATGTGAGATGGCCACCTTACCGAGGCCAACCACCTTACCCGTTGAGTTATCACCAAAAGTGACATACTTTCTAGGGCCGTCGTTTTCAGCAAGCTCACGAAACATATCTTTATCTTCGGTCATGTGATCGGTACAACCACTATCAAGGACACATTCCTTTCCTCCTTCCATGTATCCCCGGAGATTTTCCATAAGACCAAAGTGTATCATTGCATCATCAAGATCAAAGTCACTATCATCATCCTCATCATAGTATCCATGTTCAACATCGTCATGTGGTGGATCAATTCCTAGAGAGGGTGATTCATTAGATAAATGACTTTGACAATAATCATCTTTATGAATTCTGATAGCTTTGGAAATAATATTGCTAATAATTCCAACATCTCCTTTGGCACGCATGAGATTTGTAAGCTCAAATAGACGATCACCAAACTTATGATCATTGGAATTCATCTTACTCAAGGCAATAGACTTATGAAGAATCTCATCTAGATTTTGCAAGGAATAATTTGGAAATCGTTCCTCCAGAAATTTCCATATAGTATAGGCACACTTAAGAGTAGGCAAGCAACCTATCAAGTTTCTAGTCAAACCTCTAGTGATAACATTAACAGTTGTAAGATTGTGAATCATGTCAATTGACTCGTCAAGGGTAGGATGCATGGGATCAACATGAGTTCACAAGGGCTACTAATGTACTTGTTCAAATGATATTCATTTAAAATCACAAGCATCTCATTTTTCCACTCCTGAAAGTACTCTCCATCAAGTATAGGCACTCTATGTCTAAGACTCCCCAAAGTAGACTCATCCATCTTCCTCCAATGGTGTTTAAACCAAGGCAATGGAGACCAATGCTCTGATATCAATTGAAAGGAACAAGAAGAGGTGTCTAGAGGAGGGGGGGTGATTAGACACTCAACACACAAAGTTGGCAGTTTTTAAGTTTTTCAAGTTTGGGTGGAGTTTAAGCATAAGTTTAACCATTCGCAATACAAATCAAGGAAGCATGCAAAGAGTATATGAGCAGCGGAAAGTAAAGCATGCAACTTGCAAGAAAGTAAAGGGATGGGATTGGAGTGTGCAAACGCAATTGGAGACACAGATGTTTTTGTCGTGGTTCCGATAGGTGGTGTTATCGTACATCCACGTTGATGGAGACTTCAACCCATGAAGGGTAATGGCTGCGCGAGTCCACGGAGGGCTCCACCCACGAAGGGTCCATGAAGAAGCAACCATGTCTATCCCACCATGGCCATCGCCCACGAAGGACTTGCCTCACTAGGGTAGATCTTCACGAAGTAGGCGATCTCCTTGCCCTTACAAACTCCTTGGTTCACTCCACAATCTTGTCGGAGGCTCCCAAGTGACACCTAACCAATCTAGGAGACATCACTCTCCAAAAGGTAATAGATGGTGTGTTGATGATGAACTCCTTGCTCTCGTGCTTCAAATGATAGTCTCCCCAACACTCAACTCACTCTCATAGGATTGGATTTTGTGGAAAGATGATTTGAGTGGAAAGCAACTTGGGGAAGGCTAGAGATCAAGATTCATATGGTTGGATTGGAATATCTTGGTCTCAACACATGAGTAGGTGGCTCTCTCTCAGAAAATGGGTAATGAAAGTGTAGGCACGATCTGATGGCTTTCCCTACGAATGAGGAGAGGGTGGAGGGGTATATATAGCCTCCACACAAAATCTAACCGTTACACACATTATACCAAACTTGGTGGGACCGAATCAGAAAACTCGGTCAGACCGATTCAGTACATATGTGACCGTTAGGCAATTTCGGTGGGACGACATGATCAACTCGGTGGGACCGATGTGGAAGGGTTAGGGTAAAACCTCATCTCGGTTTGACTGATTACACAACTCGGTGGGACCGATTTGGTAATAAGCAAAATAGAGAGTTAGTGAGGCAAACTCGGTGTGACCGATTACATATTCTCGGTGAGACCGAAAATATTGCAATAACAACAGAGAGATTGCAAGCCCATCTCGGTGAGACTGAGATCCCATTGGTGTGACCGAACTGATTAGGGTTTCTGGCAGTGGTTATGTCAAATGAACTCGGTGGCACCGGATGGATGAAATCGGTAGGGCCGAGTTTGACTTTTGGTTTGGGACATATGTGGATATGAGGAAGTGGTTGAGGGCTTTGGAGCATATCACTAAGCATTTTGAGCAAGCAAGCCATTAAGCAACACCTCATCCCCTTTTAATAGTATTGGCTTTCCTATAGACTCAATGTGATCTTGGATCACTAAAATAGAAAATGTAGAGTCCTGAGCTTTGAGCTTGAGACAATCCTTTGTCCTTAGCTTATTGAAGGGGTTCCACATCCTTTTGTCCATGCCACCCCACTGTTGAACTTATCTGAAATATACTAGATGAAAGTATTAGTCCAACAAGAGATATGTTGACATTAGTTACCAAAATCACCCAGGGAGCACTTGTGCTTTCACTAGGGAAAGAACTGCAGCACTTAAGGAGATCCATGGTGATGAAGAAGAGCAGTTTAGTAGGCTTTGGCCTTTGGGACTATGGTCATGAATTGAGGAATACCAACCCTGGGTCTACATTTCGTCTGTCAACTGAGCTTGTTAAAGACAAAGATTTCCCACTGGGCAGGAAATGTCTGAAAACTCTAAATTGGTCTTACGATGCATGTAAAAGGGGGTGGCTCAAGGGATGCAGGCCTATTATTTTCATTAATGGTCATCACATGAAAAATAGGTTTAAAGGAGTGTTGCTTAGTGCAGTAGGTATTGATCCTAATGACTGCATTTTCCCCATTGCAATGGGTTGGGTAGAAGTAGAGTGCACAAGTTCTTGGGAGTGGTTTCTCACTACTTTGAGAGATGACCTTAACATCACAAATACTGCTCCTTTCACTATTATGAGTGACAAGCAGAAAGGTTTGATCAATGCTGTGCAAAAAATCTGGCCAGATGTTGAGCATAGATTTTGTGTTAGGCATATTTATCAGAATTTCAATGAGAAGCACAAAGGAGAGTTGGTGAAGCAAGATCTGTGGGCCATTGCAAGAGCACCAAACAGGGTGAAGTGGAGCCAAAACTGTGAGAAAATGGATGGACACAGTGGAGCTGCCTTCCACTGGACTGAAAGACTTGATCCAAACACATGGTGTAAATCATTTTTAGTGTCTTTTCCAAGTGTGATATTCTGCTGAACAATAACTCTGAAGTATTTAATAGCTACATTATGGAGGGCAGAGAAATGCCAGTGCTATCAATGCTGGAATACATTTTTTACAAGATCATGCAAAGGCTAGTGAGTAAACAGAGAGAGGCCATAGAGAAGTGGGTAGGGCAGAGAATATGCCCAAAGATCAAGAATAAACTAGACAAGAACACTGAATTTGCTGCTAATTGCCATGTCTCAAAAGCTGGCCAACAATTGTTCAGAGTTCAGTCTGGTAACTCAAGTTATATAGTTGACTTGTGCTTGCACACTTGTGACTGCAGGAGATGGCAGCTGTCTGGAGTACCATGTGGCCATAGTATAGCATGCTGCAGGGAGGAGAGAATTGACCCTGAGACAATGGTTCATGACTGCTACACTGTTAAGAATTATCTGAAAGCATATGGATACACTCTGGTTCCACTTAGAGATCCAAAGCATTGGGAGAAACAGAATGGTTACAAAGTATATCCACCAGTTTTCACTAAACAATTGGGAAGGCCAAAGAAAAACAGGAAGAAAACACCAGAAGAGAAGAGAAGCAAGAATGGTGTTAGATATTTGAACAAAAAAGGTGTGACAATGCACTGCTCAATTTGTGGCAGAGCTGACCACAACAGGAAAGGGCACTATAGATGGCAGGAAGCACTAATTGCAGAAGGAGTAGAGCTTGTTGATGAGAACTATGATGACCCAACATTTCTTCAGGTATGCTTCAGTTGCATCTCATTTTTTACAGTTGGCTCTACTGCATGAAATGTGGTTAACTTCCTAACATGAGCTTATCTGAAGAAAAAAAATCTTTGCAGAACATCTTTCCAAACAGGCCAGATCCTAGGTTGGATCCTGCTGAGTCACCAACCAGTATGGTTTTTAACATGGCCAGCAAGGAAAGAGCAAGAAGAGCTCCTCAAAGTATCCATGGCCCACTGCTTGAGCTCTCTTCATTTGTTGCTGCTGCAGGGGCTGAAATACCACAACCCAGGGTGACTACAGAAATGAATATTGCTAGGCAGACAAGGGCAAGGACTGGAGCTGACATTGCAAGAGGAAAGAAAAGGAGAGGCAGAGGTGAGATACATCCAAATGCAAGAAGAGGCGGAGGAGCAAGTGCAGTCTCAGCTCCAGGAAGAGGTAGAGGAGCAAGTGTAGTCTAGCTCCAGGAAGAGGTGGCAGTGCAGATGCAGCTCCAAGAAGAGGGAGAGGAGCAAGTGCAGTCTCAGCTCCAGGAAGAGGTGCCAGTGCAGATGCAGCTCCAGGAAGAGGGAGAGGAGCAAATGCAGAAGCTGGGAGAGGGAGAGGAGGCAGGAATGTGCATGCATGGAGAGGGAGATAAGGAAGACATGCAGGTGCAGGGATAGGGAGAGGAAGAATTGCAGGTGAGAGGGCATGGTGGCTGCTGTTTGGAGAAGACATGGGCAGTCAAATTCCAGACCTCAATGCTCCTCCTGAAGATTTTCCTGCTGCCTGATCTACTGGCAATTCTCAGTGCCATTTTTTGAAAAGGCTAATACTTATGTAACTCATAAACTGGCCTTTGTTTTGTTATGTCAAACTATGGCATACCTTGCCTCTTTTTTGAAGGCAAAATGTGGCATAAAGTGCCCACTTTTTCGATGGCAAACCATGGAAGACATTGCCCTTTTTATAATTAAATATTAAAAATAGGTGTTAGCTGAATTTGAAAGTTAACTGAATGTTGTTGCTCACTGAATCTGATGTTATTCATATTTTGCTGCAAATTAACTGAATGTTGCTGCTCACTGAGTGTGGAACACTGTGTTCTGCCAATTCTACTAAAATTAGGTAAAAAATATTTCAAAAATTCAGTTGACTACAGGCAATAAAATTTGAATGCATGTTGTTCTAGTTAACTACATGTGCACAATGATGAAGTTTAAAAAAATTGAAAACAAATTTCAGTGCACAATGCGCTAGTTTACTGACTGTGCACAATGATTTAGTTAAAAAAATTGAAAACGAAAAATGCAAGCCTGGGGCTCGAACCCAGGACCTGGGGTTTATAACGCAGCGTGCACTGCCAATGGGATAGAGGTAGTGATTTGTTCTGATAGCACCTTCGTATGTACATATTGTTATTTTATTTGTCCTGCAGTTTAGCGTGCGTTACGGCCTCTATCTGACGACCGTGCGTAGCGTAGCATTGTCGT
Organism: Triticum dicoccoides; assembly: GCF_002162155.2. NCBI lineage: Eukaryota > Viridiplantae > Streptophyta > Magnoliopsida > Poales > Poaceae > Triticum > Triticum dicoccoides. Next base: position 98,445,096 of record NC_041393.1, read on the forward strand.
TTCGGTTTCCTCTCCTGTAAGACGTGTCAACCTGCCGTTCTCCCTCTCCACTCACCGCTCGCACACCCCACTCCTCCCCCACTCCCTCTGCCAACCACCCAAGAAACCCGTCTCGACGACCACGCCACCGCCGCCGCCGCCATGGACCAGAGTCTCGAATGGCAGAAAGCCGTTGAAGAGCTGGCTGGCGACAACCATGAGATTCGCGTGCAATACAAGGAGATCGCACGGTGGTTCCCAAGTGTTCGGATGATGCGGATCCACGCGCGCGGTCTCGTCAAGGTGATGACGGATGATGAGAAGCGTCGTGCCTTCCCTGACGGCTTCCACGTTCCTCCGGCGACCATCCTCCCATGGGCAATGCGCGAGGTTCAGCGGTCCCTGACCCCAGCCAGCGCGCCCGCTGGTGGATGTACCGCTCATCCACCGCGGCACCGGCCCAGGCGGATACAGAGCGCATTGCGTCCAGGACCGAGCACGTCCTCGACGTCGTGCTTGCCCTGTCGGCGCCCATCAACGCCACCTACTAGGACCGCCAAGGTCCATCTGTCCTCCTGGGGCCAGACGACGACTCCGAGGATGATTCATCTGACGAGGAGGTGCCGAAGGTCGTCGTGCTGTCAGACGATGAGCCGGCGATGCAGATCGTTGCGCCGGTCGGAGCCGCCATGGAGGGTGGCCGCAACCTTCCCATTGAGGTGGACGACCTGCCAGATCTTCCTGAATCTGGCATCATCAAGCAGGAGGTTGAGGAGGAGGGTGTGGTGGCGCCTGCAGTTCAGGAAGTGAAGAAGAAGAAGAGAGCAGCAGTGAAGACGGCAGTTATGGAGGTGCACCGCTCCGAGCGCCTGAAGCTGCTCAAGGAGTGAAGATGGTGTTGTAGAACTGTTAAGGTGTGTCTGTAGATGATGCTGCTTAGGTATGCTGTTATATCACAACATATAAGTTAGAAATATGAAGTTGTTAGCTAGGTATGCTGATATATCACAGCATATAAGTTAGTAAGATGGTCCTGTTAGCTAGGTATGCTGTTATATAATCACAGCATATAAGTTACAACTCTTTTGGACATGCTATGGTTAGGTGTGCTACTATATAAAGCACATAAGTTATCTGTAATTATGTGGTTTGGAAAGTGGACTATGAATCTATATGATGTTGGTATGCAACTGGAGTGGTTTGCCTAAAATGTGGTGTGCTGCACTGCTTTACTTTGCTTAAAATGTTGCATTGTACTGCTTTGTTTGTTTCTATCTGCATGTGGATAGTTTGACAGACCAAATGTAGCACATACTATAAATAGCAAAAATTCAGTTATGAAACAATTTTCAGTGAAAATTCAGTTAAGATCAATTCTGTTAGAATTCAGTGCAAGTTCAGCTTAGTTAAGTTAAAATTCAGTGAAAGTTCAGTACAATTCAGTTAACTTTAGTTATAATTCAGTTAAAATTATCAGTCAAATTCAGTACAATTCAGTTAAGTTTAGTTAAAATTCAGTTAAAATTATCAGTCAAATTCAGTATAATTCAGTACAATTCAGTTAAGCTTAGTTAAAATTCAGTGAACTAAGTAAGCATTGTGGGCCTAATAATGGGCTAGTTTTTACTTTTGTCACTAATATTTGACTCTAATATTGGGCCTACCTACCACCATTAATCTACTTCCTACCTACCAGCCACCATTTCTCCTATATAAAGCACCCCCAATCGGCAGAAACAGCAGTCAAAGCGAAACACATCCCTTCTCCTCCCCCTAGCCGCCAAAGAAAACCCTAGGAGACATGGATCTTGGAGAGGTCGTACATGAAGAAGAACAGGTGCAGAGAGGCAAGAAGGAGGGAGAGAAGGTAGCTGGCTCAGAGGATCCTTGTAGCACGCAACCGCAAGGACATTGAGCAATTCCTGGAGGTATTCCCCCCTGGCTCAAACCCTAATGATGATGATATCATCTACTAGGCAAGGAGGAGGGCAAATTTTCATACTTTTCAGGTCACTAGGATGAGGTGGAGTAGGATTCTCTACCCAAAAGATTGAGCTGCTCGTAGATCTACCTATGTATGAAATGTTTCGATGAATGTAATGTAATAAATCCTAGATCCCCCTTCTTGTGTGCTCCATGATGCAGTGTATGAAATGTATGCGCAAACTTAATGAAATCCTTTCGACCTATGTGTGCTCCATGATGCAGTGTATGCATGTTTTAGATGACTGAACAAAAAAACAGTTAACTGAACCCAAATTCAGTTAACCGAACCCAAATTCAGTTAACAAAAAACAGTTAACTAGACCCCAATTCAGTTAACCAAATAAAAACTAGAACAAAAAAACAGTTAACTGAACCCAAACTCACTTAACCAAATTTTAGTTAACAACGTGTCATTATTTTGCAAATCAGTTAACACCTATAATAACTACATAGTTACCTACATCCTAACAAATCACTACTACTAGTCTACTGGCATTGATCGCAGTGATTGTAACAACAGTTCCTAGGCTTGAGCCCCAGGCACACAATTTTTGAAATATTTTTACCTAATTTTAGTAGAATTGGCAGAACACAGTGTTCCACATTCAGTGAGCAACAACATTCAGTTAACTACAGGCAATAAAATCCAGTTAACTACTACAACATGCATTAAAATTCAATTCACTACAGGCAATAAAATTCAGTTCACTACAACAACATGCATTAAAATTCAGATAACTAGCTCATTGAGCACATTCAGTTAACTAGAACAGCATAGTGCTAGCTTAGTTAAGTTACAAAAAGGGCAATGAATGCCACTGTTTTGCCACCGAAAGCAGTCACACAAATTCAGTGCAGTACATAATACTAGCATACAAATTCACCAAGTTCACTAAAGGAGTAGAACTAATTAATAGCTCCAACTTAAGGCAGCATTACACCGATAATGATTTACTCAAACTCATCTAAGATCTCCTTCACCCTCCTTATCTTGCTCTTGGTCTCCTCCTTGTGCCTGAATAAATCACCAATCATGTACTCTAGTTTCTTCTTCTCCTTCTTCAACTCATCCCTCTATGACACCACTTTGTCCATCTCTTCCTTCATGTTGTCCATCTGTTCCTTCATCTCATACCTCTCTTTCTCTGCCTTAATTAGCCCTCACAACCTGATGAATGCTAGTGGTATATTTGTCAGACATTTTCTTCTTCTCAAGCTCTTGCTTTAGGTCAGAAAGAGCAAGTCTTGCATTGCCAAATTCAGTAATTGCCTGCTCCTTGTCAGCCACCATCTTAGCAAAATCTAGTTTAAACAACCTCAGATCTTTTTCCATCTTTTCCTTCTCTTTCACAACCCTATAATTTTCTTCAGCATTAACTACATTTTCTCTCAGCCTAAGCTTGTTCTCATCCTCATACATGCCCAAATCCTTGCTAGGCTCATCTTCAGTTGGGCAGGCCACTCAGGGTCAATCCACTCAACATACTGGCATTTAGGAATTTCCTATGGATTTGAAAAAAAAGAGATAAGAATGGGTGCAATGCAATGATATTCAGTACAAAAAAGTCATCTTCACTTGTTGCTTCTTCTCATCACAGTGAACTTAACAGTTAACTAAACTTAAGAGTTGACAGTGAACTTAACAGTTAACTGAACTTAAGAGTTGACTGAACTTAAGAGCTAACTAAACTTAACACTTGATTGGCCTTAACAAGCAATTAACACACAATGCAATATGAGATAGCTAACTACTAACCTTCTGTGCACAAGCTAAAAACCTCCTGCCACTATCCACTGGATCGAAAGAAACAAACTTATCACACACACATTGGTGCTCACATCTAAACGCAAATTCAGTAGCAGGGCCTCTCCATTCTGAGCAGAAGATGGTGGCAGGTGCCTACAAGAATTACAAATCAGCAAATCAGCATCTTCAGGCTCTGGCCAGCAAATCAGCAAACTCTAACCCTAAATGCATTGCCATGGGGGAGCCGGCGGCTAACCTGACTGGTGACTGAGTCACCGTCCGAAGAAGACGCCAAGGACGACTTACCATCCTCTGCCCTTTGTCTTGAGACCAACCATCCTCTGCCTGACAAAATTACAGCCACGGAACGCAAATCACTTGCTCCTACCTTGGCCAAGATCAAGACTCTTCTGGGGAACGGGTTGACAGGCATTGACCTGGTCCGGGTTTGGCTCACCTGAAGGGTTATTCATTGAGCCGCCGCACCAGCTTGATGTGCAAATACACTGGCTCCAAGAATGATCCTCTATGTCACAGCCCTGACGACTTACCTGACGATGTCATTAACGACATGACCAAGTCTCTTCTGAATGAGAGTCTGGCGGATTGCAGCAAGGTGGGCCTAGCCCCCTTCTGTAAAGCTAACCCGGCCCCAAAGGTAAACCGCCCATGTGAAATGACTACTTTAATTTCTTAAGGTCTCACCCATACTCATGCATATGCTAATTTTTGCAGGCGGGTGATAAATTTTGGAAAGTCAAGTATGACCATGAAGCTGCCAAGAAAGCTAGAAAAGAAAAGAAAGCCGCCAGGAAAGAAGCTGTCAAAAGGAAGGGCAAGAAAGCTACCGCTTCTGACCTGCTTCGGCTAGTAGACTCTTCTGAGTCGGAGGTAGCCCTTGATTCCCTTGGCTCATTTTTTAACCATCTTATTGACACTAATTATCAGCAGGAGGACACAGGAGCAAGACGTAACAAGGCTGATGAGGTAACTATCCTTTCCTCCGACTCCGAGCCTTTGCCAAGACGGAAAATCCACAGAGTGACCCGGAAAGTAAGGTTTTCTCATCCTTTAGCTCATCACGATCCTCAATTTCTTTTGAAGCGGCAAATTCATGAGAGCCGGAGGCAGACCCGGACCAGCAAGGACACGGAGCTCTCCTCTAGCTTACTGAACACTCCAAGGAAGCGCCGGAATGAGGTCACTTCTGTTTTAAATAGATTTTACCCCTTGGCGGGTCTCTTTCGTCAACCACTCAATTCTTCTGACTCAGATTATCAGGATACTTCTCCTTCCTCCGGCGAGTCACTACAGTCCAACCTGCCGGCTTTCAAGACTGCACCAGGGTAGGATGACCCGCTCATCTTGCATTTATTTTAATCCCTTGCATCTATATTAACCTTTATTTTGACGCAGTGGTCAAGCCAAACCCAGCAAACTGGTTAGGAAAAATAAACCAGCTGAAGATACAGTTGTGACTGAGCTGGTTGTTGAAACAGTCGTGCCGGACTCGACCACTCATGAGTTGTCGTCTGAGCCAGCTCAAGACTTACCAACTCCTGCTACTGACCTGCCCACTGATCAAGCTGCCGACAAGTCAGAGAATCCAAAGGTTCCTAGCCCGGTCCGGACTGATGACCCTTCAAATACTGATGTAGAGATCACCATAACCGGTTATGTTGAGCCGGGAAGGCCGATTGTATTGGCCAAGTGCCCCGCCAAGGAAGAACTTCTGGACCACCGTCGGGTCAAGATAGATGTTGCCAATTATGCTCATATGAGTATTGGAGACATCTTTTTTGGCTATATGAGCCAAGTGCACAGCAGCCGGAACCTCGAGATCGATATGGGGAAGCAGATGCACCAAAAAATTGAGGTATAATCCGTTCTCTTTTGTTCATTAATCTTTACTATGCTAGCCCCCAAGTCTACTGCTTATGATGCTTATGTTGTAGACTTTGAAACAAACTTAGCAACATAAATGAAAGAAACATATAAAAGTTTCGACTTACCATGTAGTCCCGAAGGGGCGGCTTAACCAATATGGTTGAGCTGGTCCTTATATAAAAATTTCTTATGGGTCCTTAAACATCAATATGCATTAGCCCCCAAGTGCCAAGTATTATTGCGTGCAAAATGCTTGGGACTTACTCTTATAAATCGCCATCTTATGAACCGTCATTAAAAATAAAACTCTTTGGTAACATTAGCCCCCAAGTGCCAAGTTTTGTTGCTGGCAAAATGCTTGGGACTTTAATATTGCATAAACAATTGGTTTGATTTTGACTCTGTACTTGTATAGGTCACCACGAGCCAACTCGAATCGGAGGTGACTAATCTGAAGAGCCGCCTTGAGACCCAAGAGACGGAAATTGAAAAGGCCGACACCAAGTTCAAATTCAGCGTTTCTGAACAAGAAAAACTGAAGAAAGAATTTGAAGCTGAAAAGAAAGCCTGGGCTGATGAAAAGACTGCACTGATTAACCGAGCTGAAAAAGCAGAGGCGGCTCTGGAAGAAGTCACTGGTGAATTAGCCGGTTTACGGCGCCATGTCTCTCAAATGGTCCCAGCCATCTTTGGCAAGTCGCCCTGTAAGTGCTTAAATATCTAAGCCTTTCAATTGATCATAAGACTGGAATTAACTCACCTGATCACATTTATGCAGGCCCTAGAAGCTCAAACTTGAACCAAGACATGTTGATCAAACTGAAGGCAGTGTACACTTTGGTGGAACAATTGTACACCGGGTCTCAACTTGCATTAGCCACGGTGGCTCTGTCGAATGAAGTGCCAACCCTCCTAGTAGAGGTTTTGAAGAAGCTTTCCGTTCTCCCTCAACGGTTCAATGAACTGAGGCGGTCAGCTGCAAGATCCGGAGCGGTAAACGCTTTAAGCCGGGCCAAGGCTTGGTTACCAGAATTAGATCCGGCTGACATTGCCACTGGTTACCCAAGCCTAAAGGAAGATGACACTCCTTTTGAGGACGCCGACTTTCTCACCTGTGTCAAAGAGATACGCCCCGTGGCTACTCTAATAGCAAATGAAGTGGATCTTACCAAGTACCAGGCGGGTTATGATGAAGAGAACCAGAGAATTCCAACGCCTCACTATGAAGTGACCAGTCTGATTCCCCCACTCCGTAAGCACACCTTTGTTCCTGAAGTTGACCCGATCGGCCTTGTTGATGCTGAAGCTGAATTTGAAGCCTTGAACAACATTGATTGTTCATCGTCAACCTTCTAGGAAAGGGAGCAGGGCGAAAGTGCGGAGAGGGCTAACCCGGACGCCTCAGGCCAATCATGAAGGTGAACCTGCCATGGCGGCTCATACCTGGGATGTACTTAAAAACAATGTGAATTATTTGGACTCATGGAGTCCTGTAATAGGATAGCAATAACTTTATTTTGGCCGTGCCATCGTGCATGTTTTAATGCTTAATGCCTTTAAACCACCATATTGTATCCATCCGTGTTACTTTTCATCTGCTTACCGTATGCTTGATCAAAATTTGTAAACTGTCCTGCATGTGAAAATAGACTGCAAAATCCCTTGACAGCTTAACACCAGGCGGGTCAAAAGGATTTAAAAAGAGTCATAGATTATCTTGTTGTAAATAACACAACTATGATCCTATGCTTATGACTTCTTAGATTTGCACCGCCGGTTTATATGACCCGGTCGGTAAGGGTGATAACCCAGTCTTTGGATACCCAAAATTTCAAAGGTATAATGATGCTTATGTATCGGCGACTCATCAGTCGATATTGAGCCAGGTCAAAAGCAACCATACTTAAACTTGTAAACCTCAGAAAAAGTCTCAAGTCAAATAAAGGGTGTTTCCAAAGAAAACTTAAACTGAAATAAAATAAAAAATGTCAAGGCTGCTGATTGGAATACGATTAGTAAACCGTTCCAGAGGGGTTAAGCTAGGATTCGAATACGATCATGTAGCCCCTAATGGCTTTGGCGTTGCGCCGATCAAGAGGGTACTGATAGTTGTGTTCTCTTTGGTTCGAATATGACCTATGTTTGAACAGGAAGCCTCCTTATGACCTTGAAAGTTTTTTAATGACTTTGATTTGAATACGATCAAAGTCGGTTCCCAAAAGGGGTTAAGCTATGATTCGAATACGATCAAGAAGCCCCCTAGTGAGCTCGGCAGTGTGCCTATCAAAAGGGTACCAACAACTGTGTTCTCTTCAGTTCGAATACGACCTATGTTTGAACAAGAAGCCCCCTAGTGATCATAATTTTTAACGGCTAGACTCGAATATGATCGTAAGCCGGATCAAGCGGGTTAAGCCGGATCAAATGTGATCAGCCCCCAAGTGATCATGTGAGAAAATAATGATAATAATCATGAAAAATTACCTTGGGGGAAGGAAAAAGGACAGAGGTCCTGCTTTATTATTTATCATAATATATACATTGGCAAAATATGTACATCAGGAGAGCCTATGGCTCAAGTGTAGTAGGGCCGAAGATGAGCGATATTCCACGGCCAGCGGGTCTCTTCCTCCGACTTACGTGAGTCTTTGCGCTCTCGGACATTGATAAGGTAATATGACCAGTTGTTCAAGTTCTTGCTGACCTCAAAGGGCCCTTCCCAAGGTGGGGATAACTTGTGCGCATCAGTTTGATCCTGGATGAGTCGGAGCACCAAATCACCTTCCTGAAAGGCTCTGGACTTAACTCGGCGGTTGTGATATCGGCGCAAGTCTTTCTCGTAAATCGCCGAGCGAGCTGCTGCCAAGTCCCGCTGTTCATCTAACAGGTCAAGAGCATCCTGACACGCCTGTTCATTGTCCGCTTCAACATAAGCCGCCATGCGAGGCGAGTCATGACGGATGTTGCTAGGGAGAACTGCCTCAGCTCCATAGACCATGAAGAAAGGTGTATAACCCGTGGATCTGTTAGGAGTAGTGTTAATGCTCCATAACACAGAGGGTAACTCCTCAACCCAGCAACCCGGCGTCCGCTGCAAAGGGACCAAAAGCTGGGGCTTGATGCCTTTCAAGATCTCCTGATTGGCTCTCTTGGCTTGACCGTTGGATTGGGGTTGAACCACTGATGAAACATCAAGCCGAATATGCTCATGTTGACAAAATTCTTCCATGGCGCCTTTAGACAGATTAGTGCCATTTCAGTTATAATGCTATGTGGAAAGCCGAAGATAAATATCACCTTCTTCATGAATTGAACTGTCGTAGCTGCATCACACTTACTGACTGGCTCTGCCTCAACCCACTTTGTAAATTTATCAACCGCCACCAAGAGGTGGGTCATTTTATCTTTGGACCTTCTAAAAGGCCCAACCATGTCAAGCCCCCAGATTGTGAATGGCCATGTAATTGGAATCATCCTCAATTCTTGAGCCGGCACATGGGCCCGTCTAGAGAACTTCTGACAACCATCACATTTGCTGACCAAGTCCTCTGCATCAGCATGAGCCGTCAGCCAATAGAATCCATGACGGAAAGCCTTAGCCACGAGGGATTTTGACCCGGCGTGGTGACCACAATCCCCTTCATGAATCTCACGAAGAATTTCTTGGCCTTCTTCAGGAGAGGTGCAACGCTGAAATGCCCCTGTAACACTGCGGTGATGCAACACGCCATTGAGAATCGGCATAGACTTAGATCACCGGGTTATCTGCCTGGCCAAGGTTTCATCCTCAGGCAACTCGCCCCGAGTCATATAAGCCAGGTATGGCATCGTCCAATCTGGAATGACATGAAGAGCCGCCACCAATTGCGCTTCTGGGTCAGGAACAACCAAGTCTTCCTCTATAGGTAGCTTGACAGAAGGGTTATGCAGAATATCCAAGAAAGTATTAGGCGGCACCGGCTTACACTGGGATCCCAGCCGGTCTCATGGTGGGCGTACGGCAGATGCCAAGGGATGGCTAAAGAGAGGAGGAGGCTCGAGGGCGCTGGTGGGCTCCAGAGGTGAGGTTGGCATGCGCGGCCGCGGGACGCCAGACATACCCAGAATCGGGGCTCTCCGGAGAGATAACACCCCTAGTCCTGTCGAGTTTGGTTGGATGATTGATAGTACAATGTTGCTCTTGGAGTTGTGTGGAGGAGGAAGGAAACTGGCCAAGGCTTAGGTTGCTCCTTCTCTCCGGTGTTGCTGTTGGGTGGCTAGCCCTATGCTTGCTTGTGTTCCTCTTGTGTTGTCTGCTATCTTCTCCTTGCGTGCCTCTCTCTCCTGTAGGCATGGGTTCCTGGGGGGTTTTATAGATCAACCCACCCAGGGTTACAATTGTAATATGCCAAGTTGGTGGGTCCGTATTGTCAGTGTCCGGGACACCGGGCTGGGTCCTGCTTGTGGGCTTGTGGTTCGCTGGGTTCCCCTAGGTGCGGGCCCCACGGGCCTAGGGGAACTGTGCACCGTCTTGTCGATCGTCAGGGCGTGGCCGAGTCGAGTCGTGTACAGTGCTCTTCGTCAGGCTGCCGCTTGCTGTCGTCAGCGGTGAGGGCGGGAGCACTGTTGCCACACCAGCCTTGGTCAGCGGGTAGGTGAGGGGCACTGTTGCCATGCCCCGGCTGACCACAGGCATGGGTGGAAACACTGTTGTCTTGGTCATCGGTGGTTGAGGTCTCGTCCCATCGTATGGCCTGGATGGGACAGGAGCTGACCCGTGGCTGGGTTACCGTGGACGCCATGGGTGGGGCTGGCTTGTTGGGGAAGCCTTGGTTGCACCGGGTTGAGTTGTCTTGCGCCAGTTGCTGTGGTCGGGTCTTGGCCGGGTTGCGAGCCCTGCCGGGTCGAGCGACCCGGCCAGGCGCATGCCGGTTTGCGGGGCGATGAGGGCCCTGCTCTTTTTGAAAAGGATCCAGGTTCCGTTGCCTGTCTGGGGTTCATCCCCCCGACAGCCGGCTTAAAGCATCAACTGCCTTGTTCTTTCTGCGGTCAATGTGCTCCACCTGATAACCCTTGAAGTGTCCCGCAATTGCATCGACTTCACGGTGATAAGCCACCATGAGAGGATCCTTAGAATCCCACTTGCCTGATACCTGCTGAGCCACCAGATCTGAGTCGCCGAAGCACCTTACCCGGCTTAAGCTCATCTCGGTAGCCATCCGGAGACCATGGAGTAAGGCTTCATACTCAGTTGCATTGTTAGTATAGGGAAACATCAACCGGAGCACATAACAAAATTTGTCACCTTGAGGGGAAGCCAAAACAACTCCAGCCCCCGAGCCCTCCAATTCCCTGGACCTGTCAAAATGAATTGTCCAGTACATGTTGTCCGGCTTTTCTTCAGACATCTGCAGCTCTGTCCAATCATTGGTGAAATCCACTAGTGCTTGAGATTTAAGAGCTATGTGTGGCACATACTTTAGGCCAGGAGACCCAAGCTCAATGGCCCATTTGGCGACTCGTCCTGTGGCCTCTCTGTTTTGAATGATATCCACCAAAGGAGCAGACCTAACCACAGTGATGGGGTGGCCCAAGAAGTATTGCTTAAGCTTCCGGCTTGCCATGAACACCCCATAAACGAGCTTTTGCCATGCGGATATCGTTGCTTGGACTCAATAAGCACCTCGCTGATGTAGTAAACCGGTAGTTGAACCGGGTGTTCCTTGCCAGCCTCCTTGTGCTCCACCATGATGGCCACGCTGACGGCACACATGTTAGCAGCCACATATAATAATAAGGGCTCCTTATCAATGGGAGCAGCAAGAACTGGCGGCTTAGCCAGCTGTCTCTTCAGATCTTCAAAAGCAGTGTTGACAGCGTCACTCCAGGTGAAGTTATCTGTCTTCTTCATCATTTGATACAATGGTATGGCCTTCTCACCTAACCGGCTTAGAGCAGCGATATGACCCGCCAAATGCTGAATGTCATTGATACACGCTGGTTTGGCCAGAGAGGTGATAGCCTTGATCTTCTTCGGGTTAGCCTCGATGCCCCTGTTAGAAACCAGAAAACCCAAAAGCTTGCCTACAGGCACACCAAAAACACACTTGGCCGGGTTAAGCATCATCTTGTAAACCCGAAGATTGTCAAAGGTTTCCTTAAGATCATCAATCAAGGTCTCCTTCTCTCTGGATTTCACCACTATGTCATCCACATAAGCATGAACATTGCGCCCAATTTGATTATGAAGACAATTCTGCACACATCACTGGTAAGTCGCCTGGGCACTCTTGAGCCCAAAAGGCATTGATACATAGTAGAAGGCTCCAAACGGGGTAATGAACGTCGTCTTCTCCTGGTCCTTAACTGCCATCTTGATCTGATGATAACCAGAGTAAGCATCCAAAAAACACAAATGCTCACAACCCGCCGTAGCATCAATGATCTGATCAATACGAGGGAGAGTAAAAGGATCAGCTGGACAAGCATTGTTTAAATCCGTGTAATCCACACACATACGCCAAGTGCCATTTTTCTTAAGCACAAGCACCGGGTTAGCCAACCACTCTGGATGAAATACTTCAATGATGAACCCAGCTACTAAGAGCCGGGCTACCTCCTCACCAATGGCCTTCCGCCTCTTCTCATTAAACCGCCGAAGAAACTGCTTGACCGGCTTAAAGTTTGGATCGATATTAAGAGTGTGCTCTGCGAGTTCTCTCGGTACACCTGGCATGTCAGAAGGTTTTCATGCAAAGATGTCCCGGTTCTCACGGATGAACTCGATGAGCGCACTTTCCTATTTGGGATCCAGATTAGCATTGATACTGAACTGTTTGGATGAGTCGCCTGGAACAAAATCAACAAGCTTAGTATCATCAGCCAACTGAAACTTCATGACCGGCTCATGTTCTGTGGTTGGCTTCTTTAAAGATGTCATATCCATCGGGTCAACATTGTCCTTGTAGAACTTTAACTCTTCTGTCGCACAGACCGACTCAGCATAAGACGCGTCACCTTCTTCACATTCCAAGGCCACATTCTGGATCCCATGCACCGCAATGGTTCCCTTATGACCCGGCATCTTGAGCTGCAAGTACACATAACACAGTCATGCCATGAATTTGGCATAAGCCGGCCGTCCGAACAGAGCATGATACGGGCTCTTGATCTTGACTACTTCAAACGTCAATTTCTCGGCTCTGGAGTCATATTCATCCCCAAAATCTACCTCCAATTCGATCTTACCGACTGGATATGCTGATTTACTGGGTACGACTCCATGGAAAATAGTGTTGGACTGCTTAAGGCTCTTATCAGTTAGCCCCATGCGACGGAAGGTCTCATAATAGAGGATATTGATGATGCTGCCTCCATCCATGAGTACCTTGGGTGAATTTATATCCACCCACTTGAGGGGCCACCACCAGGGCTAAGTGACCCGGATTATCAACCCAGGGAGGGTGATCCTCCCTACTCCATAGAATAGGCTGCTCATACCATCTCAAGTAACGAGGAACTGCCGGCTCAACAACATTCACAGCCCTCTTATGAAGCTTCTGGTCTCGTTTACACAAACTGGTGGTAAACACATGATATTGCCCATTATTCAGCTGCTTTGGATTGCTCTGGTATCCACCTTGCTGTTGTTGCTGTTGCTGACTGCCCTGGCCAGATTGTTGGTTATACCCACCTTGGTAGCTTGAGAATTTTGAAAATTGGGATTTGACCCGCCGTCCGGGCCATGAAAGCCGTCGCCACCTGAGTCGTTGCCTTGCCCATTGTTACCATCAAACATGTTGGAATTTTTGAAGGCCTTCATGATTGTACAGTCCTTCCATAAATGGGTAGCCGACTTCTGCTGAGTGTCGTGTCTCGGACAGGGCTCGTTCAACAATTGCTCAAGTGTGGGGCCTGACTCTCCAAACCGGGGAGGTGGCCTCCCTTTGTGCCGTTGGTTGTTACCCTGCGCACTAGTGTTAGCCACAAAATCCAAACTACCATCAGCCTTACATTTATTACCTCCTTGATTTGCCGGATTGTGCTGAGGCCCTTGCCATTGCCATTCTTCTTTCCCTTCCCTGCCTTGTCATCATCAGACTCAGGATCCTTGGTACTATCATAGTCGGCATACTTGACCAGAGCCGCCATCAGCGTACCCATATCATTACAATCACGCTTGAGCTGCCCCAGCTTTTGCTTCAGAGGCAAAAAATGACAATTTTTCTCCAACATTAAGACTACAGAGCCGGCATCCATCTTATCATATGAATGTATTATGGCTTTAACCCGGCGCACCCAATGGGTTGTAGACTCGCCCTCCTCTTGCTTGCAATTCGTCAGATCCACAATCGACATGGGCTGCTTACACGTATCTTTGAAATTCTGGATGAACCGGGCCTTTAGCTCCGCCCATGAACTGATTGAATCAGGAGGCAGGCCTTTCAACCAAGTGCGGGCGGTCCCATCCAACATCATGGTAAAGTATTTAGCCATTGCAACATCACTGACCTCAAGTAACTCCATAGCCATCTCATAGCTTTTGATCCATGCCCGGGGCTGTAAGTCGGCCGTGTAATTCAGCACCTTCCTAGGTCCCTTAAAATCTTTGGGCAAACGCTTGTTGCATAGAGCCGGCACCACGCAGGGGACTCCTCCGGTCCTGGTGGCCACACCTGCCTCGATAGAAGTCATCGGATAAGCCAGATACGGCTGGTAAGCCGTCAACTGAGACGCCTTCTCAGCCGCCTGCTGAGTCGCTCGCTCAGCCTCTTAACGTATTCTGTCTTGATCTACCAAGTTAAAGGCCTCATGGCGCGCCGAGTCATGCCCACCCGGCTGGCTACGGCGCCGCATGTTGCTCGAAACGGCCGCTGAATCCATGTGCCTGCTATAACTCGGGCTTCGACTTGGACGAGGGGTCGAATGGATCCTGTCTCGGCTGTATGAGTACGCCTCCTGCTATGCTAAGGCCGTCTGAAGAAGTTCTATGAACCGACGGGTTTCAACCGCCGCCGGAGAGTCACCATCAATTGGGAGAGCCGCCAACCGTGCCGTGATACGTCTCCACGTATCTATAATTTTTTATCATTCCATGCTATTATATTACCCCTTTTGGATGTTTATGGGCTTTATTTTACATATTTATATCATTTTTGGGACTAACCTACTAACCGGAGGCCCAGCCCGTATTGCTATTTTTTTGCCTATTTCAGTATTTCGAAGAAAAGGAATATCAAACAGAGTCCAAACAGAATGAAACCTTCGGGAGCATGATTTTTGGAACGAACGTGATCCAAAGGACTTGGAGTGCAAGTCAAGAAGCAATCGAGGCGGCCAAGAGATAGGAGGGTGCGCCCCCTATCTCCTGGGCCCCACGAGCGGCCACTGACGTACTTCTTCCTCCTATATATACCTACGTACCCCGAAAACATCCGGGGAGCCAACGAAAAACAATTTTCACCGCTGTAACCTTCTGTATCTGCGAGATCCCATCTTGGAGCCTTCGCCGGCACTCCACCGGAGGAGGAATCGACCATGGAGGGCTTCTACATCAACACCAGAGCTCCTCCGATGAGTTGTGAGTAGTTTACCACAGACCTTTGGGTCCATAGTTATTATCTAGATGGCTTCTTCTCTCTTTTTGGATCTCAATACAATGTTCTCCCCCTCTCTTGTGGAGATCTATTCGATGTAAACTCTTTTTGCGATGTGTTTGTCGAGATCCGATGAATTGTGGGTTTGTGATCAAGTTTATCTATAAGAAATATTTGACTCTTCTCTGAATTCTTTTATGTATGATTGAGTTATCTTTGCAAGTCTCTTCGAATTATCAGTTTGGTTTGGCCTACTAGATTGATCTTTCTTGCCATGGGAGAAGTGCTTAGCTTTGGGTTCAATCTTGCGGTGTCCTTACCCAGTGACAGAAAGGGTTGCAAGGCACGTATTGTATTGTTGCCATCGAGGATAAAAAGATGGGGTTTATATCATATTGCTTGAGTTTATCCCTCTACATCATGTCAACTTTCTTAATGTGTTATTCTGTTCTTATGAACTTAATACTCTAGATGCATGTTGGATAGCGGTCGATGTGTGGAGTAATAGTAGTAGATGCAGACAGGAGTCGGTCTACTTGTCACGGACCTGATGCCTATATACATGATCATGCCTAGATAATCTCATAATTATTCGCTTTTCTATCAATTGCTCGACAGTAATTTGTTCACCCATCGTAATACTTATGCTATCTTGAGAGAACCACTAGTGAAACCTATGGCCCCGGGGTCTATCTTTTATCATATAAGCTTTCAATCTACTTTTATTTGCATCTTTACTTTTTCTATCTATATTATAAAATACCAAAATTATATTTATCTTATCATACTATCTCTATCAGATCTCACTTTTTCGCAAGTGGCCGTGAAGGGATTGACAACCCCTTTATTGCATTGGTTGCGAGTTCTTTGTTTGTTTGTGTAGGTCCGTGGGACTTTTGAGGAGCCTCCTACTGGATTAATACCTTGGTTTCCTAAAACTGACAGAAATACTTACGCTACTTTGCTGCATCACCCTTTCCTCTTCAAGGAAAACCAACACAAGCTCAAGACGTAGCAAGAAGGATTTCTGGCGCCGTTGCCGGGGAGGTCTTCGCTCAAGTCAAGACATAACAAGTACCCATCACAAACTCACACTACAAAAAAAAGACACATCCGTGACATTTTGGGCCGAACGAAAAAAAATCTGGCATACATATGACACTTCTATGACGATAATTGTGACAAAACCCGGTATCATCATAGATGTGGTGGGCTCCTACTTCTATGACAAAAAATCATGACAGAAAATGGGCTTTTCGTCCTGGGCGGGCCGGAGACGCAGCTGCATGACATTCTTTGGGCCGTCCATGACGGAAAAAACCATGGTAGAAGCGAGGGGGAGGAAAATTTTGGGGAGTTGCCGGTTAAGGTGGGAGGTCGGGGGCCGAGCGATGCGCGTTTCTCTCGTACGTACGCACGTGTGTGCGAGGCGTTGGCTCTAACTGAACCTGAGCGAGGCATTGGGCTCTAACTGAACCCGAGCGATTGCACTGCAGGCTACGCGTTACTGAACCCGAGGGATCGATCGATGGCTGTTAACTGAACCCGATGGAGCGATTCCTTCGCTACTGCTGCTAACTGAAGCCGATCGATTGGATGAACAGTGAGTGTTGCGGGGGGGTGGATGAACAGTGAGTGGTGGCGTTGCCTCTGGACGAACAGGACCCCGTGGTGTGGAGGGCTGGATGAACAGTAGATGGTGGAGGGGTGGCCGTGGAGGGGTGGTTGAACAGGACCCCGTGGTGTGGAGGGCTGGATGAACAGTAGAAGGTGGAGGGGTGGTTGAATAGTAGCCGGTGGAGTAGCGTATGGTGGAGGCTGGATGAACAGGAGCCCGTGGAGGCTGGAGGAGGTCGACGGTGGAGATGAATAGTATCCCGTGGAGTCCCGTTTTGCGGTACGCCACACCCCTCCCGATGAACAGGACCCCCGTTTCGACCGTAGGAGGTCCGTTTCCTCCGTTTTGCGGTACGCCACACCCCTTCTGATGAACAGGACCCCCGTTTCGACCGTAGGAGGTCCGTTTCGTCCGTTTTGCGGTACGCCACACCCCTCCCGATCAACAGGACCCCCGTTTCGACCATAGGAGGTCCGTTTCCTCCGTTTTGTGGTACGCCAGACCCCTCTCGATCAACAGGACCCCGTTTCGACCATAGGAGGTCCGTTTCCTCCGTTTTGCGGTACGCTACACCCCTCCCGATCAACAGGACCCCGTTCCGAACGTAGGAGGTCTGTTTCCTCCGTTCTGCGGTACGACAGGCCTTGTTTCCATCGCCTATTCCCTCCAAGCCCTCCCGATGAACACGACCACGCATTCCGTTCTGACCCAGCCGGTTGGCTCCCACGCGTTTCGTTGCCTCCTGATGAACACGACGCATTCCGTTGCCTCGCCATGAACATGACGCATTCCGTTGCCTCCCCATGAACACGACGACGATGTTGTTTCTCTGTTCTGACTCAGTCATGTACACGAGCCCTCGCTGTACTATGCGCGAGTAGGCGTTCGAGACCCCGCCCGTATGTACACATACGTGGCCGTATTTTCTTTCTTGTACCCTGGCCGTTGTACGTACGTGTACATGCTACGTGCGCGCCTCTACTACGAAACGTGCGTGCCTCTACATCCACCAGTATATATGTACGTACACGTTCGCGACCAGAATGACAACGCTACGTACGCTTCGACCAGGTGGATCCCGACTATCATGCACTTCCTTGCGTGCGAAGATGTAGCTGGTGGGTCCCAGCAGTCAGGTGGGCGAATCGTTTTTTTTTTTGCCCGGACGCACTTCCTTGCGTGCGATGATGTAGCTGGTGGGTCCCAGCAGTCAGGGGGTGAATCGTTTTTTTTTTGCCCGGACGCACTTCCTTGCGTGCGAAGGTGTAGCTGGTGGGTCCCAGCAGTCAGGGGGGAAACGTTTTTTTTCGCAAAATATGGTGGCCTGTCCGGTGGGTCCCTGCTGTCAGGTGGAGGAATAATTATTTTGCACGTAATAAGGAGGCACTTCCTTGCTGCGACCGTGGACCCAGCTGTCAGCCTCTCCACGTACAGTCCACGTCCGATGGAAGCCGTTCCTTGACCACGTTGACCATGCCACGCCGAGAGCGTGGACGACGGCGAGGCCTAGAAAGGGGACGACGCGGAGCCAGGGAAGACACGGCAGTGTATGCCCACGCGTAGAGGAGTACGAGGGTTCACTGGTTCGTTGTTGTTTCCCACGCGGAGGGGAGTATGACTGTACGAGGGTTTACTGGTTCGTCTGCCGTTGCTGGAGAATAACAGCAGGTGTGGGTGAGTAGAGAGATGGCTAGGCCAGCGATGGGAGTACGATGGGGCGGTGAGGCCTACGCGGCAGCACAGCCGGCCGCGGGGAGGAGGGAGCAGGCAGTCCCGCCGGCGATTGTTTGAGCGGCTGGAGCAGGAAGAGCAGAGATTGAAGAAGCACGACCGCCGTTGGATGGACATCCAACCGTCACTGCTTGTGCGTCAACCATTTTTTAGGAAAGCCTCAAATCTGTGGAAAACAGCACACAGCCCATCTGCCATTATTTCTAATAATTTACAGCCCATTTGCTAATTCTTAAGGTTTTTTTTGGAGCCCATATTCTTTTTGTTAGCATTACATCCCATATTGTGGCCACGGTTAAAAAATTATACGAAATTTTGTATATTTTGGTGCGGTCCGAACTGTTTTTAATCCCGAAATTTCGACTCACATTCAAACTGATTTTAAAAATAAATGTATATCAATATAAAATCCAACAAATTCTCCACGCATAAAAATTAATGTAATTTAAAATCTTGAAATGAAAAAAATATATTTGAAACTAATTGCCGGTTTGATGTGTTTTAAAAATGTACAGCCCATTTCTCATTACTGATGGGCATTTTCTCGGCTAGCCGAATGAAAGCTCTCCTCGTCTTGAAAGATTTACAGCCCAACAGGCCTGACAAAGCGACTTGAAAACTGGGCTGTGGCCGTGGACCCAGCTGTCAGCCTCTCCACGTACAGTACTCTTCCGATGGAAGTCGTTCCTTGACCACATTGACCACGCCGCGCGGAGAGCACCACGGCGGTGGACGACGACGAGGCCTAGGAAGGGGACGACACGGAGCCGGGGAAGACGCGGCAGTGGAAGCCCGCGCGAAGAGGAGTACCAGGGTTCACTGGTTCGGCTGCGGTGTGAGGCTGCCATCGCCGCAGGGCCTGGCCAGCGGTGGGAATAGTAGGGGGCGGTGAGGCCTCCGCGGCAACACAGCCGGCCACGGGAGGCAGGAGCATGCAGCACGACCGGCGCTGCTTTGGGCGGCTGGAGCAAGAAGATCAGAGGTTGAAGAAGCACTACGGCCGTTGGATGGACATCGTACGGTCACTGGAGCTAGAATCGTTCATATTGACTAAGTTGAGAAAGCCCTTCATCCCCGTCAATTTAGTAGGCCCACAAGACAGCCTCCCACCAAGGTGGGTCCCAGCTAGCCGGGGGAGTATTCATTTTTTTGTGCGTAATAAGGAGGCACTTCCGGTGGGTCCGAGCTGACAGCGAGGGGAACATTTTTTTCGCAAAATACGGTGGCCCGTCCGGTGGGTCCCAGCAGTCAGGGGGAAACGATTTTTTTCGCAAAATACTGGTGGCCCGTCCGGTGAGTCCCCGCTGTCAGGTGGAGGAATAATTATTTTCCGCGTAATAAGGAGGCACTTCCTTGCGGCTGCCGTGGACCCAGCTGTCAGCCTCTCCACGTACAGTACTATTCCGATGGAAGTCGGTCGTTGACCACATTGACCACGCCGCGCCGAGAGCACCACGGCGGTGGACGATGGCGAGGCCTAGGAAGGGGATGACGCGGAGCTGGGCCACGGGAGGCAGGAGCGGGCAGTACTATAGCCGGCCACGGGAGGCAGGAGCAGACGGCACGACCGGCGCTGCTTTGGGCGGCTGGAGCAAGAAGACCAGAGGTTGAAGAAGCACTATGGCCGTTGGATGGACATCATACAGTCACCGGAGTATTGACTAAGTTGACAAAGCCCTCCGTCCCGTCAACTTAGTAGGCCCACAAGTCAGCCCAACAATATGGTGGGTCCCAGCTAGCAGGGGGTATTAATTTTTTTGGGCGTAATAAGGAGGCACTTCCTTGCGTGCGAAGATATAGCTGGTGGGTCCGACCTGTCAGCGGGGGGACGTTTTTTCACGAAATACAGAGGCCCTTCCTGTGGGTCCTAGCTGTCAGGTGGAGGAATCATTATTTTGCCGTAATAAGGAGGCATTTCCTTGCATGCGGCCGTGGACCCAGCTGTCAGCCTCTCCACGTATAGTCCACTTCCAATGGATGTCGTTCATTGACCACGTTGACCAGGCCGCGCCGAGAGCACCAGGGCGGTGGACGACGACGAGGCCTAGGAAGGGAACGACACAGAGCCAGGGAATACTCGGCAGTTGTTTCCCACACAGAGTACGAGGGTTTACTGGTTCGTCTGCCGTTGCTGGAGAATAACAGCATGTGTGGGTGAGTAGAGGGATGGCTAGGCCAGCGATGGGAGTACGGTGGGGCCGTGAGGCCTGCGCGGCAGCACAGCCGGTGATACGTCTCCAACGTATCTATAATTTTTGATTGCTCCATGCTACTTTATCTATTGTTTGGACAATAATGGGATTTATTTTCCACTTCTATATTATTTTTGGGACTAACCTATTACCCGGAGGCCCAGCCCAGAATTGCTGTTTTTTGCCTATTTCAGTGTTTCGAAGAAACGGAATATCAAACGAAGTCCAAATGGAATGAAACCTTCGGAAACGTGATCTTCTCACCGAACATGATCCAGGAGACTTGGACCCTACTCCAAGGAGTACCAGAGGTGTTCACGAGGGTGGGGGGAGCGCCCTCCCCCCTGGGCGCGCCCCCTACCTCGTGGGCCCCCTGACGCTCCACCGACGTACTCCTTCCTCCTATATATACCTACGTACCCCCAATAGATCAGAGACAGAGCCAAAAACCTAATTCCACCTCCGTAACTTCCTGTATCCATGAGATCCCATCTTGGGGCCTGTTCCAGAGCTCCGTCGGAGGGGGCATCCACCACGGAGGGCTTCTACATCATCACCATAGCCCCTCCGATGAAGTGTGAGTAGTTTACTTCAGACCTTCGGGTCCATAGTTAGTATCTAGATGGCTTCTTCTCTCTTTTTGGATCTCAATACAATGTTCTCCCCCTCTCTCATGGAGATCTATTCAATGTAATCTTCTTTTTGCGGTGTGTTTGTTGAGACCGATGAATTGTGGTTTTATGATCCAGCTTATCTATGGAAAATATTTGATTCTTCTCTAAATTCATTTATGTATGATTGAGTTATCTTTGCAAGTCTCTTCGAATTATCCATTTGGTTTGGCCAACTAGATTGGTAGTTCTTGCAATGGGAGAAGTGCTTAGCTTTGGGTTCAATCTTGCGGTGACCTTACCCAGTGACAGAAAGGGTTGCAAGGCACGTATTGTATTGTTGCCATCGAGGATAACAAGATGGGGTATTTATCATATTGCATGAATTTATTCCTCTACATCATGTCATCTTGCTTAAGGCTTTACTCTGTTTTTAACTTAATACTCTAGATGCATGCTGGATAGCGGTCGATGAGTGGAGTAATAGTAGTAGATGCAGAATCGTTTCGGTCTACTTGTCACGGACGTGATGCCTATATACATGATCATTGCCTGGATAACCTCATAACTATGCTCAATTCTGTCAATTGCTCAACAGTAATTTGTTCACCCACCGTAGAATACTTATGCTCTTGAGAGAAGCCACTAGTGAAACCTATGGCCCCCGAGTCTATTCTTATCATATCAATCTCCATCACTTTATTTACTTGCTTTGCTTTTACTTTTTACTTTGCATCTTTATACCAAAAATACAAAAAACTATTATCTCTATCAGATCTCACCCTCGTAAGTGACCATGAAGGGATTGACAACCCCTAAGCGTTGGTTGCGAGTAGCTATCATTTTGTGCAGGTACGAGGGACTTGCGCGTGGTCTCCTACTGGATTGATACCTTGGTTCTCAAAAACTGAGGGAAATACTTACGCTACTGTGCTGCATCATCCTCTCCTCTTTGGGGAAATCCAACTCAAGCTTGAGACGTAGCAAGAAGAATTTCTGGCGCCGTTGCCGGGGAGGCTTACGCAAAAGTCAACATACCAAGTACCCATCGCAATCCCTATCTCTCGCATTACATTATTTGCAATTTGCCTCTCGTTTTCCTCTCCCCCACTTCACCTTTGCCGTTTTATTCGCCCTCTCTTTCCCAATCTCCTCCTCTTTTTCCCTTTGCCTTTTGTTTGCTCGTGTGTTAGTTTGATTGTTCGTCGCGATGGCTCAAGATGCCACCAAATTGTGTGACTTCACCAATACCAATAATAATGATTTCCTTTGTACTCCGATTGCTCCTCTTAATAATGATGAGTCTTGTGAAATCAATACTGCCTTGCTGAGTCTTGTTATGAAAGATCAATTCACCGGCCTTCCTAGTGAAGATGCCGCTACTCATCTAAACAATTTTGTTGATTTGTGTGATATGCAAAAGAAGAAAGATACGGATAACAATATTGTCAAATTAAAGTTATTTCCGTTTTCACTTAGAGATCATGCTAAAATTTGGTTTTCATCCTTGCCTAAAAATAGTATTGATTCTTGGAAGAAGTGCAAAGATGCTTTTATCTCTAAGTATTTTCCTCCCTCTAAGATTATCACTCTTAGGAACGATATCATGAATTTTAAACAACTTGATCATGAGCATGTTGCCCAATCTTGGGAAAGAATGAAATTAATGCTTCGCAATTGCCCTACTCATGGTTTGAATTTATGGATGATCATACAAAAATTTTATGCCGGATTGAATTTTGCTTCTAGAAATCTTTTAGATTCGGCCGCGGGAGGCACTTTTATGGAAATTACGTTAGGGGATGCTACAAAATTGCTTGATAATATTATGGATAATTATTCTCAATGGCATACCGAAAGAACTTCTAGTAAAAAAGTGCATGCTAGAGAAGAAATCAATGTTTTGAGTGAAAAGATGGATGAACTTATGAAGATGTTTGCTACTAAAAATACTTCTCTTGATCCCAATGATATGCATTTATCTACTTTGATTGAGAATAATAATGAATCTATGGATGTGAATTTTGTTGGAAGGAATAGTTTTGGAAATAACGCGTATAGACGGAATTTTAATCCTAGGCCTTATCCTAGTAATCCTTCTAATAATTATTGAAATTCCTACCACAACTCTTATGGAAATTTTAATAAGATGCCCTCTGAATTTGAGAGTAGTGTTAAAGAGTTTATGAATTCACAAAAGAATTTTAACGCTTTGCTTGAAGAAAAATTGCTTAAGGTTGATGATTTGGCTAGGAACGTTGATAGAATTTCTCTTGAAATTGATTCTTTAAAGCTTAGATCTATTCCTCCTAAGCATGATATCAATGAGTCTCTCAAAGCTATGATAATTTCCATTGATGAGTGCAAGGAAAGAACCGCTAGGATGCGTGCTTCCAAAGATGCCTTTATTAAAGCGTGTTCTTCCGATTCCTATAAAAATCAAGATGAAGATCTAAAAGTTATTGATGTGTCCCCTATTAAATCCTTGTTTTGCAATATGAATCTTGATGAAACTGACTATGATCTTCCTTTACCTAGAAGGCGTTCTAAGAATTCGGAGTTTCTAGATCTTGATGATGAAATTGATGAAAGTGGGATTGAAATAAATAAAAACCGTGATGTTGCTAAACCCACTATTTTGGATCTCAAGGAATTTAATTATGAAAATTGCTCTTTGATTGGTTGTATTTCCTTGTTGCAATCCGTGCTAGATTCTCCTCATGCTTATAGTCAAAATAAGGCCTTTACCGAACACATTGTTGATGCCTTGATGCAATCTTATGAAGAAAAACTTGAGTTGAAAGTTTCTATCCCTAGGAAAATTCATGATGAGTGGGAACCTACTATGAAAATTAAAATTAAAAAATTTGAGTTTTATGCTTTGTGTGATTTGGGCGCTAGTGTCTCTACTATCCCCAAAACTTTATGTGATTTGCTAGATTTCCATGATTTTGATGATTGCTCACTAAATTTGCATCTTTCGGATTCCACTATTAAAAAGCCTATGGGACGAATTAATGATGTTCTTATTGTTTCCAATAGGAATTATGTGCCCATAGATTTTATCGTTCTTGATATAGATTGCAATCCTTCATGTCCTATTATTCTTGGTAGACCTTTCCTTAGAACGATTGGTGCAATTATCGATATGAAGGAAGGGAATATTAGATGCCAATTTCCCTTAAAGAAGGGTATGGAACACTTCCCTAGAAAGAAAATAAAATTACCATATGAATCTATTATGAGAGCCACTTATGGATTGCCTACCAAAGATGGCAATACCTAGATCTATCTTCGCTTTTATGCCTAGCTAGGGGCGTTAAACGATAGCGCTTGTTGGGAGGCAACCCAATTTTATTTTGTGTTTTTTGTTTTTTGTTCTGGTTAGGAATAAATAATCCATATAGCCTCTGTTTAGATGTGGTTTTATGTTTTAATTAGTGTTTGTGCCAAGTAGAACCTATAGGATAAGCTATGATGATAGTTCATTTGATTCTGCTGAAAAACAGAAACTTTGCGCTCACGAGAAAAAATTCAATAAATCACAGGAACGAGCTTTTGCATTTATTCGTTTTGATGCTGATCAATAAACAAATTGTCCAGTACTTCCTATTTTGGTTGGAATTTTTAGAGTTCCAGAAGTTTGCGTTAGTTACAGATTGCTACAGACTGTTCTGTTTTTGACAGATTCTGTTTTTCGTGTGTTGTTTGCTTATTTCAATGCATCTATGGCTAATAAATTAGTTTATAAACCATAAGGAAGTTTGAATACAGTAGGTTTAACACCATTATAAATAAATAATGAGTTCATTACAGTACCTTAAAGTAGTCTTTTGTTTTCTTTCTCTAACGGAGCTCACGAGATTTCTATTGAGTTTTGTGTTGTGAAGTTTTCAAGTTTTGGGTGAATTCTTTTGATGGATTATGGAACAAGGAGTGGCAAGAGCCTAAGCTTGGGTATGCCATGGCACCCCCAAGATAATCCAAGGACACCAAAAAGTCAAAGCTTGGGGATGCCCCGGAAGGCATCCCCTCTTTCGTCCACTTCCATCGGTAATTTACTTGGAGCTATATTTTTATTCACCAACATGATATGTGTTTTGCTTGGAGCGTCTTGTATTATTTGAGTCTTTGCTTGTTAGTTTACCACAATCATCCTTGCTGTACACACATTTTGAGAGAGCCATACATGATTTGGAATTTGATAGAATACTCTATGTGCTTCACTTATATCTTTTGAGCTTGATAGTTGCTCATAGTTCTTCACTTATATCTTTTTGAGCGTGATAATTTTTTCCTCTAGTACTTCACTTAGATCTTTTAGAGCACGGTGGTGGATTTTTTTTAAAGAAACTTGATCTCTCATGCTTCACTTAGATTATTTTGAGAGTCGTTAATAGCATGGTAATTTGCCTAATGTTAATATACTTGGTGTTCAAGATATCTGAAACTTTCTTTTGAGTGTGTTGAATACTAAGATAAGTTTGATGCTTGATAATTGTTTTGAGATATGGAGGTAATAATATCAAAGTCATGCTAGTTGAGTAGTTGTGAATTTGAGAAATACTTGTGTTGAAGTTTGTAAGTCCCGTAGCATGCACGTATGGTTAAAGTTGTGTAACAAATTTGAAACATGAAGTGTACCTGGCTTGTGCATCCTTATGAGTGGCGGTCGGGGACGAGCGATGGTATTTTCCTACCAATCTATACCCCTAGGAGCATGCGCGTAGTACTTGATTTTTTATGACTTCTAAACTTTTGCAATAAGTATATGAGTTCTTTTGACTAATGTTGACTCCATGGATTATACGCACTTTTACCTTTCCGCCATTGCTAGCCTCTTCGGTACCGTGTATTGCCCTTTCTCACATTGAGAGTTGGCGCAAACTTCGCCGGTGCATCCAAACTCCGTGATACGATACGCTCTATCACACATAAACCTCCCTATATCTTCCTCAAAACAGCCACCATACCTACCTATTATGGCATTTCCATATCCATTCCGAGATATATTGCCATGCAACTTTCCACCATTCCGTTCATCATTATTATGACATACATTACTTTTGTCATATTACCATTGCATGATCATGTAGTTGACATCGTATTTGTGGCAAAGCCACCATGCATTATTTTTCATACATGTCACTCTTGATTCATTGCACCATCCCGGTACACCGCCGGAGGCATTCATATAGAGTCATACCTTGTTCTAGTTTCGAGTTGTAATCCTCATGTTGTAATCAATAGAAGTGTGATGATCATCATTATTAGAGCATTGCCCAAATAAAAAAAAGAGAAAGGCCAAAATAAAAAAAAGAAAGGCCCAAAAAAAGGGCAATGCTACTATCTCTTTTTCCACACTTGTGCTTCAAAGTAGCACCATGTTCTTCATGTAGTGAGTCTCATATTTTGTGCTTCAAAGTAGCACCTCGTTCTTCATGTAGTGAGTCTCATATATTGTGCTTCAAAGTAGCACCATGTTTTTCATATAGTGAGTCTCATAAGTTGTCTTTTTCATACTAGTGGGAATCTTTCATTATAGAACTTGGCTTGTATATTCCTACGATGGGCTTCCTCAAATGCCCTAGGTCTTCATGAGCAAGCAAGTTGGATGCACACCCACTAGTTTTCTTTTGTTGAGCATTCATAGCTCTAGTGCATCCGTTGCATGGCAATCCCTACTCCTCATGTTGACATCAATTGATGGGCATCTCCATAGCCCGTTGATTATCCTCGTCAATGTGAGACTTTCTCCTTTTTGTCTTCTCCACACAATCCCCATCATCATATTCTATTCCACCCATAGTGTTATATCCATGGCTCACTCTCATGTATTGTGTGAAGGTTGAAAAAGTTTGAGATTATTTAAGTATGAAATAATTGCTTGGCTTCTCATCGGGGGTATAGAAGTTGGGAACACCTTTTTGTGACGAAAATGAAGCATAGCCTAACTATATGATTTTGTAGGGATGAACTTTCTTTGACCATGTTATTTTGAGATGACATAATTATTTTGATTAGTGTGCTTCAAGTATTATTATTTTTATGTCAATATGAACTTTTGTCTTGAATCTTTCAGATCTGAATATTTATATCACAATTAAGAAGATTTACATTGAAATTATGCCAAAGTATCACTCTGCATCAAAAAATTTCTTTTTATCATTTACCTACTCGAGGACGAGCAGGAATTAAGCTTGGGGATGCTTGATACGTCTCCAACGTATCTATAATTTTTTATTGCTTCGTGCTACTTTATCTATTGTTTTGGACTATGATGGGCTTTATTTTCCACTTTTATATTATTTTTGGGACTAACCTATTAATCGGAGGCCCAACCCAGAACTGCTGTTTTTTGCCTATTTCAGTGTTTTGAAGAAACGGAATATCAAACAGAGTCCAAACAGAATGAAACCTTCAGAAATGTGATCTTCTCACCGAACGTGATCCAGGAGACTTGGACCCTACTCCAAGGAGTACCAGAGGCGGTCATGAGGGTGGGGGCACGCCCTCCCCCCTGGGCTCACCCCTCTACCTCGTGGGCCCCCTGACGCTCCACCGACGTACTCCTTCCTCCTATATATACCTACATTCCCCCAAAAGATTAGAGACAGAGCCAAAAACCTAATTCCACCGCCGTAACTTCCTGTATCCACGAGATCCCATCTTGGGGCCTGTTCCGGAGCTCCGCCGGAGGGGGCATCCACCACGGAGGGCTTCTACATCATCACCATAGCCCCTCCGATGAAGTGTGAGTAGTTTACTTCAGACCTTCAGGTCCATAGTTAGTAGCTAGATGGCTTCTTCTCTCTTTTTGGATCTCAATACAATGTTCTCCCCCTCTCTCGTGGAGATCTATTCGATGTAATCTTCTTTTTGCGGTGTGTTTGTTGAGACTGATGAGTTGTGGGTTTATGATCCAGCTTATCTATGGAAAATATTTGATTCTTCTCTGAATTCTTTTATGTATGATTGAGTTATCTTTGCAAGTCTCTTCGAATTATCCGTTTGGTTTGGCCAACAAGATTGGTAGTTCTTGCAATGGGAGAAGTTCTTAGCTTCGGGCTCAATCTTGCGGTGACCTTACCCAGTGACAGAAAGGGTTGCAAGGCACGTATTGTATTGTTGCCATCAAGGATAACAAGATGGGGTATTTATCATATTGCATGAATTTATTCCTCTACATCATGTCATCTTGCTTAAGGCGTTACTCTGTTTTTAACTTAATACTCTAGATGCATGCTGGATAGCGGTCAATGAGTGAAGTAATAGTAGTAGATGCAGAATCGTTTCGGTCTACTTGTCACGGATGTGATGCCTATATACATGATCATTGCCTGGATAACCTCATAACTATGCTCAATTCTGTCAATTGCTCAACAGTAATTTGTTCACCCACCGTAGAATACTTATGCTCTTGAGAGAAGCCACTAGTGAAACCTATGGCCCCCGAGTCTATTCTTATCATATCAATCTCCATCACTTTATTTACTTGCTTTGCTTTTACTTTTTACTTTGCATCTTTATACCAAAAATACCAAAAAATATTATCTCTATCAGATCTCACCCTCGTAGGTGACCGTGAAGGGATTGACAACCCCTAAGCGTTGGTTGCGAGTAGCTATCGTTTTGTGCAGGTACGAGGGACTTGCACGTGGTCTCCTACTGGATTGATACCTTGGTTCTCAAAAACTGAGGGAAATACTTACGCTACTATGCTGCATCATCCTCTCCTCTTCGGGGAAATCCAACGCAAGCTCAAGACGTAGCAGCCGGCCGCGGGAGGAGGGAGCAGGCAGTCCCGCCGGCGCTTGTTTGAGCGGCTGGAGCATGAAGAGCAGAGATTGAAGAAGCACGATAGTCGTTGGATGGATATCCAACAGTCACTGCTCTCGTGTGTTGACTAAATTTTTTTTGAGAATCGTGTGTTGACTAAGTTAACAGGCCGTTGCGTGTGCGTCAACCTTTTTTTATGAAAGCATACATGTCAACCTATAGTAGGCGTACAAGTCAGCCTCAAATCTGTGGAAAACAGCATACATCCCATCTGCCATTATTTCTAATAATGTACAGCCCATTTGCTAATTCTTAAGATTTTTTTGGAGGCCATCTTCCTTTTGTTAGCATTACACCCCATATTGTGGCCACGGTTAAAAAGTATACGAAATTTTGCATATTTTGGTGCAGTCAACTATTTTTAATCCAGAAATATCGATTCACATTCAAACTATTTTGAAAAATAATTTATATAAATATAAAATCCAAATAATTGTCCACGCATAAAAATCAATGGAATTTAAGATCTTGTAATGAAAAAATTGAAACTAATTCCCGGTTTGATGTGTTTTAAAAATGTACAGGCCATTTCTGGGCAAACCGAATGAAACTCTCATCGTCTTGAAAGATTTGCAGCCCAGCAGGGCCGATAAAGCAAGTAGGCCTTGTTTGGGTATTTCTTTAAAAAAATAGAACTGGGCTAGCCATTTTCAGCAAGAACAAAACACAACTGGGCTCATGATGTGGTAAACATAAATAAAACCCTGGCTAGACGGGCCACAGCCCCCGCACAGCCCCGTTGTTACCCTGGTCCGTCGCTAAAACTAGTATAAATAACAATTGCTTGTTCCTCAAAAAAAAACTGTGCGACTTGCTGGATCCCTGGTGTCAGCCGCTCGTAGTGTAATTCTCTCGTTTATTGACTACGTTGACAATGGCGTGAGCCCCAGATGTCCAACCATTAGGACCAGGAGGAACCATATTTTTGGGCTTGTACTATAGAGGCACTTGCTTGCGTACTGCCATGATGCTCGTGGGTCCCTACTGTCATCCTCTCCACGTACAGTCATCTCCTTGTTCCTCTCAGTTGCTGACGATGTTGACAACGCAAGAGGGCGGCGCACCGCGCACGGCGAGTGAACTAAGGCCGCAAGGCGGAGGACGACGGCGAGGCCTCGGACGGAACGAACAGGAGCTGTTGAAGATGCGCTGGTCTAGTCGCAGGCGGAGGGGAGTACGAGGGTTGACTGGTTCGGGCACGGGTGTGTGTTGGTGCTGACGTCGCCGGAGAATAACAGGACGTGTGGGGGAATAGAGGGAGGGACTGGCCAACGTTGGAGGGTACATACGGTAGGGCGGCGGAGGCGCAGCCAACCATGGGAGGCGGGAGCAGGCGGAGCCGACGGGGTGGTTTGGTTTGGGTGGCTGGAGGAAGAAGAAGACAAGAGATAGAAGATACACGACAGATGTTGGATGTCAATCCAACGGCTGGTAGGCAGAATCGTTTGTCGACTGGCTAGTAAGTCGACACCACCTTGGATAGGCTATTTCCTCGCGGGTCCCAAATATCAGAATCCAAATTTGTCACGGTCATGCAGCCTTTCCTATGAAAATTTACAGCCCATTTGATGTGCTAGTTCGAAATAAGTTTGTGGGTGCTGGTGGGGGCTAATCACTTGGCTTCTATAATGCACACTGAGCTCAAGCAGCCGGCGTGAGTGATGTTATTTCCCTTGGTTGTGATTTGTTACAATATTTCACTCTAAATTAAACGAATGGCAAGCCATTTGCCTTGTTTCAAAGGAAATATGACAGTCACAGCCGAGTTGAAAAGGGCAGGAACATCTAAGTCCAGCTTACAAACTGTATAAAAGCACGAGGGTTGATTGTTCATCAGGTTTACAAAAAAACAGATTGAAAAGGGCAACAACATCTAACTCCAGCACTGTTTTCGGCAGTCACAGTCAAATGGATTGGTCAGGTCCATAGAATGAACATCCTGGGTCGTAAAATTTACTGGATTATGACCACAATATGTTGTAAATAGAAGCCCGGCACGTTCAGAAGCTCTTTTGCCCACCTGAAACTCCTTTTTTTGCTCTTCGACATACCCATCCGTCAAAACCATGCTGCTGAAAACTTAAGCCTGATGGACAATAGTAACCTCGCATTCAGCAGGAAGAATGTGACAAATCTTGTGTTTGCACGGTTGGCTACATATCGTTCTAGCGTTATTGTCTTCAATCGAATCTCATGAGAAGTGAGAAAATCCTAATGCTTACGAATCCACTGATTGGTTATAACTTTCTTACCCCGTCCTGTTGCCTAAATAGACATGAAGATTGAAAACAGTTAAGGTCTAAAAGAAGAGTGTCGAAAGAGCAACAGCTGAACGGTTAATTCTAGTACACTATATGCGGGCTTCCAATGTGTGTGAAATTATCACCTTTATATACAACTTCTCCAGACATGGAAAGCATTGCAGCAAGCCAATAATCTTGTTCAGATCAAAACTATTCATTTGGATATATAAGATCATGACAAAATCTAGCACCATTCATAGGCCATCCATGGAGAAACTCTTCATTGAGCATAGACCACAATATTAGTACAAAATGTGTACTCCAAGATGATATATAAATTATGCACAAAAATTTAAAATGCAGCTTATGGTTACAAGTGTAGATGATAATATAAAGTACCTGAAGAACTGCGGAGCCAAACACCATATTGAAATGAGCACAGAGATCATGTATTACACCCAAGGTCTCCAGTTTAGGCGCAGAGAGGACGGTTATTTGCAACGGTGAATAACTAGAATCAAGGATCAAGCTTTGAAGTGAAGGGGCATCTTGGATGATGAGCTGCCTTCTGTCAAAAGAAATTCCAATTCTTACAAGGTTAGGCGACTTTATTTGGAGACAACCGATTCTAACTGTGAAAACAAGCACCAAGCACTCTAGCGCAGGGCAACTGGAGTGGATGATGCTGTGCAATGAGGCCTCCGATATACGAACCCACACAAGTGAAAGTTTCTTGAGAAATGGGAGTCGAAGGTTTAGTACCAGATTGTCTGGTAGGTAGCACAGCGCAAAGGTGGCGGTGTGGAGAGAGGAGGAAAACCGCAAGATGGACATCGGTGCTGAGGGCACAAGTTCATGGCATTCGGTATGTGGTATGTGATTTCCAAGGGAATAGTAGAACTCAAGCAGTTGTAGTTCTGTGAATTCAAGGGATTTCAGCCAGGCGTCCACCATGCAGGGCATGGTATGCTTGCTCAGGTAGCATGATGGGATGCAGAGGCTTTGAACGGAGCCCTGGTGGGAGGAGATGATGGCTCTGGGGATTTCAAAATCATTGAAGAGAGATAGCTGACGACAGTCGAGATTAAGGGGCACGGCGCACCATAGAGGGCGCCACCGAATTGAGAGGACTTGGGTGCGGCAGCAATCCTTGGTGGGGAGAAGCGAGATGATCTCCCCAAGGACGGCATCCGGGAGATCGCTGATGCGGTCCACCCTAGATTCTATGGGTTCCTGGGATCCGGTGGGGGCGGGGTCACCGCTTCTCCCCGCGCTGCCGGGTGCGGGATCTACAATAGGCATCACCGCTGGCGGGAACCTCATCTTCTTGGCGCTGGGGTCAGCCGGCTCCATTTTCCTCGAGGGTGTCGCGTCGCGCTCACGGATTTGAGCAGAGTAACGAATGACGAGCCTAGTTGTAGTGTGAGCGAAGAAGAAGGGGAGCTGGGGTTTTTTTGTAGGAGTGAGGAAGAAGGGGAGCTGGGGTTTTCTGTAGGAGTGAGGTGAGGAATTTGGGGGTACGAGTGGAGCAAGCTAACATGAGGTGGGTGGGAGCGAGGAGGAAGAAGAGCACCCAGATTTTTGGGGGGGCGGTGTGCTGGGTGTGGGTAGCGCCTTTTGAATTGATTTTACTATTTACTAGTGTGGATTGGCTGTTTTGTCTTGGGCCCAGAGAAACAATTACTACTAGTACAGTGGAGACACTCTACAGCTACCCAGAAAAACAATTACTACTAGTACAGTGGAGACACTCTACCGCTTCTGGCTCCTCCTAGGTCACTGAAACGTCTCCCTCTACTGAATACCGTTCTACTTTTGTTCACCGACATGCGGGCCATGCAGCGCGCAGGCCCAAATGCCATCCACCAAATTAGAAGGCAGTATGCAGGCGGAGAGTCAATCCGGTCGTAGCGCGGTAGTAACGAGCCGTCGTATCACAAAACCCCACCTCCCCGCAGTCTAAGTTTGACGGACGAAGCAACCATCATTTCACTCTTCGCTGAATCCCCTTCTCCCTCACCATCTTCAAGAAAGGCAACACTTGCATCTGCCACTGTTCTTCTCTCCCAACGAAGGGTAGGCAAGCGAATCCGTGATGTTGGTATATTTTCGTTCAGAGAAAGAACTTTTGCAAAGCAGTAACCGATCCTCACTCTCTTTTTTGTTTCATTGTCATTGCGATTGTGTTTTCCTTTCAGTGGTCTCCTAGTATTCGTCAGTTTCATGATGGACCAAGGAGAACCAGGCAAAGATCTGCCGATATTGGAGCAGACGCGGGAGGCTGATCCCCACGAGACAGGGAGCTCCAAGAAGATGGAGGCAACCACCGAATCGACCCCAGATACGCTCACAGCCACTACTGAGATGGTCAACGCCCCAT
>NC_041393.1:98479291-98491024 GCF_002162155.2 Triticum dicoccoides
TGATTTCCTTCTTTGCCGATCTCGATTGTGGTTTTTCATCTAAGTATGTGGTGATTTTTTTTCGAAAAGGAAGTATGTGGTGATTAATAATGCAAAATTTTATTAGCTTCGATGCCATGCTATACATAGTGGTTTAAATAACTTGTGTTTCTTATACTGAAAAGTAATTCGGAATTTGTTTCTGTTTCAATTAGAGCCTTGATGCAGACAAGGATTGTGCGGCTGTGCATGTCACTCACTATGAGGCGGACGACCTGAATATACGCACCGGGAAAACAGAGTTCTTATGTTGTTGGATCCTGGAAGCCATTTGCGGTTATACCAATGAAGAGGTGTATTCCAGCCTCACTGTTGTCAGGCGTGTTGTCCAGGATGTACTGAAGCATAAGAAGTTCAAAGCTACTCCTTCGTTTGTGAGGCATACTGTTCTTGTCAAGCTTATGCAGGAAGATGACGTGGCATGCCTCCACAAACAAGTTTATCAGTGGCAAGGCCACAAGGTTGTCTTCATGAAGGTTCACAGGATTGAG
The DNA here is from genome assembly GCF_002162155.2 of Triticum dicoccoides. Taxonomy (NCBI): domain Eukaryota; kingdom Viridiplantae; phylum Streptophyta; class Magnoliopsida; order Poales; family Poaceae; genus Triticum; species Triticum dicoccoides. The sequence goes on from NC_041393.1 coordinate 98,479,822, forward strand.
CTGCTACAGGACGTCCTCGATGATGTTCATGGCAAGGTCTGTCTTGTGTCCAGCCCAAATTAGATCGAGGCATGAAATAGTTGCCCCAGCTAGTGTTTAATAGTAGTTTGGATTGTGTCTAATTATCCGAACCTTGCCTGTTATCGACCCCTCTGGGGCTAGTACTCTGAATCCGTCTATAGGAACTGCTGCTACTTTTGTGTGCCCGTGAATCATGTGAGAACCATCGTAATTGTTGCCGAAACAGATGCGTCCTCACTAGTTTTTTCATGAATATGGCATGGTAAGACATAAGTTGTCACGGTTTATCATACGAGCAGTGTGTGTTTTGATGAAATAGAGCACTCGTTTGAGAACCGTGCGCCGACATATACATAAGTACAGTACTTGTGAACACTGTTGGTGCTATCCCACTTGTAAGCAGTTGTGCAAAACACGGCACATTGGCTCAGCTCGCTTCAACACTAGGCTATCGACCAGCTAACAATCAACAATCTGCTGTCTGACATATAAGCAACTATGTATCTTGTTACAGTGGTTCATGCAGTTAATTGAGGCCACAATGTAATAAATTCCAAATGTTCAACGCTAGTCCAGCACTCATGTGGAACACTCACATTAAACTTGTCTTCATAAAAATCTTGAAAAGCACAAGTTAAGCAGTTTTATACATCTCAATGATTCATAGAACATAACAAACATATACTAGTTCATAGCAAAAGACAAAGTTGTGAGAAGGTTTACAAATCAGGAAAAAACAAGCAAGGCTTCTCTGAGCAAAGGGCCTCCCGGCAGGCTTAAATTTCCTGGAGTTCACTCTGGTTTTTTCTTGTTGCCACCATCCAAGGTTAGGTTCTCTCATTCCAGAATAACCAATTATAATTGTGGTCTCGGCTGGAATGTTGAACTGAACCATGAAGTGTACTGACCAGTTGAAATGCTTGTGCATTCCACTAAATTTAAGCACCGTTATTTGCAGAAATAAGCAGACCACAATGCCTCTTGTCCGCGCACCTGTCCAAAAAACCGCCGTGCAGTCATGCCAGCTAGTCCTCAGTCCGTGGAAGAACTGGCAGAAAGTGCATTCCCGGGCTAGGATGCAGTTGTTTTTGCTCATCCCTGCACTGCAATCAGGAACTAAAACGTACGAATCAGCTTCTTTTAGATTGCGTTGGTCATTCTAACTTAGTTACTACCAATGTAGGAATACCTTGAAGACTGGAGGTTAGACGACGGCAACGAGGGATAGCCATCTCATTTTGCGCAGTTGTACTAAAACTGAGGTGTGTGCTTTTGATTGCACGGATAGAAACGATACGGAGACAGACATCCCGAAACGATATGGAGACAGACATCCTTGTTTGCGCAAATACGAAATACGGTTATTTAAACAGTGACAGATATTACTACTTTCCCCCGTTTCCTCTTAGAACCAAGTCCTAGATTCATGCTACATCTTTCCCACTTTCTTCCCTATTTGAACCAATGCTTTGAGTTGACTGTATGAACTAGCTTTACTTCTAATAATAGTAGAAGTCTAGGTGGCTTTGGAACAGCGGATGGAAGTAGAAAAGGATCCATACAAAGGGGGAAGAGCTGGGGCAGTAGAGCAAGGCAGGTTTCGAAGGAATATATACACGAGGGTCATCGGCATGAGGCAAAGACGGTGTCGGGAGGCCGCATCTTGGCCACAATACCGCAGGGAGGAAGAAGGGGTCAGAGGCCCTCCCAAGCCGGCGCTCTCTCGGAGAGAACGGCACGGCTGCCGATCGGGACGCGCGGGCAGCCGTTGGTCTCCTCCCTCGCCGCCGACAACAGCGTGAACGATGCACCTACACCCCCTGCCCCGGTCGAGGTTGTCCGGCCGGATTTGTGACCAGCCGTGAGCTGAGAGAGAGTGTGTGGCCACCTATGTCTTGCTTAGATCTAGAGAGCATGAGAGATTGAACGAGAGGAACCCTAGTAAAGCAAACGCTAAGGCTCCTGTTTTTATATATAGTGGAGTGATTTTGTTGTACCGGCTTCAAAAAAATGGCTCCTACGTGTACCCGCGAGTGGGTGTGAGAGAACTAGTGCGTGCGTGCACCACTTCTCTTCGTGAGAGTACAATATATACTATGCCCAAAGAACGTTCGGCGCAAGAGTAGTAATATAAGTGTGTGACGTGTGAGCTAAAATAAAATGTGCGCGCCGTCTTTTGTTTTTTATAAGTTCTGAGGGTAGGGTGTGAAGAGCACATATGTGTGTGACGTCTACCTGCAGATAGACGGTGGGTGCGACGTGCGAGTCTGCGAGAGGACTTGGGAGAGTCGTGACTCGTGAGGGTGTGTGTGCGTGAGAGAGAGAGGGGCACGTATCAATGCAATGCATGTGTCCGTAAATCATTATCCGACAAACGTTAGCCACAAGCCTTTTCCTGACGAACGCCGTAAGAACCATTAGATCGGCATCCGACAGTGTCAGTTTTGCCATGTCATTTAACAGAACGGCCGCTCCTCCTACACACAAATCTTCCACGTGAGTGTTAGCAACTCCAGTATGCTCCCTCCATTCCGAAATGCAGTGCATATAGCTTTATTGAAAATTAGAACCTCGCAAACTTTTACCGAGTTTTCATGTACCAAATTGCACATGTAGAATACCCTGTATATATCATTTCATTCATCTTCGAGAGGTAACTATAAAGATGGGTGAGGAGTCTACAAAGAAAGACCATCGTATCACCCGCAGCAATTTCAACCATCCTTTAGTGTAGAGGAATATCATAGGAACTCTATATGATATGACTTTTATAGGATTTTTTTCCTTTAGAGCCAATTGGTTCATAGGAATAGATTCATATACTCTACTTTCAAAGGAAATAAACATGATATCATTTCTATAGATTTAGAGCCACTTGGTTCATATGAATGGATTCCTATACTCCCTTAATTTCAAAGGAAAATAAACATTAGCGTATATTCAATAGAAAAGTTCCTATGATATGAACCAAATTACATCTCTTTACTAATCCCTCCTCATAGGAATTGAGATACATGTCATCTCTAGATTCAATAGAAAAGTTCCTATGATGTGAACCAAATGACATCTCTTTTCCAATCCCTACTCATAGGAATTGAGATCCTCCATGTCATCTCTTTCCCTACTACTTCCATGTATACATCTTCTATTCCTAAATAGATAGTACAACCCACTAGTAGCTTTTTTCAAAAACATGCAACTATGGCACAAGAACTATATAGTGTGCCAATAACTTTGAAAGATGGTCGCTGGATGAAGCTAACCCGACAGTGCAGAGATGGGCAAATCCGAGCACTACTAGTCGTTGGATATCATCAACATTCCACCAGATATGCCACATGTACAATTTAGAAGACTCCATGGTTGAACTTAAGCATAATGCACAAACCTCAAAACACAAGCACTTCTCCTTTGTTCTAGAATCTTCTGTGTCATAATTGATTCTTTTTCTAAATGAAGTGCCATTATTTGTTTTTTACTTTATGATTTACAATGCACAACCCCATGAATCTTAACATTTTTATAAAACTAATTGATTTTGAATGAGATGAACTATAAGAACTAAACGAACATCTACATCATGCATATATGACTCAAAGCTTTACATGCTATAGTGTGTATTTATTCATAATTTGGTTTCGAAATCTCATGCGTTCAATACATGTGTACCTTACTAGTTTTGAGTAGAGTAGCAAATTTCATGCGGCCCCAGGTATATCAAAATGCAGGGCCCATGCATCATTGCCTTTCGGTCGAACCTACGTCCACAATTTTCTATACGTGCTATATCTCCACTGGTCCCCGAACCCAAAATGCTGCCTCGTTCATGTAAAACCAAGTGGCCCACACATATTTAAGGCGTCGACTCGAACCCGTTTACTACGACGTGGCCCCGCATGCCGTAGTACTCCTACAAACCCTACTGCCGCACTCATCATCGGTTTTCTTCAAGAGGACGAGGGAGAAGCCGATTTGTAGTGGAGGCGCTTTCATAAAAAGGATCTGTAGTGGAGACCCCTACCCTAGGGTGCCCTAGGTAGCTACCGCACGCATCATTGTTTTCTCTTTTCTTTATGCTCTTGCACACTAGAGTGAAATGATGGTTGCTTCGTCCATCCAGCTTAATGCGGGAAAGGTGGGGCTTTGTGATTTGACCCCTCATCACTCATTTTCTACTACTGCGGCGCTACGACCGGGGTGCCTCCAATTCCAACCGCTGCTCCAAACTATAATTTTGTGCATCGCACATGGAACAAGATGGTGGATGAGCCACATGTCTGCCAAAGGGGTCCTGTTAAGTGTGTCGCCATTTCGTGTGCGGACTGACCCTGCTTGAGTTGCTACGCCAACACGACAGGAGCAGCCTACCACTTGGTTTTGCTCCTTGGTGAATCCCGACTATATTGATCTAAAAAGATACGTGCTGAACTACCCTATCTGTCTCGGCTTTTTACTTGTAGGCGTCTCGGTTTATAGGGCCTGCACGTAGTTCTAGGTCATCCATTTGACTAACTAAATATGAGTTACTATGTCACAAAAAGTATATCATTGCATTCTTATTGGTTGATATGTGAAGAAACAAGAAACGAGGTAGAAGTTAATGCACCGCGCCTTAATATTTTGAGATTATTTGGTTTTCGTAAGATGACTTACTCACCTAGACGGAGGGAGTAGTTGTATTTAAAAGTCGAGGGCGGGGCTTTTCCTGCGCGGTAGGCGGGGCAGTTCTGCCTAGTCGGTTTGACAGAGACGCGAGAAGACGAGGGAGTAGGTTGCTGCAAACGTAGGGTTGTGTGATTTGACAGCGAGTTACTGCTGGACAGGTGGGGCCCCATGATTTGACTTGCCATTATCATTTTAACTGTGGTGCTACGACCGGCGTGAGTCTCCCGATTCCTGACCACCTCCACACAGGTGCCTCTCCCAATGCTCCAGCATGTAGTAGTAGAGGCTGGCTCTTGCATGAGAGCCCACTTCTCCACTTTTTCCTTGCCTCTCTTTCCTCCACATATGCAAAAATGCCATGTAAAGCGCACTATTGTACTTACTTGCTCCTATAGGTGCTTAAGCTTGCCACATAGGCATAAAGTCTGATGTGGAAAGTTAATCAAGAAGAGAGAGTCTAGTTTGGTGACCCAAGGAAGAAACGGTGCTAAGCGCGTGTACCTAGGTGAAAAGACAATTTTGAGTCTATAGCTAATTAAATGAAGCAAACTTAGCAACACAATTTCATTGGAAGAGGTCACTCCTTGGCAAATGCAATAAATAGTAGTACTCCCTGTGTCCCATTATATAAGAACGTTTTTGACACTACACTAGTGTCAAAACGTTCTTATATTATGGGATGGAGGGAGTACGAAGAAAGAGATAGAGAGGAGTAAAAAAACACTTATAGCCAACCTTGTTGTAGTATGAGTGACTAAGTGGTGACTATGTATGACATGCCAACATCACATAGCCTAACGCACCGTGTTAAATCTCGAAGGGCGCGACCGCGCGAGCGACGCGACGGTCATGGTAGGCGTGACCATGATACGGGTTGCTGGCAGCCCTTGGATCTGAGATCAAACGGTCGCATGCTAAGTTGCTGAAAAATTTAAGAATAACCCTCCAGGATAGGATATTCACCCATAGATCTAGAATCACGCTATGCAACCGTTCGATCTCAGATCCAAGGGCTCTCGGAAGCCCGTATCATGGGAGAATGGAAAGCCACTACCCTGTCGTTCGCACGCTGGCAGTTCGCTCCTACTCGTCCCCGCACGTCCTTTAATACTATGGCGGTTCGCTCCTAGTCGTCCCGTCCATTCACATTAGTACATTACGGCAGTTCCACTAATCCTAACCCTCCTCCCAAATCCATGGCGTCCCAAATCTCCTCGATCGGCGGTGAGTACAAGGTTAGGACCATCACCGGTGATGAGTTCGACGTCATCTACACCCGTACTTCTGCGATGGTGAAAGGATGCCTTTCTCGCTTCAGACGCATGTTCGAAAACTCACATGATGAGTGGGTCGCTGGGCTAGATGTTGAGTACACCACAGTCATGGGACGAGAGAAGGATCTAAAGGACAAAGAGAGGAAGAAGCCCGCCGTGATCCAGGTTTGCGTACATAACGTCTACCACATATGCCATGCCGACGTTGAGTGCCGGGATTTTAAGAACTTCCTCGAGGACAAAACAGTCAAATTCGTTACTGTAGACTTTAAGAACGACAAATAAGTCCTGCATCGGATAGGCCTCGTTGTAGGCAACCCCTTCAACCTCTAGAAGAATCGGCTGGTGCCCTCTCGTCAGCCTTCAATGCTGACCCTGGCAGGAGCCATGGTTCATCCTTCGTACGGTAAACTGGAGTAACCTCCATACACGTTTCATCGTCATGCATGGCAGCGGAATGTACTAGATATAGACCACATCCAGTACGCTGCAATGGATGGTTACCTTTGTTTCAATATCTACAAGGGTTCGATGAAGAGCAACAGCCAAGTTGGCGGTTCAAGCAAAGAAGTATCAGCCAAGAGGAAGAGGGACAAGGACGAAGTCGAGGACGTGGACGAGGACTCCGAGTAAGGTGGCAGTGTCGTTGCATTATGGTGGTTCTAAACTTCTAATGCAGTGTCTACCGGATTAGTTGCATAGTTTAATTTCAGGTGTGCTTAGTTTAATTTGAGGGGTGTGTTGTGTTGAGCCCCCAGCAGAACTATGTTATGTTTCTTCTCGTTACTTTAACTCTTCAGTATGTACATACTAGTACTAGTATTTCTTTAATAGAATTTAGCACCCCAATTAAGCACGTACTAGCTTTTTTAATAGTACTATATGCATAATTTGGCGACGAGTGCTCTCTATATGTACCACCTTTTTTTCAAATTTCAATTTTTTCTCCATGGTGCAATCCATCGATAGTGGAGTACTACCTCCATCCTGGTTTATTGGTCCTCATTGTAATCTGTGCCAAATTTTGACCATAAATTTAACTAACAAAATGCTCATGCATGTCACAAAAAATTATATATTTGAATACTATGTTCGAATATGAACCCAGCGTTATAATTTTTTCTAACATGCACTAACATTTTGTCAGTTAAATCTTTGGTCAAAATTTAGCACAAACTACATAGGGGACTAATAAACCAGGTCGGAGGTAGTAGTACTGTACAAAAGTATACATTTTTTAAAAGGCTAGCGTACTGTTCATCATATATATATATAGCCAGTTAAATTCTCAACCTAGAATGACGTGCACGCCATGTAGTAAACCGATCCGGAGGAAGTATAGTAAAAATGAGGTGATTTTATCGAGCGATCGGCGGGAGAGCATGGCCTATCATGCGGTCCCACGTGTCATGATGTACCAAGGCGATGCGTGTGTCCCTCTTGAGGCAGAAGCAATACTAGTACGTGGTTTGAGATGATGTCGAACCGAAGTGTGAAATAATGGTTGCTTCGTTCGTCTGGGAAGGTGCGGCATTGTGATTTGACGTCTCATTGCTCATTACTACTACTAGGCCGGTACGAGTGGGGTGCGTCCCCCCTGCTGTTATGCACTGTTATTTGGTGCTTGACACGTCGACCCGATTGCTATATGTCCCACATGTCGGCGACAGGAATTACAGAATTCATGAAAGGGAGCGTCGATAGAGGAATATACTACAAAATTCATGAAAGGGAGCGACTTAGTTTTGGAAAAATCTGTTTTTACGGAGTACGTACCCACTAGGGTTTATAGGGCTCATCTAAAAAACATTCGTTTTTCCATTTGATAAGTCTCAATTCTACTATACTAGTAGTAGTACCATTACATGTTGGATTTCGAGGTGCGTTAGATCACCCGACGCAAGCAGTGTCAAGAGGAAACTAATCAATGCATGTACAAGTTCATGGAAATTTAGTGGTCATTCATGCATTCGTTCTAATTAATGCATCGGTAAACATAACTTCTTGAGAAAAACGAGTGTACTATGCAAACTACGAAATTAATTCGACCACTCACCGTCTACCTTGGTTGGAGAGATTTTGAAATTGAGCCATAAACTGGAAAGGCTCGATTACTATTTGTGGCCTTGTATAGATGCAAAATGTATTTTTTATAGTGGCCTTGTATAAGTAAATGGAGGGAGTACTAACCAAAGTATGTACGTAACTAGTAGGGACGAGGAGTAAACGCAGGGAGTAGTAAATTTTTCTCCTCGTCCTACAAGCCACCATGCGCATGGGCGAGGGAGGAGCAAGCTTCACCTCATCCTGCGAGCCACAGCGCCCGTGGGCGGGGGAGACAGCGTACTAAGCAAGTTTCTCCTTGTTCTGCGAGTTGACGGGACACATCAAAAGTACTCCAGTGTATAGAGCCTTGCCTCTAAGGTAGGGCCCACATGGTTTGCCTCTTTTTTTAATTTAACATAACGCGTCTCCCTCCACCAAGTGGTCAACCAGTACACGTGCCAAATTACCACGTGGGCTGCCTTTTTTGTACAGAAATGAGCTCCACCGTGTACCCGCGCGGGTGTGGTTGGGAAAGAGACAGGAGTACGTGTGCCGTGCGTGCACCTCTTCTCTTCGTGCACGTCCCCCACCTACGTGGGTGTGTGAGAGAGAGATACAAACCTAGACATAATGCGTCGTCCATCCCCATGCCTCCGCCCAGTCCGACCACCAGTCACCACCATGGCACCACGCCCCACTCCTCCTCACCTTATCTCTCATATTTCTCCCTCCATTTTTATATACAAGGGGCCACTATCAAAATTACAATTTGCAGATATACAAGGCCACTAACACTAATCGATGCAATATTAATGGTGTTTGCCTCATGGTACTAGCAAAGGAGGACATTAATTATCCCTTGCATGCATGCGGGGGTTTGTAAAAAAATGCATCTTGATGTTCCGTGCAATGCACGGGCATCTTTCTAGTCCATGAAAACAACACATGGCAAAATTCCACGGCGAACGAGGGATTTGAATCTCTTGGGAGCGGCTGTTTGGATCTTGCTCAGGGTAGCCAAAATATTGGCGACCCTTTTGTCCACCGGTGCCTTTGCCACCGATGAACGAGGAATGGCTCGGGTGCTCATGCTGTCATGCATCCTCCAGCGCGCACGTTGGAGACGAGCTCACATGAGCTGTGTTTTTTTGTCCCACAACGCCGCCCGAGCCGCTCACGGACTGACCGGCGACCCGCAAATTACGCCATCCAACCATAGCCGCACACATTATGACAGCAACTCAACCAACCGGACAAAATTCACGCAAACATGTAGACAAACTGATATTTCATATAAACAACAACGGAAATCATATAAAATACCGGGTTTTCACACAAACATGACGGATTTCATTACATTCAAATGAACTACGCGGTGCTAGTTCTGGACAGCACGGGTATATAATACCTGGCCTAAATGGTCGCCCGCCGATCGATTTGTGTTACTCATGTCCGGCAGCACGATCACCGGACTGCCGGGAGCCCCGGAGGTATATGCTTCAGCGCAAAGGACGGCTCGCTTCCCCACTGCCCAACTGATATCATTGGCTGGTGCCGAAGATGATGGTGGCCGGCACCGGTTCGAGTTCATCACCGGCCACTACTTCACCATGGCTGGCACCGGCTCGAGTTCATCCTAACATTCCCCTCTTCCGTGGAGCCCATGCGGGGTCGACGAAGGTCCTCGCAACAAAAGGATCCGGCAAGACACCTGCTGTGTACGCCGGTGTCGCCTCCGCTGTGGCCTTCATGGGACCCAAGTGGTGGCGGCGGCCTCCCTTGATCTACTTCTCCTCGATGATGGCGGCGGACGCGGAGGCACTGGCCACCGACTCATCTCTCTCCGCGCACCCGGCTTCTGTCGCTGCTTGCATGGCGCGGCCGCCGGCATGGGAGTCTCGGCCACAGAAACGGGAGACGCGGTACAAGGCGGCGGCGTGGACGGCAGCCACGACGCCCGTGCGCCGCTCCTCGTCGAGCTGGCCTGGAGCGGCGAGTTGTTGAACCGCACGCCGGCTTGGGGGTACAACTGGCTCCGTCGGGCGAGGGGACGGAGGTGGATCAGCAAGCTGCATAGCTCGTATCCGGCGGGCTACCCAGCCGGCTTGGATGCAGAATAACTACTCTTCGTAAGCCATTGTAAGAGTGGACAAAATGGTGGAGGAGATAGGGGAGCGGCGGAGGTGTGCGATTCTTGGCCGGCGTTTGGCCTCGTTTAAATAGGAGATTAAATAGATGGCGGACGGGAGGAGCTCGGCCAGCGTTACGTTTAATGCCGGCCCGGTCATGAACGGACGTGTGTCCAGAGTGGGTTTCTCGGCTTCCACACGGGCGGGTTTATGGAGGCATTTGAATGCGGCACGAAGGCGTGTTCAGCCGGGCGTGCCGCGAGTGGCGCCCTCGACTCTGACCTAGGACACTGCATCTTTCTTCCACTGACGTGTGGGCTCTTTGGGTGCATGGCCTGCATGTCAATGACCCAACGCAGGCAGCGCACAGCAGAGGAACCTTTGGTGGGCCAGGGCGGTCAGAAGCGGGCATTTCATAAACCGATGATTGTTCATTGAGTGTGACGTCATCTTTTTCATGTAGTTAAGCCTACTATGTTGATAGCCCGTTCGATACGTTGTGATTCATAAAGACCGATGAAAACATCAATGTTCTGCTTATCACAGATAAGATTGATTAATACCCGTAACAATCCATGTCCTTAACAAAGGGTGCATGCACGTATAGGTTGAGCGTGTGTCTTGCGTCGTGTGTTGTGTGCATGCAGGCGTGCGAGTGTTGCGTGCGTGCAAGGGTGCGTTTCAGTGTTGCATGCATGGGTGCGTACGTGCGTGTGTTCGTGAGTGCATGTGTACGTGTCAGTGTTGCACGCTAGCATGCGTGCGTGTGTACGTTATGTGTACGTGTCAGTGTTGCACGTCTACATGCGTGCGTGTCTTGCGTGCGTGCATGTGTACATGCGGGGTGAGGCTACACATCAGTCGACTGACTTTTTCATCTCTGGTCATTAGATTTTCCAGCCGTTGGGTACGAAATCAAGGGCCTCCAGTTTATCATCAAACTCCACCCCACCCCCCCTGAGCCGCCAGCCACCACCGGTCGAACCGCCCGCCCCCGCCGCCCGCGGCCGGCCCGCCCTCCCCGAAACCACTCCCCACCACCGGTCCGCCGCCGCACCAGCCATCCCT
>NC_041393.1:98491510-98512163 GCF_002162155.2 Triticum dicoccoides
TGCCAACCAAAGGTCTCACGACTTCGAATACCCACCGACCACTAGTTTATTACCATTTATGTCCTTCATATATGCGCTGACGGGTGGGCCCTATGGTAATGTGCGCTGCTGAATGTGGACCGTTTGACTGGTCAATTGATCGTGTTATCAACAAATTACGGAGCTGTATGGTGAGCCAGTGACCGTATGATCACCCTAAAATGTACTCCTATTTTATTAACACAGTACAGACTCAAACTACCATTTCTTTCTTTCATATACGGGCTGACAGGTGGGCCCCATGGTTACGCGCCCCGATGGTGCAACACTAGTTGTGTCGTTTGACTGGTCAATTGATTGTGTCATCAACAAAATACGGAGTTGTATGGGTGAGCCAGTGACAATATAATCATGACATGTATTTGTTTAACACAGTACAGACGCAAGGGCTCATATATACGCGCAAGCACTCACCGCTATAGGCGCACACACGCGAACCCTACCCCTATGAGCACCTTCGAGAGAGTGGGCCAGCATATATGATCTTGAGATTTTACGAAGTCACCATAGGTGCCTCGTAGTCAAGTGGAACGTCTCCTCCCACTGAATGTACATCGCCGGAAAATACTGAAATTAACACAAGATAAATGCGAGCACGGGGACTTTTACCTTGGTGGGCTCGAGAAACCACTATCCTCTAACCTTCCAACCACATGTTGGTTAGCACGACAAAATGTATGTGGTGACCATGATGAGCTTATTCTGAAGTCCAGTGACCATATCGTGCTTTCGCTTCAAATACAATGACCGTAAGTGTCGTCAACAAAATACGGAGCACGCATCAAATGCAAAGTCCGTCAGTGTCATCAACAAAATATGGAGACGTATCGTGAGCTAGATACCGTTGTACTATTGTATATGCTTATTTTCTTAGTGGCCGATTGCGTGTGTGGTGTGGTGGGCACATCATTTCTAGTTGTGGTGGGTCAACATGAAGACTCATGGGTCGGTTCCATCCTACGCCACATATAGGTTCGACCGAGACGTGTTATACGGAGACCCATGTGGAGGACTCGGCGTACAACACGAAGCTACCAGAGTCACGGAGGACTCTATCCCCACTGGTGATAAGCCGACTATATATGATTTGTAACCCTAGGCCCTTAGTATGTTATACAAGCTTGGTTGCTAGTTCGTCGATAGTATACACACACGCACAATGCCTGGTATTCACGTGTACTTTGTACACACCCCTATCACTAATATACAGTACCAGGAGTAGGCTCTTTCTTCAACTGCAAGGGTCCGATCCGAACTAGGGTAAAACTTTGCCTCGTATTACCATCCAGCCTAACAGCCAGGGATATCCTACCGAATGACATGATGAAATCATATCTACCAACTACTATTAGAGACGTGTGTCGGGGGGGGGGGGCAATGTGTGTGAGAGAGACCTAAAGATAACGTGCGTGCGGGAGACACGTAGGCACATATATGTGCGTATAGAGGGCTAGTAGAGACCGTGCGTGTGTATATATGCATGTGAGAGAAATAGTGTTTTCCAACTAAGATTAGTGAAAAGGGTGGTACATAGTAGTCAGAAAGAGAGAGAGAGAAACAGAGAGCATGTGCGTGAGACACCCCGACACCCTAAGAGAGATTGTGAGCATGTGTGAAAGAGAAATGCCGATGCATATAAAGTGTGTGCACTTATGCGTTAGATAGAGAGATATATAACGCGTTTGTGAGAACGGGGCGAGTCATAGTGCATCTACGTGTAAAAGGCGGTTCTATGCATTAAATTAAAATATAAATGGCATTATTATATTTGGATGAGATCATGAATTTTGCAAATTTGCGTATGGACGAAAATCGGTCTATCATACACCCATACTCTATTGAATTCTAGCATGTGCATGTGCTTATTTCATATTATCGATCCATAGAGTGAGAGCGGTTTGAAATACAGGCAATGGATGCTTTTGCAATTCATATATAAACATTAATTAGTGCACTCCATGTTGTTAGTGTGAAGCACTTTATACATTTGTCACTTGCATGGATACATTCCAAATTGCTAGCTATGAAATAAAATACATGTCGAATTCAACATAAAGGGGGTTTCGAAGATTCGAATTCATAGGAAGTGCATTCATCTCTTTGAACCCGAGATAATGGCATTTGTAAATCAGATGTAAAAGGGGGCATCAATCTTTGTTGTGAGTTTGAACATGTTATATATATTCATACGCATATCTAACTTTTTTTTTGCAACCAAGGAGATTATACCTGGAACCATGCATGAACTGAGGTAAGTTGCATATTTTTTAATATATACTCGTGTACAATGCATATTAAAATTTACCCCCTCCATTCCAAAATAATCGTAGCTTTAGGATTTTCAAGAGTAAAGATTTGTGAAGTTTGACAAATCCTGAAAGTTCAATTCAAGAGAACCAAAAACGTTAATACTTCTGCTCCCAAATATTGAACGAAGCACCAAATAGGCCTCTTGTCACCCGAAACCGCACGAGACTAATGTTTTGGTGGTAGGAAATTACTGTCCTGACTCTGGCATGTGTAGCCTATCGGCCCGATGTCTAAAGGTCTAAACCGGGGTAGGTTTGTAACTTCACCAAGACGCCAGTCTCAACCGCCTCCGAGAAGCATTCATACGCCGTGGGCGACTAAACACCCATGCGCTCAGCCGAAATCTATCCCGCCCACATTTGGGACACCTGACATGACTGTCCTACCCCCAACCCGCAATATGTCCGAAATTTTAGATGGGGGCAAAGTTTGTAACTTTCCCCAAATTTCAAACAAGCGCGTCTCAAACCGAAACATTGTTCCCCCTTAGTTCCCCGCCTCCCTCCGTTTCCCCATTCATACTCCGTGGGCGCGAAAATGCCCTCTCCACCAACCGCGAAACCCCAGCCTCCTCCGTCCTCCACCCCATAGCGGCCAATCCACTGCCGCCCTCCTCCATCACGCCGGAGCCAGTTCCCTGACGTCGTCGTCCAACGCAACCGTAACGGCAATGCCCTCAAGGACTTAGCAGCTGAAGCCGAGGCAGAGCTGCCTCCATGACGCCGACGCTGATGTGGGCCGTACCAGAACCACTCCGACCACGCCGTCATGTGCCTCACTGCTGCGGCTCCACTGTCGCAACCGTCCACCGCACCGGAGTTGTTCTCGCTACGCCGTCGTTCGCCGCCGCGGATCTGCTTCCCCGCCGCCGACAGACGGCCATCGCACCACACTCAACAACTTGGCCATGGGTTCGTCCAAGGCTGCACCGTCCTCCACAACTTCTGGTTTCCGGTGAACAACAAGATCGTCGGAAAAACAGAAGGAGGACACAACACTGCCAGCAGAAAGAGGTACTCCTCTTCCCTTATTCGTGCAAATCTTACGTCTCCGCTCACACTATATTCATCCCACGAAAGAAACTAGTTGAGCACTTCTTACTGCAACTTCTTCGTGATACTAAATGCACAAGGTTTCCTACCTTTTACTATTTCACCTTTGCTAGAGGTCAGTAGCCCGCCTGGATTTCAATTCAGGGTCAGTCGAACCGCAATTAAAAGAAGCAGCACCCGCTTAGGCGCGCGGAGCACCTAGTCCGCCTATTCCCCGGGGAAGCGGCACATCAGTGTCTACCATAGGGGTGTGGGGCGCAGGAGTTGCTTGCGCCCGATCTGGAGGTCGGTGGGGCTTGAATGGATGGCCGGGGGGGCGGTGCCAAGCACCGCGGTGCAGTGAGGTCGAGGGGAGGGCGCAGGCAGGGGAGGAATACTGGGCCGGTGGTCGCTGGCGTTTCGAGGAAGATCGTCAACACTGACTGGCTGGAGGTAGATGAAGGCGATCTGCCCGTTCTTTGTACATCGGACGGTGCAGAAAAAATGGACTGACCTATTTGCTTTTAGTCGACTATTATTTTCATAGAATCATGTAGTAATTGAGTGTGCCATGCATGTTGTAGAGCTATCATATGTCTCCCGTCATTTATTTCTCACCGACCTGCTATCTGCTACCTTTACACTGTACTAATTGTGCACACACATCACCCATACTCACACTATTGTTTTTTTTATGCATGGGTATTTCAGACTCTGACGCAGTGTTGATGAATGCAGAAAAGAAAAGACAGAAGTCACTCCAGTGTAATTCGAAGATAAGCACTAAGCATTTCAGCGCTCTAATGGGTGTAGTGTCAGCAGTTGGAGACAGTAAATGTAGCTCTGCAGTTGATGATCTCAATTGCCACACACAACCATCCCAGGTGCTTGCTTTAACTTCGCGCTGTCAAATGTGGTTGCATGTTGCATATGGTGTCTAGCTTGTATTGCTTCCAATTTGGTTTAATTGCATCTGCTTACTTTACACATTATACCTTTGATAATGACATGCCTTCCTATTTTTGATACATACTACATATGTCTATTAACCATGTTCATACATCAAACTAATGCTCTTTTGTATCCCTCATCAATCACTTATGATGAGACAGTCACCCGGGTGGGTTACTGTGAGACGCCCTACTCGTTTAAAGAGTGCAGTGTCATCCTCCCCACATGATTCTCAAGAAACAACAAGGCTAAATGAAGATAGTCAACGTAGCTCTCTAGTTGATCACCGCAATTCCCCCACACCACCATTGCAGGTGCTTGCTCTTACTTGGCAGTGTGATATGTGGTTTGCATGTTGCATATGGTGTCTACCTTGTAATGCTTCTAATTAGGGTAAATTGCATCTGCTTAGTTAACACATTATACCTGTGAATATGACATGCCTTCCTGTTTTTGGTACATACTACGTCTTTCTATTAACCATGTTCTTACATCAAACTACTTTTCTTGTGTATCCCTCATCAATGCTCCTAATTTGTTAAATTGCATCTCCTTAGCTTACACATTATACATGTGAATATGACACGCCTTCCTGTTTTTGGTACATACTTCATCTGCCTATCACACCATGTTCTTACATCAAACTACTGTTCTTGTGTATCCTGCGTCTATCGCTTATGATGAGACAGTCACGCGCGTGGGTTAATATGAGACGCAATACTCTTATAAAGAATGCAATTTCATCCTCTCCACATGATTCTCAAGAAACAACAAGCCTAAATGAAGATATTGAATGTTGCTATGTACCTGAAGACAGCACTTCCCCTACACCACCATCACAGGTGCTTGCTCCAACTTCGCAGTGTGATATGTGGTTGCATGTTGCATACGGTGTATAGCTTGTAATGCTTCTAATTAGGGTAAATTGCATCTGCTTAGTTTACACACTATACCTGTGAATATGACATGCCTTCCTATTTTTGGTACACACTACATCTATGTGTTAACCTTGTTCTTACATGAAACTACCTCTCTTCTGTATCCTGCATCAATCACTTACGATGAGTCACCTTTATTCGTTGCATATTGCATATTATTTCTAGCCTGTTGCCATGTATTGCTTCTAATTTGGTCAAATATATTTGTTAGGGCACCCTTTTAATTTGGCAGAGTGATATTGGTTTCATCTTTCATATGGTTTCTAGCTTGCATCGATTCTAACAAGTTCAAGCACCTTGTGCTTAGTTTACACTTTATACATCATACATGTCAATATGTCATGCCGTCCTGTTTTTCATACATATTCCATCCTCCTATCATGTGGCTGCCTTACATGAAAGTAGTGTTCGTCAGTATCATGCATCAATAAGTTCTGAAGAGCAAATTTTATTCCTTTTTCTTGTGGGTTTGACTTGACAAGGCAAAATCAAGAAAGAGGAAGGAAAAGGGTAAGGAAGGCGATGATGGTGGTCCTCTGCAGCAACGTAAACGGAGCATCTGTACCGATTCTCCTTGTACTGATAGTGCATTACATGGTCCAAGTCTCCGCTCCCCTACTCCACCATCCAAGGTGCTTGCTCTAACTTGGCAGTGTGATATCTGGTTGCATGTTGCATATGGTGTCTAGCTCGTATTGCTCCTAATTAGTGTAAACTGCATCTACTTAGCTTACACATGATACATGTGAATATGGCACGCTTTCCTGTTTTTGGTACATACTATATTTGTCTATCACACCATGTTCTTACATGAAACTACTCTTCTTGTGTATCCTGCATCAGTCACTTATGATGGGACACCTTTAAGTTGGCAGTGTGATATTGGTTTGCGTCTTGAATATGATTTCTAGCATGTATTGCTTCTAGTTTGATGAACGCCACCTATGACGAGACAGTTTTAACTTGGCAGAGTGATATTGATTGCACCTTCCATATGGTGTCTTGCAGTGTTTCTAATTTGTTGAAGTGCCTTCTGCTTAGTTACCACATCATAGGTGTGAATATGTCAAGCCGTCCATTTTTTCGTACATATTCCATCCTCGCATCATGTGTTTGCCTTTCATCCGAGTAGTGTTCATCAGTATCATGCATGAATGAGTTATGAAGAGCGAATTTTATTCCTTTTTCTTATCGGTTTGACTTCACAATGCAAAATCATTACAGCTGAAGGAAATTAGTCCGGGAGTGGATGATGGTGGTCCTTCAGAGCAACTCAAACAGGGGGTCTCTAAAGATTCTACTCCGCCATCCTCCCAACAAGATTCGCAAGACAACACAAGGCTGGACAGTCGACGTAGCTGTGTAGATGATGAGAACATCTCCCGTACTCCACCATCACAGGTGCTTGCTCTAACTTGACACTATTATATGTGATTGCATGTTGCGTATGATGTCTGGCTTGTATTGCTTCTAACTTGAATTGCATCTGCTTACTTTACACATAATGCCTGTGAATATGACACGTGTTCCTGTTTCTAGAACATACGTGTACATGATGAGCACATCTCCCCTACTTCACCATCACAGGTGCTTGCTCTTACTTGGAACTGTTATACGTGGTTGAGTTTTCCGTATGATGTCTAGTTTGTATTGCTTCTGATTATGTAGAATTGCATCTGCATAGCTTACAACTTATACCTGCAACGATCACTTACCCATAAGACACATTTAACTTGGGACTGTGATGTAGGTTGCATCTTGAATTGTCTTCTAGCTTGTACTGCTTTTAATTTCTTGAAATGGCACTTACGACGAGACACTTTTTACCTGATAGAGTGATATTGGTTGCATGTTCATATGGTGCCTAGCTTTCATTTCTTCTAATTTTGTTGAAATGCCTTCCGCTTACTGTTTTTTCATACATATTCCATCCTCCTATCGTACGTGTGAATATGAAACGCTGTCTTTTTTTGTATATATTCCATCCTCATATCCTGCGCTTGCCTTACATCAAAGTAGTGTTCGTCTGTATCATGCATCAACGAGTTATGCAGAGCTAATTTTATTTGGTTTTGACTTCATAAGGCAATATCAGAAAATAGGAAGGAAAAGAGTAAGTTAGGGGATGTTGGTGGTACTCCGCACCGACGCAAACAGAGACTCTCTAGATTTGCCACTGCTACTGCTAATGAAGTTGAAGTCCCAAGTCTACATGATGAGTTCATCTCCCGCACTCCACCATCGCAGGTGCTTGCTCTAAGTTGACAGTGTGATAATTGGTTTCATGTTGCATATGTTGTCTAGCCTGTATTTCTTCTATTTTGATTAAATTGCACCTGAGTTTGTACATTATACATGTGCATATGACATGGCTTTCTGTGTCTAGAATACACCGCATTTATCTATCATACCATGTTCTTACATCAAAGTACTGCTGTTGTGTATCCCGCATCAGTAACTCATGATTGGATGCTTTTAACATGGCAGTTTGATAGTGGTTGCATCTTGCAATGATTTCTACGTTGTACTGCTTCTAATTTTTCAAATTGCCACTTATGACAAGACACTTTTAACTTGGCAGAGTAATATTGGTTGCATCTTTCATATGGTTTCTAGCTTGCATTACTTCTATTTTCTTGAAAATCCTTCTGCTTAGTTTGCACATCGTAGCTGTGAATATGTCATGTCGTCCTGTTTTTCTTACATATTCCATCCTCATACGGTTGTCTTACATCAAAGTATTGCTTGTCTGTATCATGCATCAATGAGTTCCGAAGAGTGATTTTATTCTTTTGTGTTGTGGGTACAGCTTGACATGGCAAAGTCAAAAAAGAGCAAGGAAAATAATATAGTAGGGAGTGTTGTTACTCGTCGGGTGAAACGGAAAAGGTTCTGTCATCGAGATTCTACTGGCACTTATAGTGCAGTAGAAGGTCCAAGTCCACCGGCTAAATCTACAAACACAGTATCACCTGCTCCACCAGCTGCAGCATCCGCTTCAACTGTATCAGCATCTCAACCAGTTACTCGTTCGTTTGCTCCAGAACTGGCCAGTTCCCAAGCTGCCTTCACACCTAACACTACTTCTGAAGCACTGCTGACACAACAGGACTTGGCAAGATCAGATGAACCTCATGAGCATCAACACCAAGACGGTACCTGACCGAGTCAAGTTGCAGTTGCATGCTCCTTTATATGTACTCTCACAGTTTGATGTACACTAACACTTTCCATATTCGTTGTTGAACTAGCACCACGGCGCAAGCGGAAACAGACATCAGGGATAATGCTTGACAGATTAACAAAATCTAAAGGAGGAAGAATGGAGATCCATTTTGAGGCAGGTTTAAAAAGGCCACGTGATGCTACAGAGTCAGCCAAGTTAGTATCAGAGGCAGCCATTGCCGTTAGGTGTCATGCGTGTATCCTCCCAACGTGGATCCAGTACAGGAATGAGAAAGACAATACCCAGTTTAAAACCTTCCTTGACCATTTATCCGTAAGTAATGTTATTCATCGCAATTAGTAATATTGTCTTACTCTGTCCCATACTTTCTAGCTTCCTCCTAATAAGACTCACATTCTTTTTTCAACAGATAAGGTTCAAGTTGGATCTGAAAGATGATGCAACTAAACAAGCATGCACTCATGTTTTTCAGTCTGCTCTGCGACAGTATCGGTACCACCTTAGAAAATCTCACTTTGAAGGCAAGGCTAACAATGAAATCGCCCAAACATCCCCAGTGGAATATATTACAGATGAAGACTGGACAGCCCTCGTTAAACACTGGTCTGATCCAAAGTATCAGGTAGGCTATATGTATTTGATCAGACCACATATTGAACTTGTATTTATGTATGTGCCTTACAAGTGTATCTTCTTCTAGGCTAACTGTTTGAAGAACAAAACCAACCGTTCTAAAGTGAAATTCCAACAGACAACAGGATCTCGTAGCTATATTGCACACTGCGAGGCTCTTGTAAATAGCTGCTACTTCCTTCTTTTTTGTGTGCCATATTATCGTATCTATATTGACTTGTTCCAAATACAGAGGAAAGCTCGTGCGGACCAAAACGAACCTGAACCGAATGCAATGCAAATCTTCAAGCATTGCCACACCAGCAAGATGAAGGGCATGAGCACACCAGCTCAAGCCGCTGTTGTAAGTCCTTACTCCTCCTGCCTTGAACTGATTGGTACTGTGATGTGTTCATTTAACTACTTGGTTTGTAGCCAATGTCAGTTACTCTGTTCACTTTTATACATATTTGTCTTAACGTATCATTTCACCTTACATGGTTTAAAAGAGATGAAGGATATTCTTTTGGTCTTGATCTGTAATCTAGTTGTTATGTTCACGTGCGCACACAATGATAAAATAGCCTGTTTGTTTTATATCTGTTTGCCCATGATATGAATGATGTCATACTATGTTCATCCTACTTTAAACCATGTCTCTTTATCCTTAGATGTCAACGAATGTGAGGAAATAGACAATACAGTAGGCATGCTACATGGACATATGTTCTGAAAGTGATTTTATTATATAGTTGGCACTACAATACATGTTAATGTATTACAGTAGCTCACCAAAATAAGTTATGTATAAACGTTTAACCTACTTTGTTTGTTTTTGTCTCATTAATAACTTATCTGGTACACTAATCTACAAGTTCAAACTTTCAGGAAGCTATGGAACAAATGATTGAACAGCCACAACCACCTGAAGGTGACGAGGCTACTACAGGCACAATGTCACCTCTTGCTGCAGTGCGTCAGTATCTCTCCACTAACAGTGCAAAAAGCACCTTCCTGCGTAATTTTGGGTTGGTTGTCAAGGTAACCTCGTCCAAATCGCCTACTGAAGAAAATCTTCCTGCTAGACAGAATGATATGCTCCAGACACAAGTCCAATCCCTAATGGACGTTGTTTCGGAAACAAGAATAGTGGTTGAGAAATGTCGTCAAGATATGAATGGTTTTGAAACCAGACTATCAGGCATTCGCTTTGTTGTTGAAGAGCAATGGCGGAAAAAAGGTGGAGATCGTGCTGCTCCATCAGATTCTACAGTCTGAAACATTAGCACTCAGGTCAAATGATCTGTGCTTCTATACATCTGATGGTGCTTTTATCTGGAAGGATTGTAAACTTTATGCCAACAGGCCTTTTGTTGTATGATTGGAATTTATTTTGTTGTGATACAACATTTATGATGCTGCCACAGGCTGCAGTAATTACGACGCTATTTTTGTATAGTGTAGGTTTATCTTAGTAATGTATTCGGCCGAAAGCTTCATAGGAGCCCAACATGCCAACATTCGTCGGGCCCATTCCAATTGGGCTAAAAACGGTTATGGGCCGAAATTTGCATGTGGCCCACTAAAAATATCTGGGCTTAAATTAGCATAAGCTTTCAAATTTTTCTGGTAGGCCTGTGCCCATAGTGGGCCTTTAACAGGCCTAAACATAATTTGGGCCCTCAGTAAAAATAGGTCGTTTACAGGTGTAAATATCTCGAGCCCATAAAAAACATGGGCCTTTAATAGACCGAAAGTGAGATTGAGCCCTGATTGTGCCAAATAACTCACTGGGCTTAGCAGGCCGAAATGGTGGCCCATTTACGATGCGGATATTTGACAGGCCGAAATTCGGACGGGCCGTAAATGCACCGACCTAATACACGGGCCTTTAACAGGCCGGAACTTCGGTCGGGCTAGATTATCGTCATTTTTATATGGGCCATTAATGGGCCTGATATGATGTTGGGCCACATATGGCCCATGGTTTACGTTCGGCGTTAACAGGCCGAAAATGACAACAGGCCGAAAGTGGCTAAATCTATAGTGGGCCTCTAACAGGCCGAATGACAGACATGGCCGAATATGACCCAAATCCTTCACGGTCGTTTATGGGCCCAAAGTTTTGATGGCATGTAAATGGGCCTAAATGAAGTCGGACCTTTAACAGGCCGGAAATACACCGGGCCGTAATTCGGCCCAATTACTTAGCCGACTGTTAACGGGCCAGAAGTGACCATGGGCCGCATTGATGACAAGTTTAGACAAGGCCGTTGACGGGCCGATTTGACAGAGAATGTTGGGCCTTTAGCTGGGCCGGCCCATTATGGTCTGCAGAATCTTATGGGCCTTTAGCTGGGCCGGCCCATTGTGGTCTGCAAAATCTTGTGGGCCTTTAGTTGGGCCGGCCCATTATGGTCCGCTACATTTTGTGGGCCTTTAGCTGGGCCGGCCCATTATGGTCCGCTAAATCTTATGGGCCTTCAGTTGGGCCGGCCCATTTAAACTTTGTGGGCCACTTTTGGGCCGGTCCAGTGTCAACATATCATAGGCCCATCTCGACCGTTGGATGAGTTACACATGTGCCAACGCGGAGCTGACACGTGGATCCGTCAGCCAATGAGAATTTTACACGTGGAAAATCGGCATTGGTCATGGCTGTTAACGGGTTATCGGATCCAAAATCCGACCCGATAGCTTAACGGCGTTCGGTTATGGTGGATGCCACGTGTCGATCACCCCTAACGAAAGCACTTCTGTGACGCGCAATTTATCGTCATGGAAGTGGACACTTCCGTGATGATAATTTTGGTAATGTCATGGAACACTTCTACGACAGCACAGGTATAACTATCTTGATTCTGTCATAAATTTTTCATGGATGTACATGCATGACAAAAAATGCGACCTACTGTGACAAACACGTATCATCACGGAAGTGTATTTTTTTTTTGTAGTGTCATCTCCCTCGCATTTACATTATTTGCCATTTGCTTCTCGTTTTCCTCTCCCCCACTTCACCCTTGCCATTTTATTCGCCCCTCTTCCGTTCGATCTTGTGTCTCCATGTACCTTCTTTTTGCTTGCATATTCGCTTGCTAAAATTTTATGGATCCTCATCCACTTGCTAATCTCTTTAAGAGATCCAATTATGTTGAACCAATTGCTAGTGAGTTTTGTGCACTAGATTATCTTTATGAAGTTTTGCTTGAAATTCGTGAATCTGAAAATTGTGATGAAGTAATTTATGAAGAGATTTAGATGGCTCCTTGAATAAAAAGCATGATTGCAATGATTTTTACTATAAATTCTCTTGATGTCAATTGTGCTAATAATATGCAAAACCCTAAGCTTGGTGATGCTAGTTTTGCTATGTCTACTACTTGTTGCAATGATCATGATTGGGATGATTCTTCTTATGATCTTAGGTTTGGAAGAGTGTCAACTTTAGATCCCACATATTTGGAGTATGTTCAATCTTATGATATTTTTGATAAAAGTGGGTTTGGAGAGGTCATGACTTTAGTTAATGTTAATCCCACTATCTTGGAAGAATGTCAACTTTGCATGCGTATGGATCGTGTTGAAAATATTTTATGTGATAGATATTTTCTTGAATTTGCTTATGATCCCACATGTAACTATTATGAGAGAGGAAAATATGGTTGTATATTTTCATAGTATTAAATTACCTCTCGTTATGTTGAGATTGTTATTGTTTCTTTCCGCTTCCTTGCATATGCTAGTTTTTGCTTGCTATGATAATTTGTTTTGCTATAAGATGCCTATGCATAGGAAGTATGTTAGACTTAGATGTGTTTGTCACGTGTTTCATGATGCTCTCTTTGTGCTTCAATTCATGTCTTTCATGTGAGCATCATTAAAATTATCAATGCCTAGCTAGGGGCGTTAAAAGATAGCGCTAGTTGGGAGGCAACCCAATTTTATTTGTGTTTTTTTTGTTTCTGTTTAGTAATAAATTTTGCATCTACCTTCTGTTTAGATGTGTTTTTATGTTTTAATTAGTGTTTGTGCCAAGTAGAACCTATAGGATAACCTATGGTGATAGTTAATTTGATCCTGCTGAAAAACAGAAACTTTGCGCGCACCGAATTAGTTTTGTTAAATCACATAAACGTGCTTTTGCGTTCATTCTTTTTGCTTCTGATCAATAGACAAATTGTCCAGGACTTCCTATTTTGGTAGGATTTTTAGAGTTCCACAAGTTTGCTTTAGTTACAGATTGCTATAGACTATTTTGGTTTTGACAGATTCTGTTTTTGCGTGTTGTTTGCTTATTTTGATGCATCTATGGCTAGTATTAAGTGGTATGAACCATAGAGAACTTGGAATACAGTAGGTTTAACACCAAAATAAATAAAGAATGAGTTCATTATAGTATCTTATGTGGTGGTTTTTCTTTCTTTCACTAACAGGGCTTATGAGATTTCCTGTTGAGTTTTGTGTTGTGAAGTTTTCAAGTTTTGGGTAAAGCTTTGATGGACTATGGAATAAGGAGTGGCAAGAGCCTAAGCTTGGGGATTCCCATGGAACCCCAAGATATTCAAGTATAGCCAAAATCCTAAGCTTGGGGATGCCCCGGAAAGGCATCCCCTCTTTCGTCTTCGTTCATTGGTAACTTTACTTGGAGCTATATTTTTATTCGCCACATGATATGTGTTTTGCTTGGAGCGTCGTGTATTATATTAGTATTTGATTTTTAGTTTACCACAATAATCCTTGCTGTACACACCTTTTGGGAGAAGCCTACTTGATTAGAATTTATTAGAATACTCTATGTGCTTCACTTATATCTTTTGAGCTAGATAGTTTTTGCTCTAGTGCTTCACTTATATCTTTTAGAGCACGGCGGTGGCTTAATTTTGTAGAAATTGCTAGTCTCTCATGCTTCACTTATATTATTTTGGGAGTCTTTTAGAACAGCATGGTATTTTCTATGGTTATAAATTGGTCCTAGAAAGGTAGGCATCCAAGTTGGGTATAATAAAAACTATCATAGGAAGTGAATTGGATGCTATGATCAATTTGATACTTGATAATTGTTTTGAGATATGGAGGTCGTGATATTAAAGTCATGCTAGTTGGGTGATTATGAATTTAAAGAATGCTTGTGTTGAAGTTAGCAAGTCTTGTAGCATGCACGTATGGTTAAAGTTGTGTAACAAATTTGAAACATGAAGTGTACCTAGCTTGTGCATCCTTATGAGTGGCGATCGGGGATGAGCGATGGTCTTTTTCTATCAATCTATCCCTCTAGGAGCATGTGCATAGTGCTTGATTTTTGATGACTTCTAAATTTTTGCAATAAGTATATGAGTTCTTTTGACTAATGTTGAGTCCATGGATTATACGCACTTTTACCTTTCCACCATTGCTAGCCTCTTCGGTACCGTGCATTGCCCTTTCTCACCTTGGTAGTTGGTGCAATCTTCACCGGTGCATCCAAACCCCGTGATACGATACGCTTTATCACACATAAACCTCCTTATATCTTCCTCAAAAAAGCCACCATACCTACCTATTATGGCATTTCCATAGCCATTCCGAGATATATTGCCATGCAACTTTCCACCATTCCGTTCATCATCATGACATACATTACTTTTATCATATTGCCATTGCATGATCATGTAGTTGACATCGTATTTGTGGCAAAGCCACCATGCATAATTTTTCATACATGTCACTCTTGATTCATTGCACCATCCCGGTACACCGCCGAAGGCATTCATATAGAGTCATATCTTGTTATAGTTTCGAGTTGTAATTCATATGTTGTAATCAATGAAAGTGTGATGATCATCATTATTAGAGCATTGCCCAAAAAGAAGAAAAAGAGAAGAAGAAAAAAGAAAGGCCAAAAGAAAAAAAGGCCAAAGTAAAAAAAAGAAAAGAAAAAGAAAAAGAAAAAAGAAAATAAATAAAAGGGGCAATGTTACTATCTATTTTTCCACACTTGTGCTTCAAAGTAGCACCATGTCCTTCATATAGTGAGTCTCATATCTTGTGCTTCAAAGTAGCACCATGTCCTTCATATAGTGAGTCTCATATGTTGTCACTTTCATATACTAGTGGGAATTTTTCATTATAGAACTTGGCTTGTATATTCCTATGATGGGCTTCCTCAAATGCCCTAGGTCTTCGTGAGCAAGCAAGTTGGATGCACACCCACTAGTTTTCTTTTGTTGAGCATTCATAGCTCTAGTGCATCCATTGCATGGAAATCCCTACTCCTCATGTTGACATCAATTGATGGGCATCTCCATAGCCCGTTGATTATCCTCGTCAACGTGAGACTTTCTCCTTTTTTGTCTTCTCCACACAATCCCCATTATCATAATCTATTCCACCCATAGTGCTATATCCATGGCTCACACTCATGTATTGCGTGAAGGTTGAAAAAGTTTGAGATTATTTAAGTATGAAACAATTGCTTGGCCTGTCATCGGGGGTGTAGAATTTGGGAACATCTTTGTGTGACGAAAATGAAGCATAGCCTAACTATATGATTTTGTAGGGATGAACATTCTTTAGCCATGTTATTTTGAGAAGACATGATTGCTTTGATTAGTATGCTTGAAGTGTTACCATTTCTTTTATCAATATGAACTTTTATTTTGAATCATTTGGATCTGAACATTCATGCCACAATAAAGAAAATTACATTGAGAATTATGCTAGGTAGCATTCCACATCAAAAATTCTGTTTTTATCATTTACCTACTCGAGGACGAGCAGGAATTAAGCTTGGGGATGCTTGATACGTCTCCAATGTATCTATAATTTTTTATTGTTCCATGCTATTATATTACTCCTTTTGGATGTTTATGGGCTTTATTTTACATATTTATATCATTTTTTGCACTAACCTACTAACCGGAGGCCCAACCCTATTGCTGTTTTTTTGCCTATTTCAGTATTTCGAAGAAAAGGAATATCAAACAGAGTCCAAACGAAATGAAACCTTCAGGAGCGTGATTTTTGGAACGAACGTGATCCAAAGGACTTGGAGTGCAAGTCAAGAAGCAATCGAGGCGGCCAGGAGATAGGAGGGCACGCCCACCCCTCCTGGGCGCGCCCCCTGTCTCATGGGCCCCACGAGCGGCCACCGACGTACTTCTTCCTCCTATATATTTCTACGTAGCCCGAAAACATCCAGGGAGCCAACCAAAAACAATTTCCACCGCCGTAACCTTCTGTATCCGCGAGATCCCATCTTGGAGCCTTTGTCGGCGCTTCGCCGGAGGGGGAATCGACCACGGAGGGCTTCTACATCAACACCATAGCCCCTCCGATGAGTTGTGAGTAGTTTACCACAGACCTTCGGGTCCATAGTTATTAGCTAGATGGCTTCTTCTCTCTTTTTGGATCTCAATACAATGTTCTCCCCCTCTCTTGTGGAGATCTATTCGATGTAAACTCTTTTTGCGGTGTGTTTGTCGAGATCCGATGAATTGTGGGTTTATGATCAAGTTTATCTATGAGAAATATTTGAATCTTCTCTGAATCCTTTTATGTATGATTGAGTTATCTTTGCAAGTCTCTTCGAATTATCAGTTTGGTTTGGCCTACTAGATTGATCTTTCTTGCCATGGGAGAAGTGCTTAGCTTTGGGTTCAATCTTGCGGTGTCCTTACCCAGTGATAGAAAGGGTTGCAAGACACGTATTGTATTGTTGCCATCGAGGATAAAAGGATGGGGTTTATATCATATTGCTTGAGTTTATCCCTCTACATCATGTCATCTTTCTTAATGCGTTACTCTGTTCTTATGAATTTAATACTCTAGATGCATGTTGGATAGCGGTCGATGTGTGGAGTAATAGTAATAGATGCAGGCAGGAGTCGGTCTACTTGTCACAGACGTGATGCCTATATACATGATCATGCCTAGATAATCTCATAACTATTCGCTTTTCTATCAATTGCTCGACAGTAATTTGTTCACCCACCATAATACTTATGCTATCTTGAGAGAAGCCACTAGTGAAACCTATGGCCCCCGGGTCTATCTTTTATCATATAAGCTTTCAATCTACTTTTATTTGCATCTTTACTTGTCCTATCTATATTATAAAATACCAAAAAATATATTTATCTTATCATGCTATCTCTATCAGATCTCACTTTCGCAAGTGGCCGTGAAGGGAATGATAACCCCTTTATTGCGTTGGTTGCGAGTTCTTTGTTTGTTTGTGTAGGTGCGTGGGACTTTTGAGGAGCCTCCTACTGGATTGATACCTTGGTTCTCAAAAACTGAGGGAAATACTTACGCTACTTTGCTGCATCACCCTTTCCTCTTCAAGGAAAACCAACGCAAGCTCAAGACGTAGCATGCCGCTGCCGTATCATGTTCTCCAACGGGTTAGAATAGTGAGCCGGAGGTGTTGGTACATATTGAGGTGGAGCCGTGTTTACACGGGGAGGTCCCATCACCTGCGGTTGAACCGGCGCGCCATCCCCGGGTGTCGCAACACGGTCCGCCCCTGTACGCGGGGAGAGCCACGGCGGGTTACTGGGCCCTACCCCCGGTGTGTGAAAGAGGTTTCGAGGATCATAAACCGGGGGAAGTCGAGACTGAGTCTTTTGATGCCTTCTCCTCATGACCTCATTAGACGCGTTCTGGTCTTGCGTGAGCCGGAAAGTCTGTGCCTGAGTCCGCTGAGCCTGAACATCCAGAGCCGCCCGCTCTGCATGTATCCTGACATCTTCCGCTGCTAGGTCTTCCTTAGCCTGCACCATATCCAATTTTAACTGTGCCACCTCCGCATCATGACGAGCTTGATCTGTCGGGTTGACCATGGCGGTTAACAGAGTGGTCAACTTATCTGTGAGATCCATCAACACCTGAGCCAGCGAGCGCACAGGGCCTCCTGCCCCGGTTGCTGCTGACCCGGAGGTTATGGCTGTCGCAGTTGTGGATTCTTAGATAGGTTGTGTGCCGGCCATGGAGATCCCAACCCTGCTCGGCGGCTCGAAGCAATCCGGAATACTGCTGCCATCGGAACAGCCCCCGAGCCCGCCGTCTTGCAGTTGATACAACGAATCTGTCTCACTTGTGGATGACCCGCCATTAGAGTAGATGGTCGTCTCGCCGCCAGATGCAGATCCTTCAGAGGGCCCTTCATGGATGCATCCCACGAAGGCATGCTTCACAGCAGGCGGTGCCCGGGCGGGTTTCGCGCGCTGAGCCATTTCGACGAGGTCGGTGCAGATGCCCAGCTCAAGTCCCGGCTCACCGATCTTGCCGATGAAGACGTGAATTCCGCTGAAGGGGACCTGGTACCCGTACTCAATTGAGTCGGCCTCGGGGCCCCACCTTGCGTCATCAATGTAGAGCTTGCCGTGACGACTCTTGGTCATCCGGCCCACAGCGTATCCATTGAGCCCTTCGAAGCTGCCCTTCAAGAACTCGAATCCACCGTGCGCTAGCCCCACGGTGGGCGCCAACTATCATGGAATTGTCACGGCAGATGTCCTAGTGAAAGGACTTAGTCATGGAGCCATCGCAACTAGGAAGCTTGAAGGGGTTTATCGCGACAAAGGACATGAGATTTATACTGGTTCGGCCCCTTACGATGAAGGTAAAAGCCTACGATCCAGTTTTGAGTGGGATTGCTTATGTCTCGATAACCAAGGAGCGAATTGCTTGACCTAGTTCTCGAGTTGATGTTACTTTCCCTGAACCGCCACCGGGTCGTCCCTTTATATACAGAGGCCGACGCCCAGCGGCTCTACAGAGTCCCGGGTGGCTCATAAACCATGTTCGGCTCGGTCTCTTAACTATTCTTGCCTTACAATACAAGTCACGCATACATGGCGGTTTATCACTATGGGCCTTAAGTCGCCTTTGGGCCATGGGCCTTTAACTAAACCGCCATCCATAACCTAGGTCTTGGGCTTCACGAATATTTGCAAGTTTGAGCTGGCCCCTCCTGGGCGGGTCATACCAATAGTTATATCCCCAACAGGGCCCCTTAAAGCATTGCCTTTAGGATCGATTTCGTAGGTCTTTCCCGCTTCGCTATGATCCCAATATTCAATCTTGCCTTCAATACCCAATGAAATTATTGTACACACTAGGATGCGGAATTGGAAGAGCTATCAAATTAAACATAATCATGGACTAGTTTCTTTTCTAGACTAGTGCTTGCATCTCCGTGTTCCATAGGACATTGCAAAGAACAGATGCAATCCAATCAATTTAATGGGAAATAATATATACATTGCAATTAGAACGGGAGGTACGTAGTGGCTCATAGACAGATGCCACATTATTAATTTTATTTATATATTTTTCATAAGCATCACATCAAGATCCCTATGGATTTGCCTCTAGTATTTGAAAATTAGTGTAGAGCTATAAAAAACTACAATATTAACTGGACAAAAAATCTTACTCCCTCCGATTAAAAAAAAGTGTCATATGACTTTAGTTCAAATTTGAAGTAAAGTTGAACTAAAGCCACTACATTTTTTTGGTTCGGAGGGGGCAAATGGCAATGCCTCTAAAATCTACAGTAACCATGCCCAATCAAACAATTATCAATGCCCTATGACAATAATGAAGAGGGAATATTGATTATCATTTATAATTTGAAATAATTATCATAGGAAAAGCAAAAGGAATAGGGCACTGTACCTTATCTAGAATCTACTTCTCGAATCGTTGATGGGGGCGTCTCCGGCTAAAGTTGCAGCGATTGCATGGCTCATACTCAAGGGCCTTCCCTCGTCCGCCGTCTTCAACTGGCTCTGGCGGTAGGGCTGGAAAAAAAGCTTGAAGCTCGCGAGCTAAACAAGTAGCTCGTGACTCGGCTCGAATCGACTCGAACTCGAAGAATAACGAGTCGAGCTGAGCTTTAGTTTAAGATCGTTTATAGACCAAGTTAAACGAGCCAATCTCACGAGTACTCGGGTAACTCGTTTGGCTTGATACAATAGATCAGCCACTCCCAATACAAAGAAAGATCAGCCACTAAACAGCCTACGTCCCAGGCGCACAACCCAAGGCCCAGCCGTTGAAGGCCTTGCCTCCTAGGAGACTCATGCGTTACAAGGAAATTACAATTGTTTAGTGATATATATGTTTAATATATACATAATCATTTTTATCATATTTGAGGGTTTTATGTTTATATCTTTAACGAGCTTAACAAGCTAAACGAGCCAGCTCGTGAGTTATAC
This sequence comes from Triticum dicoccoides, assembly GCF_002162155.2. Taxonomy (NCBI): domain Eukaryota; kingdom Viridiplantae; phylum Streptophyta; class Magnoliopsida; order Poales; family Poaceae; genus Triticum; species Triticum dicoccoides. The sequence continues at coordinate 98,511,786 of NC_041393.1, forward strand.
GAGTCGAACCAATCTTAGGTTTGAGCTCGTTATAGTAACGAGTCGAGTCGAGCTAGCTCGTTAACGAAACGAGCTCTAGCAAGTCGAGTCGAGGTGGCCCAACTCGGCTCAAATTCCAGCCCTATCTGGCGGTCTCGAGCCGAAGAGCCGAAAAGCCATCCGGGCGTCCGGCGGTGGCCACCGCCGACACCGTGCCTCGCGTTCGTGCGTAACTGACACGCCTCTGGAAGAAGATTGATTCGATCCATGATCGACGGCCATGCGTAATTATTACTCCATCTTGGGCCAGCCTCAACGTAGTACTAATCTTGGGCCAGGCAGTGCGTTTTTTTAGTCCATGCAGACGCACGCAGCAGCAGGCCTATATCTCGTACGTCC
>NC_041393.1:98512696-98525147 GCF_002162155.2 Triticum dicoccoides
TGTTGTATTTGTGTGAGATTGCAGAAGATGGCTCTGTCCTTGCTGGGGTAGAGCTGGAGCTTCCAGAGGATGGCCCTGGTCCAGCGCCTCCAAGGGAAAAATTTTGGAGCCCTGCCTGGTTTGGGTTCGTGAACGCTTAGAGCATCTCCAGCCGCGCCCCCAACAAGGCCCCCCAGGCGACTTTGCAGTCGCTGGCGCCAAAAAATTGGCCTAATCGCGCCCCCAAGGGCCTAGTTTTCACCGGCTCGGGCCGAAATTGGCGTCGGCGGACCCAACCCGAACCCGGCGCGCTGGGGGGCACTCGGGGGCGCTGGGCGAATCATTTTTAGCGCGAAAGAGCCGCGGGCCAGCCGCGTCAGCGACACCGCCCGACTCGTCTTCTCCCAACGCCTCGGTTTCCCGCGGGGAATCAATGGCAAGGCTGCCACCGGTCAGCTTTGCCATTGATTCCTCACGGGCGGCGCGTCACGGGGCGGCGTGCCGACGCCTCCCCTCCCTCGGACGCGTACACACGAACACGGCGCGGCTATATATGGCCTCGCTCGCCTCTGATGAGAGCTACCTCTCCCGAGCGCCGCCGCCGAGCTCCTCTCCCCCAGCCCTCCCTCTCCCATGAGCTGCCGCCCAACCCCTCCATCTCCCTCCCCGTTCCCGATGGCCGAGCGTTTCACCGGAGACGAGGCGGCGGCCAACGGCTTCGACCGTCGTTCGCTCCGTGAACAGGAGTCGTGGCTCCTGTTCCAGGCGAATATCCCGGCGCTGCCGGACATGCGCACCGGGCCGACGAGCTGGAGGCTCAGCAACGGGGGAGTGCCCATTCCCCCGTTGCCCGACGTCGTGGCCAAACCCTCCTACTTTGCCGACGAGGTCGAGATCATGCGCGCCTCCCTCACCGACGCCGAGCTCTCCCTCCCCCAATACGCCGCCGACAACCACGCGGCTTGGGCGGCGTACTTCGAGCACCGCCAGCAGCAACGGCTGGCGTCCACCAACGATGCGCCGGTGGTCGCGGCCTGAAGAACAGCGAGGGGCGCCACCTGCGGTGGGGCGCCCTCGGCCGCACACTTGAGGGCGTGCTGACGCACCTCGAGGGCGGCAACAACCCGCCATTGGAGTACCCCCCGGCGAGGGCGGCTGCCCCGGCGCACCGCCGACGCGACGGGCAATGGGCGCCAAGGAGGTTCGGCTCCTCCTCTTCTTCTTCCTCGTCACGCTCTTCCTCCCACTCCTCCGGCACTCCGACGCTGCTCGGCGTCAAGGCCGAGCCCGCGGCAGAGACGCCGCTCGGCCGGCGCACTCGCAACGCCGACATCGTCATTAGCGAGGGCGGCCGGCGCGCCTCCTCGTTGGCTCCTCGGTCGGCGCACTCGCGCCGGTGAAGACGGAGCCGGGGCTCGCGCCGGTGAAGATGGAGCCGGGTCTCCCCGCCGTGAAAACAGAGCACGGCGAGGCCGAGCTCGACGACGACGCGGCCTTTGAATGGGCATGTCAAGACTCCCTGAAGATGGCGAGGAAGCGCCAATGCGCCGTCAAGGCCGCGACGAAGGAGTCGTCATCATCGACGACAGCGACAACGACGACGACGCGCCACCACCGCCACTAGCCGAGAAGGGGTCCAGCAGGGGCGCCGGAGTCAAGGAGAAGAAGGCCGACGATGGCGGCGACGACGAGGACTACTCGGTGTTCAGCCAGTTTTTTTTAGATTAGTTTATATATTTGCTATGTATGTAATGAAAATCCGCAAACATGTCTAATATATGCCCAAGTTTGCTGAAATTTGTCATGTTTAGCCGAACTTCGCCAAACTTTGCCTAAATTTGCTATACATTTTTTTAACGTGCCTGGGGCGGCCCTGGGGACCAACTCGCCCCCAGACCCATTTTTTGCATCGGGTCACCCCCAGGCGGCGATTTTAGGCGCCCCCTCGGGGGCCAACGGCTGGAGATGCTCTTAGGAACAAGCTGCTCTGCAAGCTATACGTTTTTACAAGGTCTATATGGATTTGGCGTTCATGATTGTGATAATGACTCTATGATGGCCTATAGGAGATCTGCCCGTTCATCAGTGGTTATAGCAGTTACGCTTGTTACTTGCAGTCATCAGTCAAAGTTCTCAATCTTGATCGGAGTTATATCATCTGCCACCTCAAATTTCCCGACCGTTCGAGTAAAAAACACCATCTGCTGCTCCAAGGTGAACTTGATGTTTTCGGCCTGCTCAGAGAGAAAAAGGTGAGGATGAAAACCTTGAAAATCAACAGGGTTAAAGGTAAATGCAATTGGTATTGGTACGGTATCTAACCTTGCGGAACCCATGCTGCTCCCCTTCGTATTCAACCAAAGCAACCGGCAGACCGCTTTCTTTCAAGGCCTTGTATATTTTGCGCGCCTGGTCTGGTGGCACGACCTGCAGAACATCAAGGAGTGTGAAATATTTCGCAATTGTCTCTTTCAGCCTCACACTTCCACGAGCTAGATGCGAATTATGATTTGGCACAAGAACGGAGCGAACAATTGGCCTGGTTGCAGCAATGATTCATCTTAATGGAGTTCTACGGAGACGCTATACAATTACTTTTCGCCTAAAAAATCTTGCCTCCAAATTTTTTCATTCAGTACTCGGAAAATGGAATCTCAGGGTTATACCTAATACATTGCTTCTGGCCCTTCCAGAGTCGGGTCCAAAGCTTGCCAGTTTGTTTAAGGTATATAGGATGTGAATCAGGGTTGAGATGTGAACGTGGGATTTGTTATTTATTGGAAGTACTTCATATTTCAATCATATATCTCCAAAACACTATAAAAATACAGAAACATGGCTATTAGTTTTACAGGAGGAACTATATCGTGACTATCCTAAGAATGGAATGGCTAATCCACTACAGAAGAAACAGAATCTCAGCTGGATATCGATTTCAACTCAGAGCTGCAACACACCGCTTAATATAGTCAGATCTCGCCTCATATAACTTGATATGATATAGAAACATGCATATACATATACTCCCTCCGTTCCTAAATATAAGTCTTTGGAGAGATTTCACTATGAGCCACATACGGATGTATGTAGATGCATTTTAGAGTGTAGATTCATCCATTTTGCTCCCTATGTAGTCCATAGCGAAATCTCTATAAAGACTTATATTTAGGAACGGAGGGAGTACATGGTTCTACTGACTAGGGTACTCGTTCATGATAATATATGTGGTTGATGATCAGGACCTACCTTATCATCCAACCCTTGAAACAGAATAACTGGGCATGTAAATTTATTGACAAAGTTGATTGGTGATCTTTCATAGTAAGCTCCTTCACTTCCTGAAAGAATATCGTGCAGGAAATAAATATTAAAGCATACCAAGGATGGATTGAACATCCTTTTCCAGAACAAAGAATGCTGAGATAATTCCTTACCAACAAGATTGTCCATATAACGGGACTCAAATTTGTGTGTCTCTGCCCTCAGCAAAGTTATATCACCAATCTGCCCATCATTTGAGCAAAAGAATTAGTTATTACATGTATACAAATGAAGAGCAATATAACAAAAAGACTAAATTAGACCAACCAAAATGGCATTAATCAACTTTATTTCTAAATCAGCCTAATGTAAATGAAAGCATGCCATATTGGTTTGGGACCTTTTATTTCCCAAAATAAGCCCCCTTTACGAGAGCTTGGGCATATGCATAAATGTCAAATGCTCCACTTCCCCCAGCAGCACCTTTGGACCAGCTTGTGCTTAGAACTTTTGAAGAAGAAGAAGAATAGCAAAATGAACAGCACCATTATGAGTGGCATGATGACTAAGATTTGGCCATAAGCCCCTAGACGGTACACCTTGGACTTGTACTCAAAGCTAGCACCTAGGTTGTGAGGGTAAATCTATATGGCATAGGTCACGTTTGGAACTCAGAAATTTCACAAGAAAGAGTTCAACTCCTGCAGGAATCAGGAAATTTTCTGAGTTCCAAACAGGGCGTATAACTATAAGGGTGTGTGCAGGCCACAGGGACACAAAATATTCTTGAATATTCATGCCTTGAGCCAGACACAGGGATAAGGCCAGTCAGGCAACCTGCAGCCGGAGAAGAATTAAGGCCCTGTTCGGAACGTAGGTATACAAAACCAAGGAATAGAAAAATGTGTAGGAATAGGATTAAGGCCAAAGTGAAAACCTACGGGCATGAAATCCCTGGAAAAAGTTCAACTAGTGGCGTTCGAAACAAAGGAAGCCAGCGTAGGATAGAATAAACTAACGGCTGGATTAAAAAATTAAGGGCAACCGGCCGTGCATGCCTCATGGTGAATCATTGTCACATGTAAACACAGACCACATGCACCACCACATTTTTTGCTTTGTGTTGTTGCATGGTTCACCTAAACCAGGTCCACCCCACCTGTACGATCAAACGCATCAAATCCTGCAGTCACAGGGCCGCACCTTTTGCCCTCAGGCCTAAACGAAAAATGAGATCCGAGCGCATGTTTCAGTTCCCGTGAAAAATGGAGGATATGAAACGGTTCATGAGGAATCGATGCCGCTGTTCCTCTGTACCAAACGTCCCTGAAGGAAAGATATCCATAGGAAAAGAAACCTCCACAATTCCCTGAAGGAAAGATATCCATAGGAAAAGAAACCTCCACAATTCCTGTGAAATTCCTTTGTACCGAACACAGCCTAAAGAGAGACCTCTTTACTCTCTTCTTCAGAATGAGCGAGGTGCTTGACTTCTTTGTATAGTCCTGTCTGGTTCCCTCTAGTCCTATTTCCTTGTGTGCATTCCTCCTCTAGTATAGCTCCATGCAATTATGTTCCCTTTCAATAAAGTTTGTCAGGGCTTCCCCTACAGTTCTCCACTAAAAATAAGTAGTTGAACCTTTCTGTCTGCTTGTAATATCTTAAATGCTTTATTATAGCTTTCATTCAGACCAAGGAAAATTCAATTTTTCTTTCTGCTGCTCTTTGAGATCAGTAATAGGTTTCTCTTCTTAGCGTAGGGTTTAGCATCTTCTGTGGTATATTCTGCTGTACAACACTTTGTTTCCGTCTTATAATGAAATGAAGAAGGGATGCTATCTCATATCCAAAAAAGAGGATGAATGATAGAATGTAGCCAAATGGAAACAGTGAAACATAAATGCAATTCATGGATGAGCAATATAAAAGTCATAGTAGCGGTCTAAGACAACCATTTTGAGACTGCATGTTTACACAAGGAAAACAAATATAGAAGCTGCCATTGAGTATCTGTTGAATGTTTGCTTGTAGCAAGACAATAAAATAGATTCTGAAAAGATAGAACTTACACCATACAAAGATGCTCCAGCCTTGAATGTATCTCTGAATGCGAGTGAAGCTAAAGTAGTGTATCCGCCTGCCGATCTCCCAGTTATACAAAGGCGCTGTTCATCTACTTTCCCATTCTCCACCTTACAATAAAGTAGGGTGGCTTGTAAATTGCTATAAATGCTACTGTAATATTACAATCACTGATGATAAAACATACCAGGAATCTTGCACAGCTGCAGCAATCATCAACATCAACAATACCCCATTTCTTCAATAATCTCTCTCGATACTCTCTCCCATAACCTTCGGTTTATGTTTCAATAAAGTTTAGCGAGTAGACTAATATAATTAATGCTTCAAATGAATCCAGAGCCTTAGTTACACAACGAAACAAAAAAGTTTTCAACATTTACACAAGGCGTAATCTGAATATTAGTAAAGGTAAGGACAAACCGGTGCTTCCTCCGTAGTTAACATCAAGAAATGCCCACCCTCGACTTGTCCAATATTGGACACTGAGGTCTAGAACTCCACGTGTTTCAGCTGTAGGTCCTCCTGCAAATTGTGGTAAGTGTCAAAAACTCCATGGTTTTGTTATCATCATGGAAAACAGAGTAGTATCCCGTAACTCACTTAACAAACCAACATCTTTCAACATAATTAACGAAAGCACACACAAAAACACACTGAACTTGAGTATGCATAATTATTTCGAGGCATCACAAGGGTTCATTAATTCCTTTACCATGTGTTTTGACAAGCAATGGAGACTTTTCATCTGGTAAACCTTCAAACATGGGATTCAACGGTGGGTAGAAGTAGGCATAAGCCTTCTGCCCAGGGCTGGATGTCGGGAACTCGATAAATTCTGGGGTGCTGAAAAAAGATCTATACTGCATAACATCTGGTGAGGAGGACCAGACTATTGAGAAACTGATTACTTTTGTTTTGTTCTCATCCAGAGTAACCTGGAAAGAAACAACATATGTGCTGCATCAGTCGATGCACTAATACATCATCAATTCATAACCAAAAGTGTGGATGTCACTAAACACCTTTGCAATTGACGTAGGGATGCTTCCAGATGCACCTTCGATATAGAAGTAATCATTTCCAGTAACCTGCCAGACCACAATTAGATCATTACAACCAGCAGCATGAAATACCATATTATACACGCAACAAAATTTTAAATAGAGCGTACGCACATTCTGATGCTTACAACATTGGACAAATCGGAGAAAGGGATGTCGAGCAACGAAACAGAACCTGAATCACAATCTAGAACACCAAGATATGATTTTCCGAGCTGCCTGCGTGGCATCAGTATTTAAATATGTTTCATCAACAAAATATGACAATGAAACAAGCAACTTTACAGAATTATTATCACAACCTGTAAGTGAAAACGATGTGATTGCTTTTTCCTAGAAAATCGTAAGAGTTGATGCCAAAAACCCACAATGGCCTTGTGAACTCAGCATCTAATGTGTACATCGGAACAACCTCATTGGTGTGTTCAACCTGATACAAAGAAGCACAGAGATATTTTATGCAAGCAAAGATAAGATGATGACAGAGAATGTAGTATTTAATCACCATGTCGTAAATCACAAGCTTTCAAGTTATTACTCTCCACGACAGAAAACAGCAACAGTGACATCAAAATGTATGAATATTAAAGATCTCAAGTCCTGAGAGAAATAACAAATTACCCATTTATAAATGTTCCAGAATCCACTCCCTCTGTCAGTTACGAAAAACAGTTCTCCTGCAAGGTTTTTTTTTTAGATATAATGAGTTCTCCTGCAAGCTTGCATGTACTAAAATAATTTTGTTCTAGAAGTTGCAAGCAATGATCAAATTATGGTAGTCAGTAGTCAGCTTATTATTGTGGAAGCAGATATATTGATACTAAAGTTGTGTAGGATAGGAAACCAAACAGTTCAATCAGTAGGCAGCATGAACTGTGAACAAAGTATCGTACTTCCATATTGAAGATAACCTTTTTTATCTATGGAGAAATTTTTCATATTATGGGCACAAACTATGATAGTCCGTTTAGTTGAAGCAGCTCCAAGAAATGTTGAATAAAGAAATTATCAGACCAACAGAAACTAGCGACTATTTGACTTTGGGCACAAAGTATGATAGTCCATTTAGCACAAACTATGACGTGAATCTCAACATTATATAACTTCCAGTTCCATCATCAAACAGAAGAGTGTATTGAAGCCATAAAGATGCACACCTAAAGAGTACGGAAAGATATGTAAATGCTTGTCAACTTCACATATTAAATGCAATAAATATGTGTTTGACTTTGTTCAGGAACAGAACTTCAGAAATAAGACAAAAGAGCAAAATATTACACTAATGAGGAATGTCTTTATCACTCAAGTAAGCACCAGTAACATATATCTAAGGAAATAACAAGGAATACAGGCAAATGACACCTTTTGGTGACCATTTAGGCTCGGCAGGGGATTCCACCAACATTGGATTGCTTCCAGCAACACAGACCCGTTCGGTCAAGTCTCTGCACACAAATAAAGCAACAGGTAGAAAGGTAACTGACGGCAGCTAAGGTTTGCTGTAGTTGATGTAATCTGGCTTTCTTTTGGGGTGCTTGTTCTAAGCTGAGAGGTTCTCTGATGAAGATGTATTTTCTCTTCCTGCTGGTCCAGGATATGATACAAGCCATGTGGGGCCCTCTATGCTTTCCTATGTACCCAGGTGTTCCCTGGTTTATTGTTCTGTTGAACCTGTTTGGACTTTAATTCAAAAGCTCAGCCAAGGGCCTTTTATCTAAAATTGGTGGATCTCTCTCAGCTAGTAGCCATGACATCCTAATCCGTTGCCGCTGGGGGGAAGCAGGGCCTGGTCAGCCCCACATGAAAAAAAGGGGCGGGGGTTGCCTGGTTTTCCTGGTAACTAACTATTGGAATGTGTTCTGTAACTACATTGTGGTAACAGACGAGTTTTTTGGAGATGTAATACATAAAGTGTCCCTAAATGTGGGGATAAAGGTGCAATCGAACTCCTTCAGTACCATGGCAGATATGCAGAATGTATCTACTGACAAAGTGCCTGCCTATCCATATTTAGGTGTGGATTAACTAAGTTCTTTTTAGTTATAACATATCATGCAAGGAAAGACAGGATGTTCCAGTTCAAAAGATAATGCCATTTACCCGCTTTCAGAGAAGTAGCCAACCCAGAGTTCTGATTTATCCCATGGCATGTTTGGGTGACCCCATTCAATCCATGCCATCCTCTTTTTAGTTGGATCAATTCGAGGAGAAGCATAGAAGTCATTCCCACTGATCAGCACCTTCGGTTCTTCAATAAAGAAAGTATGTGAGGTACTGTTAATCACAAAATCAAACCATAGTAAACATCACAATAAACAAACAAAGACATAGATCACTTGGTAGAAATAAAATTTTCCAGTCTTACCATGGACTCACCATTGCTTAAGTTTACAGACACAATTGTTGTAGTAGGATTCAAGCTACTCGTTCGCCGGTCTATCAAGAAATTTGAGCATGTCAGAGTTCAGTAGTTCATCCTATAACAAGATATACTGCATGTAAGTCTGTAAACAAACCATATGCAAAATACCTTCCATCACAGTAATATAACGGCTGGAGTGTGGATCAAAGACACCATCAGCATAACTGACATCAGGTGCACCATAATCGGGTGTAAGAGGCACAGGCAGACTACCAGCTGAAAAGGGAAAATAATCATGTGAAATGGTTTAAAATAAAGCGACATCATAGTTTAGTTTGCTGAAGATGATGTTAAATGGTTCTAAAGAGTTGATATGATAATAGTGTCAATCCTTACAACCCTCCCTAGCCATCTTGTATACTCATTACTCATCCTTGTACAATTTTTTATAGTTCATAAAACATATATTGTTGAGGCATCCCCTACAGTTCTCAGTCAAACAAGACTCCCTAGTTTTCCTGTCAGACACATTATAACATTCATTTGTTGCCAATGATAAGTATTCGGCCTAAAATGTAAGTTGTTCTCGTGCAATCATGATTAGGGCGGCCTACATATTGATTACGATGTTGGGTGATCTCAGAGATAAGTTTTTTAGGCATTCAAATCTGGGCTTAAGTACTACTCCCTCCGTCTGGAAATACTTGTCGGAGAAATGGATGTATGTAGATGTATTTTAGTTCTAGATACATACATTTTTATCCATTTCTGCGACAAGTAATTCTGGACGGAGGGAGTATATTGTATCGGCTATGTTGGCATCACTCTTTCTGACCATGCTCTTCTCCCTCACATTTTTAGGCATACTGTACTCATATTACCATTTGAATGAACATAATATACAACCTATGCAGTAATCTATGAAGGGATATGCAATGGAATGTAAGAGCATAGTATTTGACACAATAATAAAATTAAGTAATCAAAGTAACACCACATAATTCCAACTTAACTACACTCCATTATTGACATGGCGCGTGTGGATTAGATTTATATTGAACTAACTCCATTCTAAATGCTTACTATCCCACTTACTTCCGATTGATTGTTTGTACAGGCGCTGATCCTTGTAGTTTGAGAAAACAACAACATTATCTTGGACTGCAAATGCACCGCCTCCATATTCTTGAGCCAGAGTGCGTGCTGCAAATTCCTGAGGTATGATATCCACAGGCTTGTCATCCTCCTTTACAATAACCATGCGCCTGAATACAAAATTAGTTAAATATGGTGCAAAAATATTAATTGTGTGTCTCCACACAAACTAACTGAAGCCTACCAAGATTGAATATGGTACACCAATAATCAGCATTAACGTAAAGTAATTGACATAGGCTGAGGAGTTTGATATGTGCACTAATAGAGATCCATTGTATCATTGATTGTGAACGAGGAAGGGTGTGTTATGTTATCATTCAGTCATGATACCAATATAGTTTTATCTAGCGTGCAACATGCACACACTTAGGCTTGACACACTCTGTAACTTTATATGTGCAATGCTGTTGCAATTTGCTTCTACAGAAAAAAACACCAAATCATAAGTCATGCAATCAGTCTCATTTGAGATGTCTTCCCTCTTCCAGAGTTGAGAGAGAATCTTTCTCTAGGAATCTGTACTGTGGTGGTAAACAAAACGAACATTAATCTGCCAAGAACCTAACGCTCCAGAAAGTGACGCCAAATCATATTCTCTATCCTATTCAGCTATATCCACAACCCACTTGAGGTGATAGAATAGAACTAGCCCTCTGCTACGGTGGTGCCCAATGCAGTTAGATGCCCCACAAGCTGTGAAGACAACTGCAGATATGAGCAGTTGCTATGAAATTACCATTAACTAGCTCAGCAATCAGAACACGTGGTAAAACTACAGGAGACTATACAGTCTTGCACAATTACCAACAAATGTTTAGCAGCTCAAAAGCTACGAGGTAGTACAAATCTGGAAGCGCGGAACCAGTGGTTACTCACCCTTTCTCCTCGGGGCGGCCCTCGATCCATAGCAGGCGACCGTCTCCGGCAAGGGCGATGTCTCCGAGGCGCTTGGAGGCGCCGGAGACGACGTCCGCGGTGATGGGCGACCTCCAGGACCCGAACGGCGCCGCCGTGGGCCTCTCCCCTCCCGCGGCGTCTGCCGGCGCGGGAGAGGCGGCGGCGGAGGAGGAGGACATGCGGGGCGGCGAGGCGAGGGGGCGGCGGAGGCGGAGGCGGGGGAAGGCGCGGAGGAGGAGCGCCGGGGCGGAGGTGGAGCAGGCTGCGGGTAAGATGGAGGCGAGAAGTGTCGCCATTACCGGGGGCGTGGACTGTGATTTTATACAGGTTTAGGTGGGGTTTTGCGGCTATAGTGCGAGCGCAACCACCTTCCCGAATATGAAATTAAATCAAAAAAGGTATAACTGCATTTTAATATTAAAATAAAGGACAAATTGTATATAGAGGTCTGATTGACTTTTTGCAAAAAACAAAAATGAAACAATTTTTTAAAGAACTTTTAATCTATTCATGATCTGTCATGTTAGTATCTACAAAGAACACCAGAAATAACGAAAATTACAACCAGATATGTAGATCATTAGCGAAGACTACAAACAATGGAGCGAGCAGAAAGGGTGCCGTCGTCATCACCCCTTTCTCCCCGGAGTCGATCAAACCTTGTTGCTATGTCAGTCCGGTCATGCTAAGGCACTAAAGGCCCTGCACTAAAACAGCAAGCATCGCATGATGAAAAGAAGCTTAGATTGGAAGGATGCAATCTGACGCCACACGCTCTCTGACGACACTAGATGCACTGCTGGGATAGGGACTAAGCGGGAAGGATCTTATTTCATCATTAGGAAGCCGCCACCGCCTCCCCTCCCTAAGGATGACACAACCCTAACCTAACTGAAGAATGTAACGGAAATGGAACTAAGCAAACATTATATAGTAGTCAGTTCAAATACGAAAGTCGTCATGCTAAGGCCCTGATAAAGGACAAGTGCACCAAAACAGCAATCGTCGCCTGGTGAAAGAAGCTTAGATTGGAGGGATACAACCTGACACCACACAAACGAAGTTTGGATCCAAACAGATCCATCAAAGACCAACACCAATATAATGCCATGAAGTCCGCCGGAGACACAGATCCACACGCTCTTTGAGGATATTAGATGCACCACATGGGCATGGGCTGAGCAGGAAGGATCTTATCCCATCATTGGGGGCCGCCACCGCTTTGCCTCCCTAAGCATGACACAACCCTAACTGAACTGAAGAATGTAACTAAAAATGAAGCTGAAGCCCTTCGGCCGGCATGGGATGGGGCCACCGTACCTCCATGGCCCTATGGCCATTGGAGATGAGGCAAACCGATAGCGGCCCCGGCTGAAAATAAGGAAACCCTACCTTTCCTCGATGTTGTAATGAGAGATAAACTTTTTGCACAAGTTCTCCGCATTATATTCCAAGACCAGAGATCAACATATCTCACGGCATAGTACAAACCTACTACAAGAACGAACATAAAAATACAACAAGGCTTATGCCATACATGTGTAGGCACGTAAGAAAACATCAGCAAACGCGTCCACCGTGAAGCTTCAAATCTCTACATGTCCACGAGGGGGATCTGTGTGATGTATCCTGAGACCACCATCGTCGT
>NC_041393.1:98525301-98526950 GCF_002162155.2 Triticum dicoccoides
CACAGACACAACACAGAGAAGCATGACTTACACGATTAGACGAAGAAACAATGCCAATGAGTTCGTCTCAAAACCACTATTCTCGAAAACCGCAATGCATGTCTTTCATGTAGAGCTTGACGGCACCTTCAGAACAAGATTGCAACAAAGACATGCCACCATAAAAAAGCATCGAAAAGAGGACATGAAGCCAACACCAGAGACCAAAAGGGGAAACACATGAATCCAGTCCATACTGTCGGGGATATACCCCGCGGTATATGACCCGGCCGAAAATATGACCCGACCGGACTTGGCGACTCACCAGAGACCCGATTGATACTTAGCGACTCACTGGAGACCAGCCCGAACCTTGGTAACCCATTAGTAACCCGGCGGGCGGGTCAGACGATCGACAAGACCCAACGGCCCAGAAGGTGGTTCGTGGGAAGGACGGCTTATGCTATGGTGGGCCGGCTTAAGAGGAAAGCATAAGGAATATTCCCTTGCAAAGGAAGCAAGACACGGACTTGTATCCGGCTTGTAATGGAAGATAGACTAGTCCTACTAGGACTACACATGTAACCCACCCCTCCAACTTAAGGAGGGATAGGGCACCCCAAGAGGGATAAGTTTTCACGAGTTGGACAAGTTAGGGTTAGACAGACAAGTCTATAGCTCTCGAGATAGAGCACCCTTGTAATTGTAATCATCATCATCAATATCAGTAAAGCAGGATGTAGGCTTTTACCTCCACCGTGAGGGGCCGAACCTGGGTAAAAAACCTCGCGCCTCTCGTCCCACTCAACCCCTCTCAAACTAGCACATAGATGCGTCGACCTCACGACTAAGTCCTGACACTAAGGACATCTGTTGTGACAAATCCATGACACATACCAATCCGCTTGCACATCCATAAGGTTGAACAAAGAGCACCCAAAGACGAATGTCAGAGAAGATGAGGGGAAAGACCAATATTAAAGGATCAAAGAGGTCAACTAGAAGGGGTGAATAGGCGATTACATTTTTGTTGGATTTTTTTTGCAAACTTAGGAATGTGCGGATGAAGTAAGTTCTCCAAAGAGCAACAAGTTAGCTCTCAAGCACAAAGCACAAAAAAAATGGAGTGGGAAAGAAACAACCACACCATCTTCACACTACTAGGGAAATCCTTATACACAACATCTTAGCAGTAGTGCTGGACAAAACAGGGCGCTACTTCTACTTATTAGTAGCGATTTTAAATAAATCACGCTACTGCTACTACTTTAGCAGTAGCGCGTTCTGCCAAAGAACGCTGCTGCTATACTTGGACTGGGCGCAGTTGGCTAAACACACTTAGCAGTAGCGCGTATGCCCCACCAGCGCTACTGCTACGTCTCTTAACAGTAGCGTTTTTCTCTGAAACGCGCTACTACTTACTTACCTTACCCTAGAGCGCGCGGTGCAGTTCCCTCTCACTCACTCTCTCCCTCTCACTCGCTCTCGCCCGGCCGCGCCGAACCCGTCGTCCGCCGCCGCCGCGCTGCTCCTTGCCGAGGTACTTCCTCCTCCCTCCTCCTCCTCCGGCCGCCCTCCTCCCACCGCCCCTCCCTCCTTCTTCTCCGGCCGCCCCTCCCTCCCTCCCCCTCCGGCCGCCCCCCCACCCCCGCCCCATTCCTCCTCCTCCT